>NC_091434.1:157223652-157523652 GCF_964237555.1 Oryctolagus cuniculus | reverse complement strand
TAGACTGAGAGAGAGAGACAGAGAGAAAGGTCTTCCTTCCGTTGATTCCCGCTCCAATGGCCGCTACGGCGGGCATGCTATGCCGATCTGAAGTCAGGAGCCAGGTGCTTCCTCCTGGTCTCCCGTGCGGGTACAGGGACCCAAGCACTTGGGCCATCCTGCACTGCACTCTTGGGCCACAGCAGAGAGCTGGACTGGAAGAGGAGCAACCAGAACAGAATCTGGCGCCCCAACTGGTACTAGAACCCGGAGTGCCGGCACTGCAGGCGGAGGATTAGCCTAGTGAGCCGTGGTGCTGGTCTCACAGAACTTTCTTAAACTCTTCGAATAAATAAGACAGAGTGGGTGCTCCTTACATTTTTAGCATTTCATAAAAACATGTTTTTCTTTTTTAAATATGGCCACTTGATGTGGGTTTTTCTTAAGGTGCATCACCACATACCACTTTATTCAGATAGCCTTAAGAGCTCCCACTGTGTTAGGCTGTGATTTACCTACTTTTGAGTATATGACAGTACTTCAAAAGCTCATGGACAAATGGAATGAAAAATACACTTACTTTAGTACAAAAAAGTTTGAAATCCATGAATAGTTTTTACATAATACACATTTTTCATAAACTTTTCAAAGACTTCTTCAGATACATAGATTTCAATTTTTGCCCTAAAGTTATCTTTTAATTCTATTTTTTTCAAAGGTATGTCCCATATATACCACAAGTACAAAAACATAAACTAGCATAAAGGATGTCATTAGATTCTAAAATGAGGAGATTTTTAAAAAAAAATTTGTTGTTGGGGCCAGCGCCGTGGCTTACTAGGCTAATCCTCAGCCTTGCGGCGCCGGCACACGGGGTTCTAGTCCCGGTCAGGGCGCCGGATTCTGTCCCGGTTGCCCCTCTTCCAGGCCGGCTCTCTGCTGTGGCCAGGGAGTGCAGTGGAGGATGGCCCAAGTGCTTGGGCCCTGCACCCCATGGGAGACCAGGAGAAGTACCGGGCTCCTGCCATCGGATCAGCGCGGTGCGCCGGCCGCAGCGGCCATTGGAGGGTGAACCAACGGCAAAGGAAGACCTTTCTCTTTGTCTCTCTCTCACACTGTCCACTCTGCCTGTCAAAAAAATAAAAAAAGATTAAAAAAAATATTTTTTTTTACTTGAAAGAGTTACAAAGAGAGGGGGAGGGGCAGAGAGAGAGAGAGAGAGAGATTGGTCTTCTATCTGCTGCCTCACTTCCCAAACAGTTACAACAGCCAGGGCTGGGGCCAAGACAAAGTCAGAGCCTGGATCTCCACTGCGTTTCCCACATGGGTGCCAAAGCTATCTTCTGCTGCTTTGCCAGGTGCATTAGCAGGAGCTGGGAAGGAAGCGGAGAAGCTGGGACTTCACTGGCTCTCAAGTGTGAGGGAACTTTCTGAATACCCTTGTATAACTCTTTTCCCTCTGAAAAACTTTTCCCTTCCCTTCTACTCCAGAGTACACCAAAGGGGCCAACACACAGTAATGATTCAGTAAGTGATGTAGTCAATAAATGTGCTCTGAAATGACCAAGATGTGATTCACACCTCTACATAAATACAGTATAAAGTTTGGCCAAAAGATGACAATGTTTACATTTCCTGCTAAACTTGGAAGTTCAGTGCCATCTCTGGAGCTTTGCAGTTGAACTATATTCTTTCTAAAAATAGTGAATTGGAAAATCTTTTTTCTTAAAGCATCAGCTTACATATGGGTGATATATTTTAGACAGAGAAGTATAGCTATAGGTATGGATCTCTTCTATTAAATTACAGAAACGGAAATGCACTTAGAAAACATCAATGGCATTAACCAAGATCAATACATGGGGCCCCCACAATGACTTGTTACTGCTCTCTAAGCCCAAGAAACAAAATGGCTTTCAAAAGTCAGAGCTACCACGGTAGGTCCAATTTTTCTTGCACTAACTTCAAGACCTATTTCAAGAGTTTCTGAAATAAGTCACTGATTTGTTTTTGGCAGCAAACTGGGCAAATAAAATCCTACTAGGCACAACTGCCAGAGCATATTTTGATGTTTTATTTTTTTTCTTCCCTTTTGTGCACAGGTGTTTAATACAAGTCCACACCAGCTTTGGGGCAGAAAAAGAACAAGATCCATTTATGACACCTTCGGCTGGCGCCGTGGCTCACTAGGCTAATCCTCCACCTTGCGGCGCCGGCACACCGGGTTCTAGTCCCGGTTGGGGTGCCGGATTCTGTCCCGGTTGCCCCTCTTCCAGGCCAGCTCTCTGCTGTGGCCAGGGAGTGCAGTGGAGGATGGCCCAAGTGCTTGGGCCCTGCACCCCATGGGAGACCAGGAGAAGTACCTGGCTCCTGCCATCGGATCAGCGTGGTGCACCGGCTGCAGCACGCCGGCCGCAGCGGCCATTGGAGGGTGAACCAATGGCAAAGGAAGACCTTTCTCTCTGTCTCTCTCTCTCTCACTGTCCACTCTGCCTGTTAAAAAAAAAAAAAAGAAAGAAAAAGAAAAAAGAGAAAAGGAATCAAGAAAATTTCTCTGGAGTCAGAAATATAGGTGTAACATCTATCTATCCTACACAAAAGAGGCTGTATAGTGTATACTAAAATTGAAAAAAAAAAAAAAGACACCATTTAGGACACCTTCTTACTCCAAAAGCTAGGACTAATCTCAAGATGAATGGGAGCATGTGAAAAGGACAAAAGGACACTGTAGCAAAATTAAAGGTACAGAAAAACATTTGGTGGTTATTTGGGGGGGTTGACAAGAAGGTATCAACAGGGAAAGTTTTACTGTGTTGGAACTGTTTTGTGTTTTATTTTGTTGGTAAGTACACAATGATGTATATTGTCCAAAATTCATGGGACTATACCCAGAAAGGACAAATTTCACTATATATAAACCATACTACAATTTTAAAAATGGGATACCAGAGCTCCTTCTGCCCAAATTTAGAACAATGGTTAACATTAAAAAGAAGAATGACCACACATTAATCTATACCCAACTATTCAGAGCAAGTTTATTTCTAATAGCCCAGAACCAGAAATAATCAAAGGGTCCCTCATTAGGGGAACAGTTAAACAAAGAATAGTCCATGTACCATGGAATATCACTCAGCAATAAAAAGGAGTGGCTGTTGGCACACACAATAGCCCGGATGTGTCTGAGGAGTGTAATGCTGAATGAACTAAGTCAGTCTCAATTGTCGTATACTGTATGATTCCATTTACATAGTATTCTCAAAAAGACAAAATTACCAAAATAGTACACAGATTAGTGATTGCCAAGAGTTAGAAATGGCAGGGGTCAAATAGGTAGATGTAACTATGGATGAGTAGCAAGCTAAAGGTCTCTAGGATGACAAAATGTACTCTACTGTTGTGTGAACATAAATCTACAGCTCTGGCAGTATGGCCCAGAGACAAACACATACATTATTTGCAGCCTTTCAAACTGTTTTCTTTCGCTTAGCAAAATGCCTTAAGTTTTAAGTATCAGTAATTTGTCCTTTTTTTAACTGAGTAATATTCTGTTACACAGATATACCATAATTTGTTTATCCATTCACCCACTGAAGAGCATCTAGGCTACTTACTGTTTTTTGCAATTAAGAATAAATCTACTAGCCAGCGCCGAGGCTCACTAGGCTAATCCTCTGCCTTACGGCGCCGGCACACAGGGTTCTAGTCCCGGTCGGGGCACCAGATTCTGTCCCGGTTGCCCCTCTTCCAGGCCAGCTCCCTGCTGTGGCCAGGGAGTGCAGTGGAGGATGGCCCAAGTGCTTGGGCCCTGCACCCCATGCGAGACCAGGAGAAGTACCTGGCTCCTGTCATCGGATCAGCGCGGTGCACCAGCCGCGGTGGCCATTGGAGGGTGAACCAACGGCAAAGGAAGACCTTTCTCTCTGTCTCTCTCTCTCACTGTCCACTCTGCCTGTCCAAAAAAAAAAAAAAAAAAGAATAAATCTACTATAAACATTCACACAGAGGTATGTTAAGAACTTGAGTTTATAGAAGGGAGAAGTAAAAAAATAATCAGTGAATTAAAAAATTCCACAAAGTTGGTGAATACTGTCACTTTGATATGTCAAAGTCACAATTTTCTTACTAACCAAGTAGAATGTCAAGGTCTTTGTTATGGACTGAACTGTTTTCCTGAAAGAGCCAGTAATCATGTCCTAACCCCAGGACCTCAAAATGTAGCTATATTGGAAGAGAGGGCCTTAAAGAAGTAATGAGTTAAAATGATATTCTTTGGGTGGGCTTCATTCAAACTGAATGGTGCCCTTTTAAGAAGAGGGAATTGATGGTGTCAGGTCGTAGATTTAGGTCTTTAATCCATGTTGAGTGGATTTTTGTGTAAGGTGTAAGGTAGGGGTCTTGCTTCATGCTTCTGCACGTGGAAATCCAATTTTCCCAGCACCATTTATTGAATAGACTGTCCTTGCTCCAGGAATTAGTTTTAGATCCTTGATCAAATATAAGTTGGCTGTAGATGTTTGGGTTGATTTCTGGTGTTTCAATTCTGTTCCATTGGTCTATCCATCTGTTTCTGTACCAGTACCATGCTGTTTTAATTACAACTGCCCTGTAGTATGTCCTGAAATCTGGTATTGTGATGCCTCCGGCTTTGTTTTTGTTGTACAAGATTGCTTTAGCTATTCGAGGTCTCTTGTGCCTCCATATAAATTTCAGCACCATTTTTTCCAGATCTGAGAAGAAGGTCTTCGGTATCTTGATTGGTATTGCATTGAATCTGTAAATTGCTTTTGGGAGAATGGACATTTTGATGATATTGATTCTTCCCAATCCATGAGCATGGAAGATTTTTCCATTTCTTGGTATCCTCTTCTATTTCTTTCTTTAAGGTTTTGTAATTTTCATCGTAGAGATCTTTAACGTCTTTGGTTAAGTTTATTCCAAGGTATTTGATTGTTTTTGTAGCTATTGTGAATGGGATTGATCTTAGAAGTTCTTCCTCAGCCATGGCATTGTCTGTGTATACAAAGGCTGTTGATTTTTGTGCATTGATTTTATACCCTGCTACTTTGCCAAACTCTTCTATGAGTTCCAATAGTCTCTTAGTAGAGTTCTTTGGGTCCCCTAAATACAGAATCATGTCATCTGCAAAGAGGGATAGTTTGAGTTCTTCCTTCCCAATTTGTATCCCTTTAATTACTTTTTCTTGCCTAATAGCTCTGGCTAGAACTTCCAGAACTATATTGAATAGCAGTGGTGAGAGTGGGCATCCCTGTCTGGTTCCAGATTTCAGTGGAAATGCTTCCAACTTTTCCCCATTCAATAGGATGTTGGCTGTGGGTTTTTCATAGATTGCTTTGATTGTATTGAGGAATGTTCCTTCCAAACCCAGTTTGCTTAGAGTTTTCATCATGAACGGGTGTTGTATTTTATCAAATGCTTTCTCGGCATCTATTGAGATAATCATATGGTTTTTCTTCTGCAGTCTGTTAATGTGGTGTATCACATTGATTGTCTTGCGCACATTAAACCATCCCTGCATACCAGGGATAAATCCCACTTGGTCTGGGTGGATGATCTTTCTGATGTGTTGTTGCATTCTATTGGCGAGAATTTTATTGAGGATTTTTGCATCTATGTTCATCAGGGATATTGGTCTGTAATTCTCTTTCAGTGCTGCATCTTTCTCTGGCTTAGGAATTAAGGTGATGCTGGCTTCATAGAAAGAATTTGGGAGGACTCCCTCTTCTTCGATTGTTCTGAATAGTTTGAGAAGAATTGGAGTTAGTTCTTCTTTAAACGTCTGGTAGAATTCAGCAGTGAATCCATCTGGTCCTGGGCTTTTCTTTGTTGGGAGGGCCTTTATTACTGTTTCAATTTCTGTCTCAGTTATGGGTCTGTTTAGGTTTTCGATGTCTTCCTGGTTCAATTTAGGCAGGTTGCATGTGTCCAGGAATCTATCCATTTCTGATAGGTTTCCCTGTTTGCTGGCATACAAGTCCTTGTAGTAATTTCTGATGATTCTTTTTATTTCTGTGGTGTCTGTTGTTACATTTCCTTTTTCATCTCTGATTTTATTGATTTGGGTCTTTTCTTTTCTTTTTTTAGTTAGTTGGGCCAATGGGGTGTCAATTTTGTTTATTTTTTCAAAAAACCAGCTCTTCGTTTGGCTGATTTTTTTGTAATGTTTTTCTTGATTCAATCCTGTTGATTTCTTCTCTGATTTTAATTATTTCTCTTCTCCTACTAGATTTGGGTCTGATTTGCTGTAGGTTTTCTAGATCCTTGAGGTGAATTGAAAGCTCATCTATTTGGTGTCTTTCCAATTTCTTGATGTAGGCACCTATTGATATAAACTTTCCTCTTAACACTGCTTTTGCTGTGTCCCATAAGTTTTGGTATGTTGTGCTGTTATCCTCATTTACTTCCAGAAAGTTTTTGATTTCTCTTTTGATTTCTTCTATGACCCATTGTTCATTCAGGAGCATGTTGTTCAATCTCCATGTGTTTGCGTATGCTCTAGGGATTCCTGAGTTACTAATTTCCAACTTCATTCCTTTATGGTCTGAGAAGTTGCATGGTATGATTCTAATTCTTTTGAATTTGCTCAGACTTCCTTTATGGCCTAGTATGTGGTCAATCCTAGAGAAGCTTCCATGTACTGCTGAGAAGAATGTAAAATCTTTAGCTGTAGGATTGAAAGTTCTGTATATATCTGTTAGATCCATTTGGGCTATGGTGTCGTTTAAATCTACTGTATCCTTGTTGATCTTCTGACCGGATGATCTGTCTATTTCTGAGAGTGGAGTATTGAAGTCCCCCAGTACTACTGTATTGGGGTCTAAGTCTCCCTTTAAGTCCGTTAATAAATCTTTTAGATAAACTGGTGCCCTGTAGTTAGGTGCATATACATTGATAATTGTTATATCTTCCTGTTGAATTGATCCCTTAATCATGATATAGTGTCCCTCTTTGTCTCTCTTAACAGTTTTTGTGGTAAAGTTTATGTTGTCCGATATTAAGATGGCTACGCCCGCTCTTTTTTCATTTCTGTTGGCATGGTATATCTTTTTCCAGCCTTTCACTTTCAGTCTGTATGGATCTTTGTTGGAAAGATGTGTTTCTTGTAAGCAGCATATAGATGGGTTTTGTTCCTTAACCCAATCAGCCAATTGGTGTCTTTTAACTGGACAGTTCAGGCCATTCACGTTCAAAGTGACTAATGATAAGTGGTAACTTTGCCCTGCCATTTGCCAAAGATAAGTTCTAATATATGCTTTGAATTCCCTGTGATCTTTTGCTGTGAGGTTTCCTTCCTTGGTTTCCTTCCTTTACCTTCTTTCATATTGATGACCGTGTTTCTGTGTTTCTGTGTGTAACACATCTTTAAGCATCTTTTGCAGGGCTGGACGAGTGGCAACAAATTGGAGAAACCCTTCAAGATATTGGCACAGGCAAAGAATTTCTGGAAAAGACCCGGGAGGCACAGGCAGTCAAAGCCAAAATCAACTATTGGGATTGCATCAAATTGAGAAGTTTCTGTGCTGCAAAAGAAACAGTCAGGAGAGTGAAGAGACAACCGACAGAATGGGAAAAAATATTTGCAAACTATGCAACAGATAAAGGGTTAATAACCAGAATCTACAAAGAGATCAAGAAACTCCACAAAAACAAAACCAACAACCCAATTAAGAGATGGGCCAAGGACCTCAATAGACATTTTTCAAAAGAGGAAATCCAAATGGCCAACAGGCACATGAAAAAATGTTCAAGGTCATTAGCAATCAGGGAAATGCAAATCAAAACCACAATGAGGTTTCACCTCACCCCGGTTAGAATGGCTCACATGCAGAAATCTACCAACAACAGATGCTGGCGAGGATGTGGGGAAAAAGGGACACTAACCCACTGTTGGTGGGAATGCAAGCTGGTCAAGCCACTATGGAAGTCAGTCTGGAGATTCCTCAGAAACCTGAAGATAACCCTACCGTTCGACCCAGCCATCCCACTCCTTGGAATTTACCCAAAGGAATTTAAATTGGCAAACAAAAAAGAGGTCTGCAGCCTAATGTTTATTGCAGCTCAATTCACAATAGCTAAGACCTGGAACCAACCTAAATGCCCATCAACGATAGACTGGATAAAGAAATTATGGGATATGTACTCTTTAGAATACTATACCGCAGTAAGAAACAACGAAATCCAGTCATTTGCAACAAAATGGAGGAATCTGGAACACATCATGCTGAGTGAAATAAGCCAGTCCCAAAGGGACAAATACCATATGTTCTCCCTGATCGGTGACGACTGACTGAACACCAAGAGGGAAACCTGTTGGAGTGAGGTGGACACTATGGGAAATGGTGGCTTGATCAGCATAGCCCTGACTGTTAATGAACAACTCAACACATTATCCCTCTTAGTAGTTTTTTTTTATCTGTTCTACTTAATATGACTGGTTTAGATCTGTAATTGATGCACAGTTATTCTTAAGTGTTGAAAATTAACTGAAATGTGATCCCTGTTGAACATGGTGGTGGGAATGGGAGAGGGAAGAGATGTATAATCTGGGACATGCTCAGGCTGACTTGCCCCAAGTGGTGGAGTTGGAAGCATACCAGGGGATTCCAATTCAATCCCATCGAGGTGGCATGTACCAATGCCATCTCACTGTTCCAGGTGATCAGTTTCAGTTCACAGTTGGTCATGGTGAAGGGACTGGGAGTCAAAGGGAACACATAGACAAGTCTAGTACCTGCTAACGCTAACCGATGGAGTAAATAAAGGGGAGAGTGATCCAACATGGGAAGTGAGATACTCAGCAGACTCATGGAATGGCAGATGTCCTGGATAGCACTCTGGCCTCGGAATCAGCCCTAGAGGCATTCGGAGCTGGCTGAAGGGCTCATGGGAGTATTTCAGGCATGGAAAGCCAAGACACTCTGGCAAAAGATCTCTGCGAGTGAGATCCCAGTGGAGGGAACGGGTCATCAAGGAAGGAGGTGCCTTTCTCTGAAGGGAGGAGAGGGCCTCCACTTTGACTATGACCTTGTCTAAACAAGATAGGAGTCGGAGAGCTCGGAGGGCTTCCATGGCCTTGGAAACTCATGACTGGAGCATAGGGGGATTGCTGATGCCATGGACAGGAGTGTCAATTGGTAAGGTCAACAGCGGGAGTCACTGTGCACTTGCTCCTCATGTGGGATCTCTGTCCTTAGTGTGCTGTACATTGAGATTTAATGCTATAACGAGTACTCAAACAATATATTTCACTTTGTGTTTCTATGGGGGTGAAAACTGTTGAAATCCTTACTTAATACATACTAAACTGATCCTCTGTAAAAAAAAAAAAAAAAAAAAAAAAAAAAAAAAAAAAAAAGAAATTATCAATTCCCAACTTGACTCTCACTGGGATTAAACATGACAATAGGTCTGCTCTGATTTCATCATCATTTAAAAAAATCATCTATTATTTTTCGCTTTGTGTTTCTGTGTGGGAGCAAACTGTTGAAATCCATGCTTAATGTGTGCTAAGCTGATCTTCTGTATATTAAGACAATCGAAGATGGGTCATGGTGTGAATGGAGGGGGAGAGGGGGTGGGAAGGGGGAGGGTTGTGGGTGGGAGGGACGGTGTGGGGGGGAGGCCATTGTAATCCATAAGTCGTACTTTGGAAAATTGTATGCATTAAATAAAAGTTAAAAAAAAAAAAAAAAAAAGAAGAGGGAATTGGACATACAAAGAAGCAGCACAGGAGCTGCCTGCACAGAGGGACAAGCAGGTGAGGAGGCAGCGAGTGAGAGGAGAGAGGCTTCAGAAGAAACCAAACCTTGCTGACTCCTTGATCTGGACTTGCGACCCCAGCGCTGTGGGAAAACGCATTTCAGCTGTGTAAGCCAGCCAGTGTGTGGCATATTGTCATGGTAGCCCTTGTAAGATACGTAAATAGTCACCCACTAGGTTTTATTGAAGAACCATCACCTCTTCCCATTCTCTAAATGGGGAGAGTTGCTGATCCCATCCCAGTCACTTGAGCGCAGCTCCCCTTTCCACACTCCAGTAGGAGATGAGCACTGTAGCAATGTTTAGGCAAATGCTGTCTGGAAGTCATGGTATCTCTACCCTAATATGCTGTGTATGTCAGGGCTCTTAGCTGCAATTAAGATGACGGCTCCAACTGATGAAGCAAAAATGAAGTTTATTCAAAGCATATTTTTAAAAATCTCAAAATTACTAGGGAAGCTGCAGAACCAGACTGCAAGCTAAGTTTTCAGGAATAAAGCCCAAAACCTCACAACAGAATTGGCCTGATGAAAAAAATCTGCTGTTGTTGCCGCTTTCCCACTGAGTACTAAAGGAAACTTGGCAGCCGCCACCCCGTGGATGATGCTTCTGTGCCAGGATCTCCGCCTTGGGCCCGCTGGGAAATAGCCCTGCCTCTGCCAGCCCTGGGAAGTTTCATGCATCCGCTGTCCTGTTCCCCCATCAAAGTTGGAGCTCCCCTCAAGTCTGACACTCTCCCGTGGCCTCTGAGAGACAGAGTGTGGCTCATGGCCTGTGTTTCAGTGGGAGCCTGAACAGTGATGCAATCAAGAGGCAGGACCCACTGTGTGGGAGTTCACCCAACTGAAAGATACTTCCGTAGTTAACATCTAAAATTACAACACTGTTACAGGTAAATTTATACGTGGCTGCGCGGCTGCCATGACTTATTGACCTCTGTTCTCCTTTCTACACTTAGCTTAGTGCGTTTTCTTTAAATCTGAGCTTTCCTAATGCTAAATCAAATCCTCTTTCCAACACCCAGAAAGATCTTCACTGGCCAGAATAGCCCATCTGCCTTACTCTCCATAACATCAGATGTAGGACTAAGACAGGAGTTATAACCCTGTGTCCTTCCTGAAAACCAATTTCAGATGACTGATCTATGGTGTCTGTTATTGCATTGGTAAATTGGAATCCATTACATGCAGCATCAAACAGTGGCTAAAGGAGGCATATGCTGTTAATCTTAGGGAAAATATTGTTTACATTTCATAAAATGAAAATGATTCACCATGGAGGTTGTAATTTCCCCTGCTATATTTTCTTATCATTAACGGAATAATCGTATGTGCTTTGACAATAGGACCATAAAATATATAACTTATAAAACATCTTTTCATAACTGAAAAGTAGGCAGGAGCCTGATGGAAAGTACCTTGCTCATAGTTGTCATCCAACACTTTGTCCTAATCCCCAACTTTTGTGCCTTCAAAATACGTTGATGACAATTTTTGGGAACTCGGTGTCAAAATTTTGTTTCAACTTCAGTAAATTTGTATTTGCCTCCCTTTCCACCACAAATTTATTTGGTCATCCCCCACAAGTATTCCATTTCCAAGTTCTCAAGTCCTCAGAAACCCTGCTCTGGCCATATCATTCTTTCTTCTCTCCTTTTTCTCCATTACTTCTGCTGAATCTGTTTTCTCATCTGATGGTGACTTCCAGGCCCTATATAGCTTCCTGTTCTTCTATTACATCTCCTTTTTCTAACTTCATTAGCCATCTAACTGGGACAGAATCCCATACTACATCACAAATACTCACCTCACCTTTCTCCTTCTCATCTGCCAATCATTATTGATGAAAGTCATACTATCCTGCTGATGAGATTATGCACGTGTTCCCTAACTTCGGGTGCCTATCCTGGTCCCCCTAATTTGTGTGTCATTTCCTCTTGATGCCCTAATTTCCAAAAATGTTTCAAAGGCACTTCTCACCTTAAATTGTCTCTACCTAACCTCTTACTTTTTCGCAGAATTTATCTTTGGACAAGCACCATGAGTTGGATGCTGGTGCTTGCTCAATTGAGAAAAAGAAACAGCCCTACTCTATACCTGGAAGAAGGAAAGCTGCACAGAGAGGCAAAGAAGAATCAGAACTCAAGGGCCTTACAGTCTCCCCACTCAGCCTATGGGCCCCAGATCATACCTTTTCTCCAATTATGTTGCCACACAGTTGTGCACATTTCAATCTGGTCTATGCAATGAAGTCGCCATCTAGAGCTTCCAATTAGCTGAAAAATGGGGGTTCCTGGAGGGTGGTGCACCTGGAGAGGGCACAGAAGCTCTGAGCTCCTCCTTTTAACTAGCCCAGGGCATCTCTTCACCTAGATGCTTTATAAGCCGGTAGACATCAGTGTTTTCCTGAGTTCTTGGAGCCACTCAGGCAGTCCAAGCAAACCTCAGGAAGGGTCACGCAGCCCCAATTTAGGAGCCTCCAACTCATGGGATCTGACACTATCTCCAGGCGAGCACGATCAGAAGTGAGTTGGATTAGGGTACAACCAGCTGGCTCTGCTGAGGAATCGCTTACTTGCTGGTGGGAAGAAATCCCCACACCCCGTGGGGCCACAGAAGTCTTCAGAGTTGATTGTTAGGTGAAAGCTTTTTCTAATACAACTATGTTTAATCATACCACAGGAAAAAAAAAAAGCACTTCATTTTTCTATTTTCTATAAGGAAATTAGGTGACATGTCATATGAAGAGGCAGTTAATGAGTCTGTAGCTAAAAAAAGTAAGAAAATACAATGTTATGAATGTGGGTCATGTTGTTAATAAAAATAACATATTTTTCTGGATTTTCTATATTCATGGCATTTATTAGCTTTTAAAAATGTACATTCTTAATAAGTTTTACCTTAAATAAATATACAGTTTACTACCAGATTTTGTAGTACTTTTCTTATAGTACCCAAACTGTGGGGATCCTGTGTACCTTAAAGTACCCCCAGCTACTGCTGTTGGTCTGAACATACAACAGCTTCCTGTGCGAGCTTCCCCTTTTTACTCCCATGCAAACACACACAGCCCACTGCCACCCAGTGATCTTCCCAAGCAAACACGTTAATCACACCATGTTGAAAATCCTTTACTCTCTCCCCATCATAAAAGTTATCCAAATTCTTTCATCTGGCAAATAAAGATCCTATTCTGATTTTTATTTTTATTGTCAACAATTTCCTGTTTGCTTTGTTTTTGTGCCAATGTAACTACTTGTTATTATAAAAGCATCAATTTTAATCTTTTATGTCACTGTTTTCTCTTTTTTCTTTCTTTTTTTTTTTTTTTTTTGTAATCTTAGAAACAGAAGGACAAGGAGAGAGAGAGAGAGAGAGAGAGAGAGAGAGAGAGAGAAAACCAATGAGAGACCCCATTCACTGGTCTAATCTTTAAATGTCCACAACAGCCAGGGTTGGGCTATGACAGAAGCTGTGAGTCAGGAGCTCAACCCAAATCTTCCAAGGAGATGCAAGGAACTTCAGCCATCATCTGCTGCCTCCCATTAGCAGGAATCTAGAATTAGAAGCTGGAGCTAGGAATTGAACCAAGGCGCACTGATGTGAGATGCAACTGTCTTAAATAGAATCTTTTGTCTTGTAAGATCTACTTACTTTGAAAGACAGAGTGACAGAGGGAGAGGCAGAGAGAAAGCTCAATCTTCCATAGGTGAGTCACTTTCCAAATGCCTACAACAGCAGGGACTGGGACCAGGAACTTTATTCAGGTCTCTGACATGGGTGGCAGGGATCCAAGTACTTGGGCCGTCATCTCCAGCCTTCCCAAGTGTATCAGCAGGGAGCTGAATTGGAAGTGGAGTCACCAGGACTGGAATCAACATCCCAGTGTGGGATGTGGGTGTCCCAAGTGGCAGCTCTGTGCCACAGCACCCACTTCTTTACCAGAATCTTAAGAGGAATCTTATGCCTGTCCCTACTCTCAACTTTATTGCCAAAAATCATCAGTCTATTAAGGTCTATCTCAAGTGTTGCTTCCTTCATAAACTTTTTCCCTGTTCTTGGACCCTAACAGTCTCCCATCTTCTCTATGTCTCCCCTCCGCCTAGCACTCTCTCCGCACTCATTATTCTTATTCTTTACCATTACGCAATGCATTTGTATCATTTTATTATTTTATATTTTCATTCACCTATAATTCCAAGCTCTTTGAAAGCCAGTATTACTTCTCTTTGATTATTGTAGCGTCTTTAGCATCTCTTAAGCTGTACTTAGAGAATAATAAATAGTATTAGTTATGAATGATCAAATGAATGAATAGTGTAACACTTGACTGAATAATAAATGAACTCATTCAAATGCCACTTCATTATTCAAAATAAATATTTAGTGAAACCATATATCGTGCCAAAACTTGTGGCCATTTTTGAGAGTTTAAAAATATAACAAATATCAACAAAAATGAGCACTTTGGGGCAGGCTTTTGGTGCAGAAGTTCTGTTGCCACTTAAGAAGCCTGTAGCCCATATCAGAGTGCCTGAACTCAAGTCCCAGCTCCACTCCCATTTCCAGCTTTCTGGTAATGCATAACCTGCAAGCAACAGGTGATAGCTCAACTAGTTGGGTTACTACCACCCACATCAGAGACTCAGACTGATTTCCCAGGGGAATTTGGGTAGTAAGCCAGTGGATGGGTACTCTTTTTCTCTCCTGATTTTCAAACAAATTATAAATAAAATTTCAATGTACTCATTTCCCATAGGAAGTTAACATTCTAGTGTGCAAATGAGCATTAATCCCAGAATCACCTGAGCAAATATAAAATTTCAACCTTGACAAGGCCAAAATAGCAAAAGTACCTGAAGCATTAACAATGTACAATGTGTATGATTTCAACCAGAGAGGACAATTTCATGTGCACTCCCCATGATGAACCAGATATTCAATTCTATTTTTTTAAAATCTTCTCTGTAAGGAAATAGCTAAATTACATATGATTTTATTTAATCACTTCCATAGAGTCTCTTTCCTTAAATAATTATTCATTTGATCTTGAAAATTTTACAAGATCAATGGTATTTCCCTTGTTTCCAAAAATTGCCACCATTTTGGTGATGCTTTCTGAGGGCACAAGCACACTGGGAAGCCCAAAGCCTGGCCCTGTCTCTGAAGATAATGCTCACTTTGTTTGGGCTGTGACTGACCATACCCCACCTGGACTGCTCTTTTCTGTCAGACATGGGTCAGTGACTTTGCTCTCAAGAATCATCCTGCCTTGCAGCCTGTATTTCACATTGTCTGCTTGTGGGGTTTCCCCGATTAGAGGATGTTACCGGGTGGATTCTGCTGGAGCCCTAACTTCCCACACCTCAAAATGTAGTTGTATGTGCAGATAGGGTCTTTATAGAAGGAATCAAGTTAAAACCAGGTGATGTGTGCAGTTCCTATTCACGTACGACTTACACTAAAAAGAGGCATTTGGACACAGAGACAGATATTTATGAAGGAAAGATGCTAAAATACAGAAAGAAGACCACGTGTAAGCCAAGAATGCCTGAGGCCACCAGATGCTAAGCAGTGGCACAGCCCTAGGAAGGTGCCAACCCTGTGGACACCTCCATCTCCAACTTTTGTCCTCTGAAGCTGTGAGACCATACATTTCTGTCAAGTAGATCACTTAGTTTGTGACACATTGTTATTAGCTATAACAAGATAATACACTGTGTATTTCCATAGACATATTTTTACAAAACTAATGTCTCCAAGATTTTTAACCCTATAGGAAATTTCTCTCTCTAGGATTATTTACATTTACACCTAAATGTAAGTTTAGAAATAGCACCTGGAGTCCAGACACTATGTGGCCATTAAAAAAGTAACAGAGGGCAACACCATGGGACAGTAGGTTTAGTTATAGCTTGTGATGCATATAATGAAGGGTTCAAATCTGGGCTGCTCCACTTCCAATCCAGCTCCTTGCTAATGCCTGATAAATCAACAGAAGATGACCCACACAGGAGATCCAGATGGAGTTCATAACTCCTGGCTTTGGTGTGGACCAGCCCAGGCTGTTGCAGTCATTTAGGGAGTGAACCAGCAGAAAGATAACTCTCTCTCTCTCTCTTTCTCTCTGCCTGCCTCTCCCTCTCTGTAACTCTGCCTTAAAAATAAATAAAATACATTTTTTTAAAAAATTATAGCAACAACTGAAATGTTCTTGGTAGGAATACTTTCTGTTCTGGGATGGACTTCACCAAGAAGCTTGGCTGAGACTTCCTCTTCCATGTGCTGCTACCTCTGACAGATTGAGAGGGAGGGTAGCAGATACACCCTCAGGGAGAATTAAAGAAGCCAAAAATGCTCTTGTGCTCAGAATGAGAGAGGAATGTGTGAGGCACACAGTGTAGTTCTGTATAAAGATCTCTTAATGCTTGGGTTACTACCATATTTACTTTAGGGATTAAAGAAACCATTGTATGTCCTGGCTCGGAGTGAAAGGCATTTTAAAATCCATCCAAATGGCTGTCCCTGTGAAGGAGTGCCTACAAAATAAATAACTTCTGTTCTTTCACAATAAGACAGCGGTAGGGAGTTTTCCCCATCTGGGCTTGAAAGGGAAGGAGAGGCCTGGAATATATATCCACCATATGGGCAAAGCTGTGCTGATTTAATCTATTTTGGCAGAAATAAATTTTAATAGGTCCAATACTGTCATCTCAAGAAATATTTTTCTGAAAACCTATGGTTATATTAAGTACTGGGAATATGCAATTGAGCAAAAACAGGCACGGTCCCTTCCTGTAGGGAATCACACTGGACTTAAAGAAAAAGATAGTACATTGCAAATCATGACTGCATGTCTAAATGTAAAATTTCAACTGTTACAGATACTATTAAAGCTTTATTTATTTATTTGAGAGGCAGAGTTACAGACAGAGAGGGGAAGAGACACACAGAGATAGACCTTCCATCCACTGGTTCACTCCCCAAATGGCTGCAATGGCCAGAGCTAAGCCAATCTTAAGCCTGGAGCCAGGAGCTTCTTCCAGGTCTCCCACAAGGCAGGGGCCCAAGCACTTGGGCCAGCTTCCACTGCTTCCCCAGACCATAAGCAGAGAGCTGGATTGGAAAAGGAGCAACTGGGACATGAACCGGCACCCATATGGGATGCCAGCACCCAGGTGGAGGCTTAACATTGCCAGTCCCTACTCCCTACAAGTGCTGTTAAGAGAAAGTACACATTGAACAGAATTGAATTTATCAAAGACATCAGAGAAATCATCTGTGGTGGAGGTTTTTACTTTTTTTTTTTTTTTTTGCTACTCAACACATCTTCAAATGTTAGAGCATTTCCTATATTATAAGCCTTGGTGGGAATCAGAAAATGCCTCCTACTATAGACATATGTAGCTGCCTTGTGGCTGTAATGCTATGGACTCTATCCACTCTGTAGCAAGGGAGGGGAATTTTTCTCTGCCAAGAGCCATTGGCTAGGTATAGCTTTATTCACAAGCCATACAAAATTATCAGCTTAAAAATTAGCCTGCTGTACAGATTTATTGGATTTGGATTCCCACCTAGAGTTGCCTTAGCAGGGCCAGACAAAATGATTTTAAGGGCCTTTTTTTGGCCCATGGGCTGGACATTCCTCATCCCTGCTATAGGAACACAGAAGTGGCACCAATGCAAACTCTACCATGTGGTGCTTAGTCACTGTGCAGACCAGTTCCTGAAGTAAGTGAGCACGTCCATCTTGGATATCAGAGCTTAGTTCTGCAGTCTACACATTCATTCCATCTGTGAGTTACAAATATCTTCTCAAATCATTCTTTTATATCCATATCTACATACGGATATAGATACATATATAGATATAGTTTGTCAGGAAAAGCTTCCATTGTTTTTAAACACAAACCTTGAATGGCACAAGGTTTCTCCATAAGAAGTGCCACTTCAGCGGACATCTGAAAGGCCAGTAGGAGTTAGCTAGCAAAGAAGAGAGGCAAAGCCATTTCAAACAGAGGGAAAATAACAGTGCAAGTGAGGAGGAACGGACAGTGTGATATGGGTTGTATGGGTAGAAAAGCAGACCACGAAGGGGAAACCACTGGGCTACAAAGACTTTAATGGAGATGGAAGCAAATTAAGAGACTTAAGCAATATTTAAAAAGCATTTTTACATCTTCTAGGATAGGCTGACAGCTTTGATATGAAAAGAAAACAAATGAAACAAAGCAAGTTTAAGAGTGGGTAGGCAGAAGGAGAAGTCATAACTTCAGTCAGAGACACAATAGTTTTAAGGGATGTTAAAGGGATCCAATGGGAGATGCCAAGCATGTGTTAAGTCTATCAGCCTATAGTACAGAGGAGAAGCATAGGCCAGATGTATATATCTGGAATTCACAGCTGTATGTGTGGCAATCAAAGATGATATGAGCTCATATCGAGAGAAAATACAGAGTAAGAGAAAGGCCTAGAGCCAAGTCTTGCGGTTGTCCACTGGATAGTGGGTCAGGTACAGAAAGATAAACCTGATAGAGAGATGGAAAAGAAGCAGCTAGAGGTGATGGTGGCCATGGATATATAAATTTCCAATCCAGATTCTTGTCTCCTACAGAAGTAAAAACACTAATTGGGCTGGCAACGCAGCTCACTTGGCTAATCCTCTGCCTGCAGCGCCAGCACCCCAGGTTCTAGTGCCGGTTGGGATGCCGGATTTTGTCCCGGTTGCTCCTCTTCCAGTCCAGCTCTCTGCTGTGGCCCGGGAAGGCAGTGGAGGATGGCCCAGGTGCTTGAGCCCTGCACCTACATGGGAGACCCGGAGAAAGAACCTGGTTCCTGGCTTCAGATCGGCGCAGCGCATCAGCCATAGTGGCCATTTGAGGGGTGAACCAACAGAAAAAGGAAGACCTTTCTCTCTCACTGTCTAATTCTGCCTGTCCAAAAAAAAAAAAAAAAACCACTAAGTGGAGATTAGTATCATGCACGAATAGGAACAGAGTTTAACAGTGATGGGATAAACACATGGGAGTGTGGACTGTCCCACACTGCAAAATACCCAATATGAGTGGATGAAAGAGGTGCCATGAACAGGAAAGAGAGCAAATGAAAATGATACCTCTAAGCAAGCATGAGAGAGACCCATCAAAGACCAGTCCACAGTGGAAGAACAGTATTCTCCCAACTACCACTACTTTTTTAGTAAGGAAAGTAGTAATATCCCAACCAAGTATGCAATGAGGATGGGGTCTGGTATGCACCCTGGTCCCATATTCTACAGGTGCATCCCAGGAAGGTAAGCATATCACACCAACAATTGAAGAGATAGGGTTACATTGCAAAGATACAAGAGAGGCCTGTGCTATGGTGTAGTGGGTAAAGCCACCAGCTGCAGTGACGGCATCCCATATGGGCACCAGTTCAAGACCCGACTGCTCCACTTCCAATCCAGCTCTCTGCTATGGCTTGGAAAAGCAGTAGAAGATGGCCCAGTGGGAGACCTGGAAGAAGCTCCTGGCTCCTGGCTTCAGATTGGCCCAGCTCTGGCCATTGCAGCCTATTAGGGAGTGAACCAGTGGATGGAAGACTTCTCTCTGTCTCTGCCTCTGCCTCTCTGTAACACTCCCTTTCAAATAAATAAATAAATCTTTAAAAAAAGATTAAAAAAATTCTAGATCACCTAAATTTAACTAACTGCTTAGTTACGCCATATCACAGGATGTGAAGGAAAAACACGAGACTCCAGTTTCTAAAGCCAGAGAAAAGAGGGATGGTAAGGAAGAATGAAGTCTGGTTAACCAGCTCGAGTGTTCCAGAGTTTCTTATGTACAGTAAGGAGGAAGTAATGTCTGATGAACTCAACAGGGCACCCATGGAAGAAACTGGTGATTGTTGGGAACTCTGCATCTCTAGAGTGAGGGGGGATATGCCAGGCTGGAATTGAGGTGAGGAAATGAGATTGCAAGCATAGAGAATTTACAGGCTTAGTTATCAAGGAACAATGTGAGATGAGACTCCAGTTGTATTTAAAGTGTGGCCTTTAGGGAGTTTTATTTGCATGTGTTTGTCTGACGCAAAGAAGGATTTGAACTTATATGTAAGGCATGAGAACGATTGCATTAAAAAAGAGAGGCTGAATGTTCAAAATAAAGATAGATTTTGATAAATTATTGAGAAGAAGTGGGCTAGAATCCACATTTCAGGGGAAAGGGGACTGATCTCAGGTAGCAAGAAGAGGCTAAGGATAATTGGTGTGGGTGCAAGTAATTTTGCAAGGTTGTTAGGGAGAAACTGAGGTGGTTCTAATCTTTTTACTTTTATCTGGAGCATTAGGGGGAGTGATCAGATATGAAGCTTAAAACAAGTAAAGGAGGTTCAGAAAGACTTTAGAAAAAAAATTTCAAAGGAATCATCTACCTTTTTGGAGTGGCTTTCTCCAGCAGGCAGGGCTATAGGTATATACTTTGTGCAATCTTCATTGCAACCTCATCGATATGCAACCTATGCACTTTTACAGGTTCCTACTCCTGGAAGAACCCCACACTTGGTTGAATGCTCTGCCATTCCTGTCTAGAAATTCTTAATAATGGTTTGACAAAGAGCTTGCATTTTTATTTTGTACTGAGACCTATAAATTATGCAACCAGTCCTGATAGTAGAACTTTAGAACTTTGCCCATATAGTATTGAGATTTCAAACTTTCATTCACAAAATACCGTATGAACTATTAAAACAATGATTAGGAATAGTTTTTGTCATGTTAGTAGACTTTTTTAATCTCAAGGCATACTACTAAGAAAATCCTATTAAAATATTCCAGCATTCTCCTCATTGCTAAAATATAAAAAGTATCATCAATTTTGCAGATACTAGCAATTTTGTGAGTTGTCACATCTCTAGTAACCTGTAATGTTTTTTTTGCAAATGAACTGTGACAAGAGCTAAAAGAGCTTTTTGCTACATTTCAGTCAATTAAAATGTTATATTAATCATATGATGCTATATTGTCGAGTCTCCTACTAATTGATAACTTGAGAATGTCAAGCCTGATATGCCAAGATTTGCTAATTTTCTCCATACAGATTGCATATATAGTTAACATATTTGCCAAACAATGACATTGGTGGTTTTTTTTTTTTGTTTTGTTTTTTGTTTTTTTTTTGTCCTGAAAGGCAGAGAAATGGACAGAGAGAGATCTATCATCCACCGATTTACTCCCCTAATGCCTGAAACAGCTGGGGCTGAGTCTCCAACCTGGATGGTAGGGACCCATCATCTGCTGCCTTCCAGGTTATGCATTTACAAAAAGCTGGAATGGAAGTGGAGCCACTCGGCCAGCGCTGCGGCTCACTAAGCTAATCCTCCGCCTTGCAGCGCCGGCACACCGGGTTCTAGTCCCGGTCGGGGCGCCGGATTCTGTCCCGGTTGCCCCTCTTCCAGGCCAGCTCCCTGCTGTGGCCCGGGAGTGCAGTGGAGGATGGCCCAAGTGCTTGGGCCCTGCATCCCATGGGAGACCAGCAGAAGCACCTGGCTCCTGGCTTCGGATCAGCGCGGTGCGCCAGCTGCAGCGCGCCAGCCATGGCGGCCATTGGAGGGTGAACCAACGGCAAAGGAAGACCTTTCTCTCTGTCTCTCTCTCTCACTATCCACTCTGCCTGTCAAAAAAAAAAAAAAAAAAAAAAAAAAAAAAAAAAAAAAAAAAAGAAGTGGAGCCATGACTCAAACCCAGGCACTCTGATACAGAATGCAAGCATTGCAAACAGACACTTCACCATTATGTGAAGCATCTGCCCCAAGTCTGGTATTTACACTTAGGTTCCTCAAAATAGAGATTATGTAAGAGACACATTACTGTGTGTGCCTGCCCATTATTTACAAAAATAACATTTTAAAAAGATTTATTTATTGATTGATTTGAAAGGCAGAGTTAGAGAGAGAGAGAGAGAGAGAGAGAGATCTACTAGATCACTCCCCAAATAGCCAGAGCAATGCCAGGAGCCAGGAGCTTCATCCAGGTCCCCCATGTGGGTGGCAAGTGCCCGAGCATTTGGGCCATCCTCTGCTTCTTTTCCAGGTGCATTAGCAGGAAGCCGGATTGGAAGCGGAGCAGCCAGGGCTTGAACTAAACCCATATGGGATGCCAGCCTTGTGGGTGACAGCCTAACCCGCTGTGACACAACACCAGCCCCCAAAAGGAAACATTAAAAGGAGCTCTTGGCAAAATGCCTGGTCACATTCAGAGAGAACAATGTTGTTTGTGTGGGAGTGCTGTGAGAACAGTCCTCTGACAGGTATTGCCGGGAACGGTCCCTAAGAAGTCAAACTTGAAAAAGATCTTCAGGTTATTTAATAAATTGTATAGGGCCGGCGCCGTGGCTCACTTGGTTAATCCTCCTTCTGCGACGCCGGCATTCCATATGAGCACTGGGTTCTAGTCCCAGCTGTTCCTCTTCCAGTCCAGCTCTCTGCTGTGGCCCCGGGAGGGCAGTGGAGGATGGCCCAAGTGCCTGGGCCCCTGCAGCTGCATGGGAGACCAGGAAGAAGCACTTGGCTCCTGGCCATAGTGACCATTTGGGGAGTGAATCAACAGAAGGAAGACATTTCTCTCTATCCCTCTCTCTCACTGTCTATAACTCTGTCAAATAAAATAAAAACCAAAAAAAAAATTGTATAAAGGATAATTTCCTGCTTTCAATCATTGTATTACAGTGTGATGTGGCCTCAGGGGCAGCTGTTTCAAGGGTATTGCAATGGTTACTTCTGTGTCCACTGGACTATGGGATGCCCAGGTGGCTGGTAAAATATTTCCATGTATTGGTGAGGGTGTTTCTAGAAGATATTAGCATTTGACAAACTGAGCAGACATCTGCCGTCGTCCGTGGGCAGGCACCATCCAATCTGCTGAGAGCCCAATCGAATAAAAAGGTGGCAGAGGACAAAGTCACTGTTTGAGCTGGAACACGCACCTTCTCCTTCTCTTAGCTGTTCTTTTTGTTTCTCAGAAGCATGGCCCTCTTATTGTTCTCATATAACCTGTCATGGTTTCCTGGCCCTCTGAAGGAGATACCTATTCATCCTCTTAAAGGAAAAGAATGGTGGGCAGCCATACCCTGGGGTGGTGGTGAGTGACGACACACAGAACAACCAAGTCCACACCTGACAGGCTCCCCACCACAGGCTGTTTTATTATCTGTTTCAAAAATCTGGTGGCTGGTGTTGTGGTGCAGCCTTGTCTTTTATACTCACATTCCATACTGAAGTGCTGGTTTGCAGCCCAGCTGCCTTGCTTCTGATCCAGCTCCCTACTACTGCACCTGGGCAAGCAGCAGAAGATGGCCCATTACCCAGACTCCTTCTACCTTTGTGGGAGATCCTGAGGGAGTTCCAAGCTCCTGGCTTTGGATTGATGCAGCCCTGGCATTGCAGCCATTTGGGGAGTGCACCAACGGAAGGGAAGATCTCATTCTCTCTCTTTTTCTCAGTCTCTCTCTCTCTCACTCTGTGTGTGTGTGTGTGTGTGTGTGTGTGTCACTCTGCCTTTCAAATAAATAAATTGATCTTTAAAAAATAACTTAAAAATCTGGAAAAATATGTCACAAAACAGAAATGTATTTTCAAAGGTCAAGAAGAAAGGTCTTTGATGTTGCCTCAACTGGACAGGTGCCTCCAAAGAAACAAGCTTTCATTTTCAATTTCCTTGGCTGCAGCCAGTAGGATACAAGAGCCCTGCAGGACTCTGGACTCAGACTGAATTACATCTGCTTCTCCTTCTTGCTGACAGCAGATCTTGGGGTAGCCCAGCCTCCAGACTGATATGAGTTAATTCCCTTAATACAAACACATTAAGGCAGAGATGCAGACTGGAACTATACTGCCCCACCCAAGAAATGTCAGGACCCACCAGGAGTTGGAAAATACAAGGAAGGATTCTCCCAAAACTCTCCAGTGAGAATGTGGCCCTCCCAGCCACCTTGAGTGTGACTTCTGGCTTCCAAATTGTGAGAGAATACATTCCTGCTGTTTTAAATCATCAAGTTGGTTATCACTTCTTGAGGCAATCGTAGGAAAATAATACATTGTACATCAGGTGACATTCACAGTTTTCAGGGATTTTCCTCAAAGAAATTAGAGGGGGGAAAAATCAATTTTGATTGGAGACATGAGGGAAAGTTAATATAAGAAAAGGAATTTGAAATGGACCTTAACTCTTGCTTAATACAGGAGACAAGAAAATGTCCTGCCATCACTCAGGAAGTTTGAGCTGGCGTTTCCCGCTCTGAATAGCACAGCCTATCAGAGTCCTTCTACTGACTGTGTTGTTTCCAGTCCTTGAACCCTCATTTTTCTATCAGTCCCCCAGCCACTCTTGTCTTTCCTTTCTGTCTCTTGAATCATTCTCTTACTCTGGCTCTAAACCCACCCGTCTCTCAAAGGTTGCTCTAGCTTGCTTGCCTGCTTGATCTTCTGCCACACCCCTCCTGAAATACCGCAGTCAGGCACCGGCCTACAGGGCTCCTTCTCACATCCACACTTTGACAGCAGTAAAATCACAAAGGCGCTCAGACTGAAGTAGTTTCAAATCCCAAGAAGTCTGAGCGTAGGGGTCCTCAGTGCTGCTCTTACTGATTTAATCTTTTTTTTTTTTTTTTTGACAGGCAGAGTGGACAGTGAGAGAGAGAGAGACAGAGAGAAAGGTCTTCCTTTGCCATTGGTTCACCCTCCAATGGCCGCCGCGGCCAGCGCACCGCGCTGATCCGAAGCCAGGAGCCAGGTGCTTATCCTGGTCTCCCATGGGGTGCAGGGGCCAAGGACTTGGGCCATCCTCCACTGCACTCCCTGGCCACAGCAGAGAGCTGGCCTGGAAGAGGGGCAGCCGGGACAGAATCCGGTGTCCTGACCGGGACTAGAACCTGGGGTGCCGGCGCCTCAAGGTGGAGGATTAGCCTAGTGAGCCGCGGCGCCCGCTGATTTAATCTTTAAGGGAACCTCATTGTGCTGCCGAGCACCCCTGCCAGCACTATTACCTCCCTCTTCTTCCCAACTGATTTTATCTCCTACTTCAGAGAGAAAACAGAATGAATTCCTCCCCGATTCCTCTATTTACAAGGCTGTTTTCTCCTGAACATTTCCTTTTCTCCTCCACATCTGTGTCAGTGGGAGATTTGCCCCTGCCCTGTTCATGCATATGTCCACCTGTTCTCATGTACACATACAGTTCACATGTAAGAGAAGAACACTAAGAAGCCGATCTAAAGCTGTGTGTTCCCAGGTTGAGCTTGGTGACTTCACTATCATCTCATGTCACTTTTGTTTCTTCTTCGGTTGGTCAAATTAACCTGAAGAGGGGATCATCTATCTTGTGCCTAAAAGATACTAGCTTGGCTGCTATTGATGTGGAAATCAGTGCAGAGCTGCTGCTATCAAAAAGCAGGAAATAAGCTTTTACTGGATCTCCCTGGGTCCATCACGGTCTCCTTATGCTGGACTCGACCTCTGCACACTGTGGAAGTGAACCTGTGTGGGAAAGATTCATTCCCCTGCTAAGCATGGCTCAGTGGGGGACTGGGGACTTGAGCCTTCTGAATTCCTCTTTCCTCCAACACAACTGTTCTCACTGCCTTGCCTTACTTCCACATGGAGTAGGTCAGGCAGGGGGTCTTCTTAGGCTTGCCTTAGCAGGAGCCGTCAAATCTAC
This sequence comes from Oryctolagus cuniculus, assembly GCF_964237555.1. NCBI lineage: Eukaryota > Metazoa > Chordata > Mammalia > Lagomorpha > Leporidae > Oryctolagus > Oryctolagus cuniculus. The sequence continues at coordinate 157,498,203 of NC_091434.1, read as the reverse complement.
TGTCCCTGACCACTGACCATTGCCTGCTTTTAGCTTCCAAAACTGTGTGTCTTGCATCTACACTCACATAAATTATTCGTTTGTGAGGCTTTATGAATTCTTAAAAAATCTCTCTACACTCATTATAATGGGGTTTCAGGACCCTTGGCTTAACATGATCTCTTGACCCCTGAGAGTGAATGAGGGTGCATTCTTGCACAGATTCATGTCAATGACGCGTTTTGTCTTCTACTTTCCTGCTAACCTTTTCATGGCCTTGTATATACATGTATAGCGCATAAACTTTACCATGGAGGGCAGAAAGTTCAAACTATGAGCCAATGAGTTATATTACAGAGAGAATTTGTGTCCTAACACAGGATTAGTGTTTTTAACGATTCCTTCCAGACCCTTCCAAGGGCCATTTCAAAATTCCTTTCTCAGGATTCTTAAAAACTTGGAGTAACTGAGCTCTGCATTTTAACCACCCTGCAACCCCACTGATCACTGACCAGCCCATCTAACTAATGGACACCCTTGGAAACATTTTCGATCAGCCATCTTCCTATGAGGTTGGAAAGCTATTAACACTAGTTTTATTTTGACTTCTGAAGGAAATTCTGTTGTTTTTTTTTTCCTGTTTTGGGAAAATGTGAAGATTCAAAACAATGGACTGAAGCCTCAGGTCCCCAGTGCAAGCGTCAGTTAAAGGGTTCTTCTGTCGTGAGAGCAGCAGTTGGGCCTGTCCCTATGGAGTTGACTATATTTTTGTTTTTACTGTTGTTCACATGTCAGTCTCTTCTTTAGACTTTGAGCTTCCTAGAGGCAGGAAGGCAGGGATCCTCTTTTTCAAATATGTGTCCCTATTCTTGATTTGGTACCTACAAGAAAGATACTTCTTAGTACTTTTATTTTATAGTAAATGTTCAGTAATTGTTATGAGTGAATGAATGGGGCTATAAATTATAAAAGACATAGAACCAAATAATGACTCAATTCACATTGTCACCATATAAGTACAAAGAAAATATATAAATAAGTTTCTCTGTGAAACATGTATTATTTTTTTCTTCTGTTAACATCATAAAAAAAACCTTTTTAATTCCATTTGCTTTTCATTCCCATATACTCAATATCCTTAAGGGACATTTTATAAAGTCAATAATCCATAATATAGAACATAAATCACATTTCCAGTCTGCAAAGCTGTCATTCTGTCACTCCTTTAGCTTTTCTGAATTGAATATCCTGTTTCCTGGAGTTATGTCTTGTGCACTTTTTCTTTTTTCTTCTTTTTAAATTTTATTCTTCTTGTTGAAAAATCACGAATTTCAGTAATACTTGGAGAAAGGGAGCAGAAGAAGTGAATTTAATGTGACCTTTAATTGTATGAAAATGCCTTTATTCTACATTTGTACTTGATTGATAGTTTGCCTGGGTAAAAAATGTCTGAGTTGGATAGTATGCCTCTCAGAATTTTAAAGCATTGCCTCACTGTCATGTAGTTTTCAAAGAGTCTAATGCCATTCTAATACCTAATCTTTTGCACAACACCTATTTTTTTCCTTTTTGGAAGTTTTCAATATATATTCTTTGCCCAAATGTGCTGAAATTCAAAATCATTTCCTTTACTGTGATTCTTTTCAAATTTATCCCGCAGGGTTTTCAGTGACACTTTCATTATGAAAACACATGTATTTTATTAAGTTCTGGGAGACCTTCTTACATGTTTTTATCAACAGTTTGCTCATCTCTGTTTTCTCTTTTCTCACTTCCTTCGACTTTTTTAGCCAGATATTTCATGTTCATTATTTCCCTTATTTTCTTTCATTCTTCTATTATTTTCTTCTAATGTTTTCTTCTAATTCCTATGTAATTCTCTAAATTTTACCAATTGAAACTTTTGTTATCTTAATTTCTAGTTATTCTTTGAACTAGCTGATGTTTCTTTCTTTTTGTCTCCTCATTCTTGTTCCATGATACTGTATCATGTCTTACATCTCTGAGGCTGTCAGATGCCTTGTTTATAGAAGTTTTCTTCTATAGTCTGTTCTATCTCCACTTTCTCCATTTCCTTTTCCCCTCTGCCATGTTTTCTGGTTCAGAGTAATACTGGACACTTGTTGTTGTACAACTCTACATAAATCCTAGGTTTCCTTACCCAATGCATAGCAAGCCAATCCCTGAGATAGGGGTAGTGGTAGAAAATGGGTGTTTATTTAGCAATGTGCAGAGTGAGGAGTTAGACAGCTGTTGCTCAATACACATGCCCAGAAAGATTAATGGCAGTGAATCTTATAGAATGAAGTCAGGTTTGAGCAGTGCGTGATCAGCTCAAGTACAGGACTCTGGTTGTTCCACAGAGCTCATGGCTTCCTTTGGGCAGTGACAGGAGGCTGGCAGATGTTCCTTTGAGAATGCTGAGACGGCAGAGTGGGCTCCCGACCATCTGTCAATGGATAGAAGGTGACTATGTTGTTGGATCAGGGCCTGGGGTTCCTGTAATGCATCTCAAAATGTAGTGTAATGTTAGGATGTTTGCTGTAGAGGTGACCATTGAATTCTGAGTCTTGGGACGTGGAGTCTTGTGGGGCCAGTCTGGCCCATGCACCACTCCCTTACTTTAGTGAGTTAATCTTTAGTAAGGAGTTGACTTGCAGTTATCAAAGTGGAGACAGAGAAGCTGCAAGCTAGGGGAGGGAGAGGAGATCCTGATAAAGTCTACATCAAAGGCATTAGGAATGGGGCTGTTTCACTCACTTAAATGTCTAATTCTTGACTATCTATTCTTGTTAAGTTTAAGGCAGTTAAAGAACCCGACTGAGAGTTCTGTGTGCATCGGCAAAGCTTGTGAATTAATGAACTTCTCTGAAGGATAATTAGCCTGAGTTGGGATTGTTCCCCTGAGAGACCCACAATGTCAGCATTCCCATGAATATGTCATTCCTCCCCTTTCTTGCCTGGCTCCTGGGTCCTAAAGAGGAGGTAGAGGGACAGGGGCTTCCAAGTCCATCTGCCAACTCTCATTTTATTCCTGTTTTTAAAGTTCTCTATTTGCCCTGAGTAGCTTTTGAGTTCCAGTGTCTTCAGAGAATAAGCCCATCTCTTTCTACTTCAGGGAGGGAAGACAGAGGTAAAGACACCACCGCCCTCGAAGGCAGGCAGGACCCTAAGAGCTTCCAGCTGTGTTTGCAAACCCCGACCCAACCTCTCACCAATGCCTGGTGTCCCGATCCAGGGATTTCTTGGGAGATGCTCCTTGTTCACCCTCTTCCTGTGTGGCCTGTGAGTGGCAGCTGTTTTTTATCTTCTGTATTTTTAGCTGCTTCTCTCAATTCTCTCTCCCCCAAATGTGTTAAGATCTCCTGCCCACTGTTTTCCTTTTGTCTATTGTCTCCCTCTCTGTTTTCATTGCGGATTTAACCTTTCTTCTCCTTTCATGCCATTTTAGAAAATGTTTAGAGGAAAGAATCAATAAGGAATGTCAGCAGACAGGAAGTTCACTTTAAACTCTTTGACACTGCTCTTTCTTCACTGGTTTGAATTCTACATTATTTAGCAATAGCTGCTTCAGTTAAGATTGTGGCTATGAAATCATTTTCTACTGAGTACTAAAACTACCAATTATGTTTCTTTGATTTTCTGAGCTTCAGAGCTTACTCCTACAAGCAATGATTAACGTGTGTTATACTGTCAAGCTCTAGTATGTCTAACTCTCCTCATTAAAGGTTTTCATATCTTTACAGGAAAAAAATAAACTAGTACTTGCTAAGCATTGTCTGTGCGTTCATCACTGAATAGCTGCTTTCTGGTTTATTGTCAGAAAAGCCCTTTGAGGTTGGTTTCTGCTGTATTGCCATCACTATTTTCATAGACAAAAAAACCCAAACTCATAAGCTAAAGGAAATTTTCTAGTATCCTACACAGTTAGAACATACTGGCTGCTCCACTTCTGGTCCAGGACTGACCTCAGGGAGTACATAGTCCTGTGACATAAGGCAAGCAACTCACTGTCCCTTCCAAGTATGAGATTCACACATTCTGCCAAAATCAATAGGTTTCATGAGCATAAAATATATCAAGATTTACAATTATAAATTATGATCAGTTGGTTTCTCTCTGAAAGTCATGCTGTAAATCATGGTTTACACATCATTTTTGACACATCATATCTATCTTTAAAATTACAGGTTTGCACTGAAAAATCAAAACCACGTTTCAGAAAATATACAGTACAGCTTCTCGCTAATGTGCCTGAGAAGGCTGTGGATGATGGGTCAAGAGATTAGACCCCTGCTGCCCCTGTGGGTGACAATGTTCTTTGACCTGGCCCAGCCCTAGTTATTGAGACCATTTGGGGAATGAACCAATGGATGGAAGAGCTCCCTCTCTTTCTCTCTCATACTCTTTCTGCTTTTCAAATGAGTAAATAAATCTTTTTTAAAAAGACTATCTAGATGCACTCTGCTGATGTACAGAATGTGTTGATAATTTGCCAATTTTGAGCAAGGTTTTTTTTTTTCTCACAAAAAATGGTTTGTTTTGTACTTTATTTACTATAATGATGCAATATGGTAAAAAAAGATTATGACACTGTGAAACCAGGTAATTCTTAGCTAATTCTCACCTCTGCCAGCCCATAGCTGCGTGAATCTGAACAGATTTCTTACACTGTTGTATCTCCATGTTCTAAGTTGGTGCTGATTCTAACTAGCTTGTAGGTTTGATGAGACAAGCCATGAACGGCATTGTGAAATGTATCCTTAGGGCTTGTCTCAAACAGTTTTATTTGTTGCAAAGAAAAAATCTGACTCAAGCTTACTCAAGTAAAAGGAGTTATTGTGAAAGTATGTGTGAATGGAAAGTTCACTGAGAAGTCATCGGGGATGACGGCAACCTGAGAAACATGCCAGGCCTGCTCTCTCTTGTGCAATACCAGACCTCTTTCTCACAAAGCCACCTCTGCTTCTCTCTGGACTCCTGCTTCACTCCCTCCTCTGGAACCATCTGTTTCCTCCGCTTGCTTATAATTTCTGCTGCTTATAACTTCTACTTGCAATTATTTTTGACTTCGGACATTAACAATCATATCTTTCTTTTTTTTAAACTTTTATTTAATGAATATAAATTTCCAAAGTACAGCTTATGGATTACAATGGCTTCCCCCCAATAACGTCCCTCCAACCCACAACCCTCCCCTTTCCCTCTCCCTCCCCCCTTCCATTCACATCAAGATTCATTTTCGTTTCCCTTTATATACAGAAGATCAGTTTAGCATACATTAAGTAAAGATTTCAACAGTTTGCACCCACATTGAAACACAAAGTGAAAAATACTGTTTGAGTACTAATTATAGCATTAAATCTCAATGTACAACACACTAAGGACAAAGATCCTACATGAGGAGTAAGTGCACAGTGACTCCTGTTGTTGACTTAACAAATAATCTCTGTAGCTCTGATAAATAAAATAAATCCTTAAAAAAAATCATATGACTTTATCAGATAACTCTAATGACTCTAGAACATCAAACTACAAGTTTGAGTCTCTTTTCCCTTTGATTTTCTATGCCCTGGATGACAAGAACATTACACAGATTCATCATTTACCCCTAATCTCACTCTGTTTTTCTTTCTTCTTAGAGGACTGAATGATGTTCTCAGAAACATGAAACAATAATTTACGAATGTCGCCTGCACTCAGTTTACCATTTAAATAGTGCAGGTAGCTAGAAGCTATGAATTTGCAATTTATTGAGTTTTTGCTGAGATTCCTTTTGATCTGTCACTGTGCTAGGCATGGTGGTTCATTCAAGCAAATATAAAAGTTAGACTTATTAAAGAAGTCAATCTTGCTCATTTAGGAACTCTTCCAGAACAATTCATTGGAAGCCAGTGAGTGTAGTGGACAGATAACCAAAGCTGAGGCTAGTTTTGTCCTTGCAGTGACTCCACCACCATTGAACAGTCAGTTTGCTTTCTGGGTCTCAATTAATTTTAGATGAAGAGATCACACCAGGTTATCTCTAAAATTTCTTTCAAATCAATAATCCATGTTGACTTATTTCAAGATGAAAGTTTGACGTGACATCCAGAGTTAACTACAAGAACGTGTCTACCTGTGTCTACATCTGTGAAAACACCCTCATCATGCTGTGTGGCAACAGGGAAAATCCACGGTCTTCCAAGAAAAGAAGAATCCTCAGTGCTCTGACATTCTGCCAAAAGCAACTGTGACTATGAAAAGCCCTGCCTCTAGCTTGCTAGACAGCTCACTAGAGATCAGACATTGGAGTTTCTCGCCATGACCACTGTTGCCCCACCAACTTGCAGCACAGCATGAGCATGACTTGGAGGTTACCCAGACAACTGCTCTCCTGGATGAAGACGCTGACCTGTGAGTATGTGAAGTTGGAGCCTGGTGTCAGAGTCTAGTTTTATAGACAACTGTCCTTGAAGTCAGTGGGGCAGTGTGTGTGCCACCGCAATTATCTAGCTAAGCACAACACGTGTTTCAACTGTGGGATGCTAAAGGCAATGAATGGACTTTAAAGTGAAATGACTGTTTAAAAAATATCTTCATTTGGGGGACCTGCATTTTTAGCTGTGTTGCAGCACAATTTTCTTCTTGTCTCAAATATAAGAATGATAACAGTCACATCACAATATTCAGTTGGGAAATTTTATATGCTATTGTCATTTTCATTCTTTGTTTTTGAGAATCAGAAAAAAGTTGTATTTCAAATATTTTTAAGAATTGTTTATTTATTTGAGAGGCAGAGAGAAAGTGTGATACACAAAGATAGACACAGTTCCAGTCCTCTGGTTGGTTCACTGTACAAATGCCCCCAAGGGCCAAGGCTAAGTCAGTACAAAACAGGAGCTAGGAAATAAATCCAGGTCTCCCATGTGGGTAGCAGGAGCGTAACCACTTCATCCACCACTGCTGCCCCTAGGATTTTGATATTGATTCTTCCAATCCATGAGCATGGAAATTTTTCCATTTCTTTGTGTCTTCTTCTATTTCTTTAATCTAATGTTTTGTAATTTTCATTATAGAGTTTTTCACCCTTTGGTTAAATTTATTGCAAGCATTTAATATTTTTGTAGCTATTGTGAATGGTATTGATCTTACAAGTTCTTTCTTAGCCATGGCTTTGTCTATGTATGCAAAGGCCATTGATTTTTGTGTGTTAATTTTAAATCCTGTCACTTTAACAAACTATTTTATGAGTTCCAATAGTCTTTTAGTGAAGTTTTTTGGTTTCCCTATGTATAGAATCATATAATCTGCAAACAGGGATAATTTGACTCCTTCCTTTCCAATTTGTATTCCTTTGATTTTTTTCCTTGCCTAATGTTTCTGGCTAAAACTTCCAGGGCTATATTGAATATAATGGTGAGAGTGGGCATCCTTGTCTAGTTCCTGATCTTAGTGGAAACACTTCCAACTTTTCCTCATTCAAAATGTTACTGTCTGCCAGTTTGTCATAAATTGCCTTGCCTGTTTTGAGGAATGTTCCTTCTATACCTAACTTGCTTAAGGTTTTCATCATGAAAGGAGGTTGCCTTTTATCACATGCTTTCTATGAAACTATTGAGACAATGATATGTTTTTTATTCTTCAGTTTTCTAAGGTGATTTATCACCTTTATTGATTATCATATGTTGAACCATCCCTGCATACAAGGAATAAATCCCACTTGGTCTGGATGAATGATCTTTATAATGTGTTGTTGAATTTGATTATCTAATATTTTGTTAAATATTTTTGCATGCATGTTCATCAGTGGTAATGGTCTATAGTACTTTCTCTGCTATATCATTTTCTGGTTTTGGAATTAAAGTGATGCTGGCCTCATAGAAGGAGTTTGGAAGAATTCCCTCCATTTCAGTTGTTTTGAATAGTTTGATAAGAATTTAGCAATGTTTGTGTTAAAGTCTATTTTGTCGGATATTAGGATGGCTACACCTGCTCATTTTTGCTTTCTGTTAGCATGTAATATCTTTTTATATTCTGTCACTTTCAGTCTGCTTGTGACTTTGTTGGGGAGGTGTGTTTCATGAAGGCAGCAAATAGATGGGATTTGTTTTTTAATCCATTCAGCTGGTCTGTGTATTTTAATTGGAGAATTTAGGCAATTTACATTCAAGGTTGCTATTTTTAAGTAATGACTTGGCCCTGCCATTTTCCCATAAACACTCTTTTGCTTTAGATTTCTTTTGTACTTTTACTGGGACATTTTCTGCTTACACATTCTTTCATAATGATGATTTTCTTTCTGTGTTTCTTTGTGTAGCACATCCTTAAGCATTTTCTGTAAGGCTGGATGAGTAGTGATAGATTCTTTCAACTTCTGTTTGTTATAAAAGGCCTTTATTTCATCTTCATTCATAAAGGAGAGTTTTGCAAGCTACAGTATTCTGGATTGACAGTTTCTTTTTTTCTTTTAAGACTTGTACTGTATCTCCCCATTCTCTCCTAGCCTGTGGGGTTTCTAATAAGAAATCAACTGTAAATCTAATTGGAGATCCTCTGAAAGTAATTTGTCATTTCTCTTATGCAACATTTTAATTTTTTTTCTTTATGTTTTACTGTGGAAAGTTTGACTACAATGTGTCTTGGTGAAGATCTTTTCTGGTCATTTCTATTAGGAGTTATGTGCTTTTTGTATTTGTACGTCCCCGTGATTAACCAAAGCAGTGAAGCTTTCTGTTATTATTTCACTGAATAGGCTTTCTAATCAATTTTCTCTTTTTACACCTTCAGTAACTCCAAAGACCCATACACTGGAGAGTTTGATAGCACCCCATAAATCTGGAATACTGTTTTGAATTTTTCTAATTTCTTCTTTTTTTGGTCTGAAAAATCTCCAAATATTTTTCTTCTGGTTCAGATATTCTTTCTTCTGCCTCACCAAGTCTGCTGTTAAAGCTTTCCTCTGTATTTTTATTTGATATATTGAATTCTTCATTTCTTATATTTCTGTTTGATTTCTCTTCAAAATATCTATCTCACAGGAAAATTGTTCCTCCATGACATGCATGGATTTATTTAAATCATTAATTTGCTTCTCATTGTTTCTGAGCAATCCTATGATCATTCTTTTAAATTCCTTTTCATGCATTTCTTTAATCTCTTCTTGTCAACAGAGGAAAGGGTATGATCATGTCTACTGATGTAATCACAATCTCTCCTCCTCTCTTCCAAGGTGATCAATGGCCAGAATTAGCCTACAGTGGGTAGATCCCCATCCATGCTGACACATGAACCACAAATTATCTGTGAAGTCCTCAGTGTGACCATGGAGCCCTTTGCAGTTACCTACCCCAGGCCACCAGGAAGTTCTGAACTTCTACCAGATATAAAAGTTGCCCAGAGACCAGCTACACCCTGTGCCCTATCATGTAGTCACAGAATTCCCACAGTCACAGCATGAAGGTTCTCACAGTCAAGGGGTACAGAGGGTCCACTCCACTCAGCCCCTCAAGACTATCAAGTCCATGGAGAAAGCAGAGATGTTCCCAGAGCTAGTTGTCTGTGGCTGCTCTTCCTTCACAGTTTGAGGCCTGGAATCTGTGATATGTTGAGAGAATGGGACCACCTCAGAGTCCTATCTGGGTGCCCAGCCCCCTCTCATCCATCTCAAACTCAAGGTATGTGAGGAATTCAGATTTTTCCCTCTGATAAAATCCACTGGTCATTCATGCACATGAGAGCCACCTTCGCCTCTACTGGTATCAAGATGGCGCTTTCTCCCTGTGGGTTGCCAGGTGCCCTTGTGGGGGCATAGGAAGAAAGAAATGTGCTTTTCTTTCACTGGATTAGGTAGCTATCCTGCTCTCTGCTAGGGTAATAGACCAGACTCAAAATCAGTGTAGTCCATAAGGTACTCCCTAGGCAATATCACCAGTGACATGCCCTGCCACAGTCTGTTCTCACCTTGGTCTCTGATGCTTGTGTCTCTTCCAGCCCCTAGCTGCAGGAGTTGTGTGATGACCCCGCTCATGTCCGTGTGTCTGCTCTTTTCACACTGCCCCAAGGCATCCCTCTTCCTTCTGCAGAGTTTACACTGCAAACTTCTCTCCAACTATCCTCTGTAATGCACGTTCTCTGCATTTCTTCTCCTATTTTCCTCTAGTTAAAAGCAGCATGTCTTTTCCCTATTCAGCCATCTTGGAATATTCTCCTTTTGTTATTTTATATTATACCTTCACTTTGATTTTTAAAATCTACGTTTATCTTTTTACCTTATTTATTATATCAATTCTTTTTTATTTTAATTTCAATTTTATTTATTTATTTGAAGGGCACAATAACAAAGAGAGAGGGAGAGAGAGGGAGAGAGAGAGAGAGAACTTCTAACCACTGGATCACTTTCCAAATGGCCACAATAGCTAAGGCTATGCCAGGCTAAAGCCAGGAGTCCAGAACTCCAACCAGACACAAGTACCTGGGCCATTTTCTGCTGCTTTCCCAGGCATATTAGCAAGGAGCTGGATCAAAAGCTGAGCAGCCAGCATCAGCCCTGCTCCTGTATCCATGTTTTAAAGCAAACCCATCCATATTCTTTATTGGAAGTCTCTAGAGACACTCTATATGGAAAACCTTTTCCTGCTCATTAACAAAACTTGGGACAAAGTTCTGTCATGCTTAGAATAAATGTACTCTCTAGGAGCATTGAGTGCATATGTTATGCATGAATTTATATTGATGGTTCATAAACTATCCCTAATTTTATCCAATTGTGAAGTTTTCTCCCTCAGCTTGGGCCGGTGTTGGGCTTTGGGGCTCTATGAGAAGCATCTTGCTTTCTGATGGCCCTGCCTTTTCTCCAGTTCCCAGCTGGATTGCTAACCCCTTTGTATTATAATCTTGAGTGAGAAGAGATCCAGAGAAAGGGAATCATTTTATAAAATAGTGTTATGAGTATGAGTATGTTGGATGCTCAAAGCTATTTCACTCATCAGACATTTTCTTTGGAGACCTCTGAACTTTGTCTCAGTTCCTGTGGGGGCTGAGGGAGCAGAGAGGAAAGGAACATACAGACATACTCTTGAGACTGTTTGAGAAGCTGAACAGAGCCTCATCATCTCAGTTTGACTTGCATCAATAGTCTACCACCTCATCTTTCTTCTTTTTGTTAAAAAACTAATGCTGTGATTTGAGAGGCAGGGAGACAGAGTTGGAGGGATCTTCCATCTGATGACTTACTTTCTAATTGTTGTAATGCCCAGGACTGAGCTGAAGCCAATTCTAGGAGTTAGAAATCCAATGCAGGCCTCTGGCATGGGTGGTAGGGATCCAATGACTGGAACACCTCACTTTAGAATATGGAAGTGTTTATAAAGTTTTGTTAACCTTTGGAGCCTCAGCTGGAATAGAAATAGACAGAGCCTCCAGCCAAAACCCTACTACAGGAAAAGCTGATAAAAGGGAGATTTAGTTTCTCCAACTATACCACCTACATCTTAAGAAACACAAAATACACTCATCTAAAGCAATATAATGAGATAGTTGCATGGAGCTTTTCTGCATTTTGCTTAAATATAGACTGGAAATTGAACACTACAGAAGATACATCTCAGATCATTAAGAGATGATTTAATATTTCATGGATGTTGAGTTGCTGACAATTACTTCCTTGGTATCTAATTTACTATCTAAAAACATTTTACTGAAGAATTCAATTTGAAGATTACATTTATATATATCACCATGGCTAAGTCTAAACAGTAAAAATAGTGACCAAAATCCAGCTGGTGTGCTGCTGAAGTGATCTTTAGAGTATATTTTGTTCTAGTTTTTCCTGAACAGGTTTGGATTTTAAACTTGACCAAATAATAAACAAATAGAGTCACTTTGATAGTGATTATACCATAACTTGGCTATAACCTGATACACATTTTAAGTTCCTGTTTATAACTTTGGTTTGAGTTGGAATTTATATTTGATTCCCCCTTGACCTCTGTTCCTCTTTCCCCATCATTCCCTTTAACAGAATTCATTTTCTTGCCTGAATAAACATTCCAGGTCATTTTGATTCTTTATCTCTTGTATTATTATTATGGTCATAAATGTAAGGTGCTGAGAGTCATTTGTCCCGTCTTTCCACTTTCTCTCCATTGTTACCCATCTACATCCCATCTACATCCAACTGTGTCTCATTGATGCCTATGCTGCTCTCCACAATGGCTGCCACTGTAACAATTCAGACCATCCTCATATCTTGCTGGACAGCTGCTAGAATCTTCCCCATGTTCTCCCTGTGTTGCACAATGCTGCATCCTCCACACTTCCATGGATTTCTTGCAGAAGCACAGAAATGACCACAGGCTGTCCATGGTCTCAGTTTGCTTTGAGGGCTTTCCACAGCCGATGAAATTCATTATCAGCAACTTGGAGAGTCACAAGACCTTTATGGCATAACTGTACTTTTCCAATTCTATAGCAGTTGTCATCTCCATTCACCTCTGTTGTAGTCACATTACTTGACATTTAATGTGTCCATACTTAGCATCTCTGTCCTTCCAGCCTCACACATGTTTCTGCATTGCTGACTACAGGAAACTGTGTATGACTCAGCTCAAATACTACCTTCAAGATACTCCTTTCCTTACTAACAAACTTAGCCTCTGTGGTCCCAGAGGTGATTGTGTAATCATCCGTTGGTGTATCTCATATTATGTAGTCCCTTTTGTCTGTAAGCCTTTTTCTCCTACTGCACCAAGGAAAAACAACTTATTCCATTATCTGTGCATCTTTAGCATTTAGTGCACTGCCTGGCAGAGAGCCTACAATCAATTAATGTGTGTTGATGAATAAATTGTTTTATGCTATAGGCCTTTTGGGGATAAAGCTAATTTATTTCCTAATACTTCCAAAGAGACAATTCAACTGCTGCAAATAAAACACTTAGTAATTTTATGGAATTTATCTCAGTCTAACATCTGGCAACATAGCTCTCATTCTTTAATGCTTTATAATGCACTTCCTCTTAAAGAAACAACTAGGAATATATACTGAGTCACCCCTTTAAAGCATATGAGATTACTCAAGTGTGAGAACTGTTAAATTTCAATATCTACAGGGCTATTAGTTATAAATGCAACTGTTAGGAATTGACTTGTGTCTCCAGAAGGATATGTTGAGGTCCTAAACCCCAGTACCTGTGAATACGACCTTAATGAGAAATAGCCTTTGCTGATTTAATCAGTTGAAGAGGAAATCATACTGAATTCGATGGTCTTTAATCGAACATGACTTATGTCCTCTCAAGAAGACATACACATGGGAAGAATGCTGTGTGGTGACAGAGGCAGAGATTGGAGTCTTGCAGCTTCAAGGCTTCAAATGCCATGGACCGGCAGCCACCACAAACAGGTAGAAAGAGCAAGGAATGGTGCAAAGTGGAGTGTCAAAGGGAGCACCACCCTGCCGATACCTAGATTTCAGGCTTCTGGCCTCCAGCACTGAGAAATAACTTTCAATTTTTTAGGCCACACAGTTTGTTACTCTGTTGGAGCAGATATAGGAAGCTAATATCGTAATGCAAACCTTGCTTGATGTTTCAGCATGAGAAGCTGTGTTTGAATGATTCCTGAAGTGGGAGATACTTTCCCCAAAGAGAGCAAAGCTAAATTCTATAGCAGTAAAGCCCACAGTGGTGGAAGAGCCCAGGAGGATTTTAAATTCACTTCCTGACCTTTTGCTTACGTTTCTCAAACTGAAGCTCATGAAATCTTTACATCTCACAGTTTTGGAAGTTTTTGTTAATGTTTATTTTCACTCCCTTGAAAGGCAGAGCAAGAAAGAAAGAGAGACCAAGAGAGACAAATTTAATCTGTTGATTCACTTCCTAATTGTCTGCAAAAGCCAGGGCTGGGCCAGACAAAATCGACAGCCTGGAACTGCATCTGGGTCTCCCCAAATGAGGAGCTTCCAGGAAGCAGGATTGGAAACAGCAGAGCAGCCAGGACTTCAGTCTACACTCTGATATGCAATGCAGTCACCCCAGAGGCAACCTAACCTGCTGTGCCATGACACACACCCCTCAGCAGCTTTTAATGACAATTTATAAAAGGATTTCTCTACATATAATGACTGAGAGTTTACAAATATAAACTCCAAGTTTCGAGCACATGGGGCTTGATGACTATTTTCCCTGACTTAAATAAGGACACTGGTATTATTTCAGTATGATCTTACTCTGGTTGACTGAGGGTTTGTCCATAATCACATCCTTTTGGGAGGGGGAGAATTACATGTCGCCTGCCTCCTCCCAAGGCCTAATTACATGAGAAGATTTGCCAGTTTTCTGTCTCTCTGGCACTCAGTTGGGTGGAATACAGGAATAGGTATCAAGAAGCACTAACACTAGATTAAAGGAATTAAAAGTCAGAACAACTCAGAACCCAAGGAATATTATGGGATTAAGGAAAAGAGAAGGCTGCCCATAAAATGATTAAGCCTTCCCAGCCTATGGCCAAAAAACAAGAGAGAAAGACATCACTCAAGTGTAGGATTACCACCCCTCAGAAAAGCACAACAAAAGATTTGTGTGTGTGTTTACTTTCAAATGGCCCATGAAGTTGATGCAAGTTGTAATTTGGAGATCATTTCTCTTTTTCAGTTGCCAGAGTTCGGGAAAATGGAAAACCTTCAGCAGGAAGGTAAACGGATACTTTAGACCTCTGCCACCAGAGGAAAATGAATGTTACCTCTACAAGAAGTGAATGCTTCCAAAGGAGAAGAATATAAAAGGGGTTTTCCAAAAGTTCATGGAAACGTGTATCATGAAGAAATTATATGTTCATTTCAAAAATTTTCTTGCACAAAAACAAGTTCGTCTTTTAATTCTGTTTTTTCACGAATTATTGGATGCTCAGAAAACTACTTAGGATGTTAATCAGTAAGAACTCTGGAAATTTGTTAACAAAAAATATGCCATGGTTTTTACTCTCTTCTCTTTCTTGCTTTTCTACCAACTCGAATCACCCCCCACCTCCACCACAATGCAAATTATGTATTTGTAAAGGCTCCAGAGGATGAAAGGAAGCAGAAATATAATTGCCATCTACTATCCTTTACAGAAAATTACCAGTGGAAAGTAGAAGAGCTTATTGACTGTCTTCTAGAGTTTTGACCAAGAACGCTGCTTCACATTATTAAAAATTTGACACACCACCATACACTTGGCCTTCCCAACCCAGACTGGTAGTGAAGCCAGCACATGTACTATCAAGACAACTAAAGATATTTTTGTGGGAAGGCATGACTATTTTCCTCAAAGCTTCCCAGTGCTGAAGTAGTAGCTTTCATCTTGTCTACTGGGATTTCTGTGTTTAATTCACTTTGAGTTGCCAGAACAAAATTCTCTTGGTATAATTTCCAGTTAATGCAACATAAATCAACTCTGGGAATCTGATGTACAACACAGTGAGGGTAGTTAGCAATACTATATTGTAGATTTGAAATAATACTATATTGTAGACTTACCTAAACACCTGAAAATGAGAAATATAATGGGATATTTGTCCCTATTCACTGTTACCCAGACCCACACATAACTGGGGCCAGGGAAGGGTTTGGGGAACTGACAATAGTCACTGGGCCCTCAATTCTCAATCCTTAAAGTAGGATGCTGGAGGCTGCACTTCTGGGTTTCAATACCAAGTCTGGAAAGATACCCAGCAAATCTACAGCCAGGGAACAATGTGAGGCTCACTAAGGCTCCACCATGCCTTTCTGTTTCTTCCTGGAACTTGTGCCCACTAATATCCCTCTGATCCTTCTCTCTTCATTCTCCCCGTCAAATACAGTCTGCTGTTCCTGTAGTCCCCCTATGAGAAACAGGGCATGCTCCTTCACTTGGGTACAATGAGTGTACAAACAAACCAGCTGGCACACCTCCACATAGATCCCTTCCGAAGAGACTTTTCCTCTCGGTTGACGTGAGTGAGGCCAAATGCCCCCAGATCCAGAGATGCATTACCTCTGCTACTTACTGTCATGCTTATTATTCTGTCAGCTGGTGACGGTCTTCCTCCTGGAGGAACTATCCAGAGAATTTGAAGATAATAATAAAAGCAACTGAAATTTTGTTTAGCTTTACATTACTATGATACACCCAGGCATTCTGTAGGCTGAGAATGGTTGAGGTGGCGCGGAGGACTCCGGCTGCAGAGTCCACCTTGATAAGCCCTGTGCTGGGGTCTTAACATTGTCTATACATCCCTGAAAGAGGAAACTATCTTCTCTGATAATTCCTAAAAGCCTCTTTCTTGTGTCCAGCCATGGCCACAGCCCTCTTAGCCTTCCGTTGACCAGTTTGGAGATCTCTGTTCATCTGAATCCAGGACACCTTCCCTCCGTCTACACACACCTCTATCCAGTTATGTCGGCCAAAAGCTGAGCTTCAAACTGGCTCAACCCTTAAGTGAAATAGTTTTCTTTATCTTTGTTCCCAATGAGTTTGAGACTTAGTTTTACCATCAGCCAATGAAGACAAAAGTGACCCTTGTGCGAAAGAAGCCTGCATGTGTTCTGTTACCCACCTCCCAGCATAGCAAGTGCACTTCTGTCTCTGTCTGCAATAGTACTCCCTTTCTCTCAGATTTATTGAGATATATTTGACAAATAAGAATGTTACAATTCAAGGTGTAAAATGTGATGTGTTGATAGATGTATACATTGTGAAATGATTAGCGCTATTCAAGCTATTTATCATACCCATCACCCATCACCCATCACCTCACATAGTTGTGAAGCTATGATTTTTCATATGTATGCTGAAAACACATTATATCAACTCTGTACAGAAATTTCAAGTCTACAATATAGTATTATTAACTACCATCACTGTGCTCTATATCAGATCCCCAGAGTTGATTTGTGTTGCATTAACTGAACTTCAGTACCCTTTGACCAATATCTCCTCATTTCCCCTTCCTCCACCTCCTGGAAGCCATTGTTCTTCTCTCTTTCAGGGATATGACTTTTTTAGATTTCATGTACAAGTGAAATAATGCAGTATTTGGCTTTCTGTTGCCTGGAAGCAAATAGCAATCTTATTTTTTTTCGAATTTCCAACTAAAGTCCTATATTGGTCTCCCTTTCCTCCTTAGAAACCATCTTTTATTATTTAAAAACTCTTCAAACCAGAGTTTCTCAAAATTTAATAATTCACATATCACTTTCACAATTTTCCCTTTTTAATAATATTTATGTATTCATTTGAAAGGTAGAGAGAAAGAGAGAGAGAGAAAGGGAGGGAAGGGTGAGTGAGGGAGGGAGAGATCTTCTATCCTCTGGTTCACTCCCCAAGTGGTCCTGATAGCCAGGGCTGTGCCAAGTTGAAGCCAGCAGCCAGGAACTCCATCCAGATCTCCCGTGTGGGTGGCAGGGGCCTAAGTAGTTGGGCCATGTTCCATCGCTTTCCAGGTGTGTTAACAAGGAGCTAGATAGGAAACAGAACAGCCAGAACATGAACCAGGACTCCAATATGTTATGCCAGCCTTTCTCTAATTTCAACTTAAATAATTATTAAGTAATTATTCAATTAAGAACTATCAAAATCATGATGAATTTTACCACAAATGTATATACTACCCTTACAAAAACCTTATTTTAAATATACAGCATTAATTGTAAACATCTTTTCACTTAGGGAAAGGAAGGCTGTTCCTTTACAATATATCGTTTTGTATCTAAATCATTTTTTCTAGAAAAAAACACTATCATAGAAATGTGTTTTTATTGCTAACATATACTTGCTGTTGGTGTTCACTGATGCCTTTGTGACAACTGACAGTGAAATTAATGCATTATGGCATGTGTTCTAAAATTTGGAAGCTAGGTCAGTAGCTGTTCTAGGCCCAGAGCCCTTCTGATTTCTTTCCATTTCCTCAACACAAATTTTTTAAGAAACTTAGACTTGAGGCACCTAATCATCTGATTAAATTACTAACCACCATGATGCCGGTGTTGAAGTGTAGTATGTAATACTACCACCTGCAACTCCAGCATCCCATATAAGAACCTTGAGTCCCAGCTGCTCCACTGCTGATCCAGCTAATGTGTCTGGGAAAGCAGCTGAAGATGGTCCAGGTGCTTGGGCCCTGTACCCACATGGGGGACACAGAAGAAGCTCCTGACTCCTGGCTTCATTTTGGTCCAGCCCCAGCCATTGCAGCCATTTAGGCAGTGAACCAGAAGATGGAAGATTTCTCTCTGTCTCTCCCTCTCTCTCTCTGTAATTTTGCCTTTAAGATAAATAAGAAAAAAATTTAAAAATGTCAACCACATTCTCTACTGGAGTGCCTTAGAAAGCTATTTTCACTTTTCTGATATTCTGGGTAAACTGCCAATGAATCAAAGATAAAGTTAAATAATCTGCAAGTGATTCATCAAGTATCACACAGAGAATGACTACACAGCAATTTCAGCTGGGCTGGGTATCACTTACTAATGAACTTTTCAAAGTGGCTCTCTCCATGAGTTTTCAAAGTTAGAAATAAACTTGTCATTTGTTTCATTCATCTTTTATAAATGCAACCTTTGAGTCATAAGAATGAGCAGGCATGGTGTTAGAACACAGTGTCTTTCAGTAACTATTATAAACAGCAGGGAATGGAGTTCTCCGGCATTCAGTAGCAAGGATCACATACTGCAACACCCCATTCTAGCTATTTTGCTCTTCAGAATCTGAGTAATGTCTTTCAAAGACTCTGGAGAGTTGAGCAACATATGATACAAAATGAATAGATTCCCCAAACTGTGTCATATCTCATCACTCTTGAGGGAAAGAGTAATACACTCTCTGAGAACTAAAGTCAAAGAAACAACACACAATGCTGCAAAGGTCTTTCCAGCTGCATGTGAGGTGACACACAGGGCCTCCTGGGTCCCCAGGGGTTTCTCAAGCTCCAGCCTCCCAGATTTGACAAGGCAAAGTCACTGCACTACCATTCTCATTGTTTGATTGTGCTCTTTTTAAAAAAAAAAAAAATTTATTTATTTTGAAAGAGTTACAGAGAGACAGGGAGAGAAAGAGAGAGGGAGGGAGAGAGAGAGAGAGGTAACTTCCACCTGCTGATTTGCTCCCCAGATGGCTGCATCAACCAGGACTGGGCTAGGCCAAAGCAAGGGGTCAGAAACTGCATAGAGGTCTCCAATGTGGGTGCAGGGGCCCAAGCAGCGGGGCCATCCTCTGCTGTGTTTCCCAGGCCATTAACAGAGAACTGGATCTGAAGTGGAGCAGCTGGGAATCAAACCAGTGCCTGTTCGGGTTGCACACTTCACAGGCAGTGGTTTTTACCCGCTACACCACAGCACTGGCTCCCAATTGTGCTCTTATTACCTTAACATTGTCAGAGTTAGATTAAGAATCAGTTATATTTCTTGAGAGTAAAAAAATGATGTTGCTTGGAACTGAGTCCTTATTTAGTTGTAAAAATGTAAGAGATGTTGTGTTTAGTAAGCAAAGCTATCATTTAGCATTATTAAGTTATCGTGGTTAAAAAATAAAATGATGTAAGGGGAAAAAACTGAAATTACAGAATTATGTTATATTTGAATAAATTTAACACAGCAAAATTTTGTAATATTTGATCAAAAACATTCTAAGGAAAGGGCCAGACTTTGTGACATCAGCATCCTATAAAGGTGCTGGTTCAAGTCCTTTCTGCTCCATTACTGATCCACTCCCTGCTAATGGTCTGAGAAAAGCAGCAGAGGATGGCCCAAGTGCTTGGGCGCTTGTACTCACATTTCATACCTGCATGGAGTTTCCGGCTCCTGACTTCCACCTGGCCCAGCCCTAGTAGTTGCAGGCATCTGGGGAGTGAACCAGCTGATAGAAGATCTCTCTCTCTCTCTCTGTAACTGACTTTTAAAATAAACAGATGATTAAGACATTCTAAGAAATACTGACGTTTTAGCTAGATTGAAAAATATTTGTTCAATTGATATGGTACATTCCAAATTTCAACCCTGATGAAAATTTTAGAATTTTTGGGTGAACTGAATCATAGTTCCAGTAGATCAGGAATAGGAAATGCCATATTGCTAAGGAAACTCTAATTTCTGAGGATTTCCAAGCTGTTATCTAAAGGGTTGGAAGGGTAGAAGTCTGGCTCCAACTCAGCAAGAAGCATTCTCTGATATAAAGTTGCATCCACATGTCAGGGTTAGAGGTAAAAGTTTACTCTTGACTCATCATATACCAGTTTATAATACTTCTTTTTTAGTATAGATCATATGTGTAATATAAGAGGGGTGAGTGAAGTATTGCTATCTTCTTAAAACTGTGCCTATGAAATACATGAAATCTGTTCTTTTTATATTAATAACCTTTTTAAAAAAGAAAGATATAATAAAATAGGTAGAACATAAATGAAAGCCGAGTAGCTATAAAAATAAGTTAGAATTCTTGGAGATGAAAACAAGAGTTATGAAAATTAAAAGCTTGTGAACTGGGAAGAGTCTGGGGTGGGGAGATCCCAGGGAGTGAGAAGAGTTCAGCGAGGAATTCACTCATGACACAAGCGACAAAGGGCACAAATTAAGAGGTTTCCTAGTTTTCCTGATCGATGCTGTGGAAGAAGAGAAGGGAGTAGCCTAGGAGCAGTGTGTGAAGAGATAGCTGACAATGTTCCTCAACTAAAAAAAAGCATGAATCAGGTTAAAAGCATCCTGTGGTTTTCAAAAAATACAAATAAAAGTAAATCTACTCCTAGACATTTTCTTTTTTAATGTTCAATACAGAATAATTGTACATATTTATGTGGTACACTGTGATATTTTGATACATATATACTATGAGAAATGATCAAATCAGAATAATTAACTTGTCCATCACCTCAAACATGGACCATATCTTTGTATTGGGAGCACTCTAAGATCTTTCTTTGAGGAATTCTGAAATAAGTAATAAATTATTGTTAAAAATAATCTTTCTACTATACCACAAAGCAGTAGAACTCATTTTTCCCTTCCAAATGTAATTTTATACCTATGTATTCTTCTCTCCATCCTACTCTTCCCAGCCTCTGGTAACCACTATTCTACTCTCAAAATCTATGAGATCAACTTTTACTCACTAGTCACAGTAGCCAAGATATAGAATCACCCTAACTGTCCACCAACAGCTGAATGAATAAAACAATGTGGTATACATACACAACAGAGTATTGCTCAGCCACCAAAATGAATTCAATCCTCTCTTTTCCAACAGTGTGGATGTCCCTGGAGGACACTGTGTTAAATAAAATAAGCTAGAAACAGAAAGACGAACACCACATGTTCTCATGCGTACTCAGAAACTCATCCTAGACATTTGCTTGTGTAACTGTGGAGCATCAAGAATAAGAAGAAAAACTGTAAAGCTACCAGAGAGAAAAGACAAATCACTTAAAAAGGAACACTAATTAGGATGACAGAAGACTTTGGAACATGATAACAGATGATAGCAGACAATTATATAACAGTAAAAGAAAAGGCCACCAAACATTTTATAGCAATATTACACTATGTTCCTAAAGCAAAACTTTCAAATATATACAACAAACCAAAATCAAAATTAAACACAGATAGGGAGACATCCACTATCATAGTAGAATATTCATTGCAGTTCTTTGTGGTGTGAAAAACTTAGAAACAAAGAGACTGCATCCTTGCAGTAATGATCCAAATCACTTATTATACCTTAGTTTAGTATCCAGTCATTACAAAGACTGAATTGTTAGCATGCAAGTTTCTGTTATACTCATTTTTCATCCTAAATGAGAAAAAATAAGGTGTAGAAGTAGACATAAATTAATTCCAATGCTTAAAATGATCCCATTGTAAAAACCTATTCACATGTGTGTATAGTTGTATTTGACTGAGACTGAACAAATCTTTGGGAAAACCTACAGTACATTACTTAAGAAGGAAGCAGGGCAGTAATGCTAATAAGAACAGGTGGTAGAGATGTAAAAATGTTTTATTTTCAATAATTACAACAAAAAAAATTAGCTCGATCAAAGATGCTCATCTAAAACTCCTCAGTAAATGCTCTGAGGCAAGAAAGAACACAAACTTGTGGGAGGAACCAGAGTGGGACACAGAGAAGATGACCTCTGGGTTGGCACCGAGAGAGCAGGAAGGCCTAGCTGGTCTCTGTGCAAACAGACAGACAAAATGTGTCCAGCACACTGCATAGCCACATTTGGCCATATCTTTCAGTATAGAATACCTCCATTTTCACCTCTTGTTATACTTTTGTCCTTAATATAGTTCTTGGGGCGAGAAAGGCAACAGTTCAAGTCCAAGTTGCTCCACTTCTGATCCAGCTTCCTGCTAATACGCCTGGGAAAGTAACAGAAGATGGCCCAAGTATTTGGGCCCCTGCCCCACATGAGAAAACTGAATGAAGCTCCTGGCTCCTGGCTTCAGCCTGGCCCAGCCCTGGCTGTTGTGGACATTTGGGGAGTGAACCAGCAGATGCCAGGTCTCTGAGCTCTCTCTTTCTCTCTCTCCTCTCTCTCTGCCTATCAAATAAGTAAAACAAATCTTTAAAACCTAAATAAAATTTTAATAAAATAAATTAAAAATTAAATAAAAATTTTTAAAAACTAAATGAACTTTAAAAACTAAATAATTTTTTTCTTAAAAAAAAAAGGTGTATTTTATTTATTTGAAAGTTATAGAGAGAGAGGAAGAAAGAGAGAAATATCTTCCATCTGCTGTTCACTCCACCAATGGCCACAATGGCTGGAATTAGGCCAGGCTAAAGCCAAGAGCCTGTAATTTCAATGGGGCTTCCCACGCAGATGGCAGGGGCACAAGCCCTTGAGCCATCTTCCACTGCTTTTCCAGTGCATTAGCAGGAAGCTGGATCCGAAGTGGAGCAGCCAGGACTTGAACTGGCACTCTAAACTAAGATGTCAAAATTGAAGGTGGCTACTCAACCTGCTGCTGCACAATGTTGGTCCTCTTAATACATTTCTGATTAGAGACATTTATTTCCTTTTATATATAGATCAAGAATCAAGAAGAAAGTTATCAAAGGATTCCATTTTGTATTACTTTGGTTTTTTAAATACAAAAAAGAAAAATCATATATTTTTCCCAATGAAAAATTCAAATTTTCTCTGATAGAATTTTTAGGATTGAGGCATAATCTCCATAATATCCATTATGGTACATCTGAATGCTCTTCTCTTTTGTAAAAAGGCTTTTAAATATATTACTAAATACTTAACACATCTTCTTTTCAATTTATTTGATATGATAAGCACTTTAAAGGGAAGAAAACTTCCCCTTCACGGACCATTAATGAACCTTGACCTTCTGGTCAGTAAACTGTAGAGAGTGATGCAGAACACTGCTATGAAACAATTGGATTATTGTTAAATCAGTTCAGGGCTGTTGTCTTTGGCACAGTGAAATGGCATATCTAAGCCGACCTTAAATTCTGAAAATTGCTCAATAATGATTGATGGGGATTCCTTCCATTCTATTCATAAATGTGAAGGGAGGACTACGCAGGAAAATAATAACATTCAGGGTTCCAGCTATTAAAAAGAAGTAGCAAGAAAAACAAAACCAAAAATATTTTATGTAGTATTAATCCATTTCTTTTGTGGAAAGCAACTGTCAATTCTTGTGAAAATAAAAGAAAGGGAAACATGAACAGGATGTCCTTGGATAAGGATATAACACATATAAAGTAAGAGAAAAGCAAAACCAGGCAAAATTCATCAAAATGAGAATACATAATCAAGGATTTTAGAAGTTTATATACACTTTTTCTAGGTCTAGGAATTAAAAAAAAACTGTTTATTTGGAAAAACTTTAAAAATGCTCAAAATATTGCCTTTTACCTAGTAGCTAGTACCTAGCTATAAAGGTCATCACCACACCGGTCTCATTGGGTAGATGCCTCTACTCACCTCATGCTTTCCCCCACTGGATTATTTTGAAGCAAATATGAACATCGTTTCATTTTATCTGTAAATATTTCAGTATTTGTTTTCAAACATAAAGCTCTTACCTAAAGACCTGTAATATCTGAATGACTAGGGCAAATTGGCTCAGAAGTCCACGTGGCTTTAGAGCAAGGAAACACTTTGCTGCTCCCTCCATGCTGCGGGGGACACCCAGCATGGTCTTTATTCTTCTCTAGAGTTTTTGTGCACTTCTCTATTTCAAGGTCACACAAGACTTAATCTCCCAACAGTTTTTTCTAGTCTCATCTTTCCTTTCTTTTGTTTCCTCTTGCCCTATTCCTCCACTTCAATAAGCTGCTAGTACTTTAAAAAAAAATAAGGAAAATCATGGACAACATTAATAGCTCCTGGCTCCTGGCTTTGGATCAGCACAGCTCCGGCCGTTGTGGCCAACTGGAGAGTGAACCATTGGATAGAAGACCTCTCTCTTTCTCTCTCTGCCTCTCCTGTCTCTGTGTAACTCTGACTTTCAAATAAATCTTTAAAAAAAATTCACATTCTCTACACACTTAGCAAAACATTGCTAAAATTAAAAAAAAAAAAAAGAAGTCCAGAGTTAGACAACTATTGGATGTGGCACAAGTGGTAGGCGTTAATATTGCTCATCAATGTTTCCAGTTTTTCAGCATTTGGACTTAAGGGAGAATTATAATCCATTCCATACTTTTGGAGTTAAAAATAGTTATTTGACTTGCTTTGGCCAATTGTATGTAAAGAGAAGTGCTATATTTTTCAATTATACTTGTACTGAAAGAAATGATCATAACTTGGAATAGACAGGTATGAAGAAGCAAAGAAATGTAACAAAAGTTTATAGTTAGGATGTATTTCAAGGTAAGGACTAATGGGATAACCAGATAATGTGAGGTATGAGTAAAAAATGACTAACACTGCTCCTCAGTAACTAGATGGAGGCTTGTACCTCTCATTTAAAGGGTGAATCCTGATGGAGGAACAGGTGGGAGGTTAGGGGAGAGGGATAGGAGGATCAGAGGTGAGCCCTGCATATATGAAATATCCAAATTGGAAGTTATTACTTTGGATGGATGTGAAGGTAGTGAGTTCAAGGGTGGGGCTTGAATTATACATATGAATCTTGGCTTTATTAATATTTATATGATATTAAAGCTATAAGACTGATGAAATCACACATGGAGCCAGTGTAGCTTACCTTTTAGGTATAAATTTATACCTAAAGGTAAATTTATACCTTTTAGGTATAAATGGAAGGAGGAGGATATGACAAAGGAGCCTAAGAAGAAATGTCAAGTGAAACAAGAGAGGAACCAGAACAGTGCGGTGTCCTAGAACTAGGAAAAAAAATATTCCCAAAATGATATATCTGATGATGGGATGAAGAGAACATGAAAAACTGAGCTTATCTTTTGCACTATAAACATCCATGTTAACATTGATGAAAATGGATTTAGTGCAACAAATGGCAGGGAAGAAATGCTAATTAAACTGAGTTCAAGACAGAATAGGGTATTTGCTGTCTACTACAACGAAATAAGCTTGAATTTAGCAGCTTAAACCAAAGCACATTTCATATCTAACTGCTGCTAAGGGTCAGGAATCAGGGTGTGCTTTAAGTGGGTTCTCTGCTCCATGGTCTCACAAATCTATAATCAATGCATTAGACAGGGCTGAGGTTTCATCGGAAGGACCCACTTTCAAGCTCAAATTTTTTTTTAAGATTTACGTATTTATTTGAAAGACAGTTACAGAGAGGCAGAGGCAGAGAGAGAGGGAGAGAGAGACAAGTATCCATCCACTGGTTTGCTCCCAAAATGGTTGCAATGCTGGAGCTGGACCAATCTGAAGCCAGGAGCCAGGAGCTTTTTCTGTGTCTCCCATGTGGGTGCAGGGGCCCAAGGACTTGGGCCATTTTCTACTGCTTTCCCAGGCCATAACAGGGAGCTGGATTTGGAAGTGGAGCAGCTGAGACTCGAATCGGCACCCATATGGGATACGAGCTCTGGAGGCTGCGGCTTTACCCACTATGCCACAGCACTGGCCCAGATAATTATTTTTGATAACTATACTGATTTGGAAATTTTTCCATGATTAGGCAAGAAAATACTTTCATGTTAATTAAACACTAAAGTATGTAAGGGTAAAACAATATCATTGAGGTAGACATTTGGCCTTGTGGTTAAGATGCTGGTTAAGACACATGCATAACAATTTAAATTGCTGAGTTCAATTGCTGACTGCTCCTGACTCCAGCTTCCTGTTAATGCAGAACCTTTGAGATAACAGCAATGACCCAAATAATTGGGGTTCTCCACCCACATAGAGACCTGGATTGGGTTCCTGGCTCCTGGCTTCAGACTCAGCCCAGTCCTGACACTTTCCAAAATATGGGAAGTGAACCCAGTGGATTGGAGCTATCTCACTCTATCTGTTCATGTCTTCTTCTCAAATAAATAAGTTTAAAGTGGCATGATAGTGAGTGACTGTTAAAGTAAATGTAAAATGTTACTGATTAGAGATGGGTAAACTGTATTATTCCTGGAACTTTTCCATAGTTTGAAATTATTCTCAAGTAATAAGATATATATCTATACTTTATATATATATATATATGTCATCAAATTCATTGTAATATTATTTATAACAAGCAATCATTATACAGACACACAAGACAGAGTAGAAAGTGAGGAGGCAGAATCATCGAGTATACTGACCTCTCTTGGGTCATTTGGTAAAGTGAAGCCTAGGTATGAACTAACAGATGCAGATTTTGGAATTTAGAAAGTTTTCTGTGATTGCTGCTTGACTATGAGTGATGGTAAAGCAGATAGATAATGGCAAATGGGCAAAATCCAACAGGGAAAGAACAATGCATGGGTCATGAGAAAGAGGTAACAATTTCAGAAGCAAAACCCTTAAACAGCAAAATAAAGGTGAGTTCTGGTGCATATGTGAGGATTTAGCCTTCAGTCCCAGTGCATCCACCACAAAGAGAGGGGAAGCAGAGTACACTGGGTATGAATGCAAGTGGTTTGGTCAATGTGATGATAGAGGAAGGGAGTGCTTTCCTAATGACTTCTATTTTCACTGTAAAATGAGAAACAAGGTCACCACCTAAAATTGCAGAGAGGTGGCAGAGTGTTGAAAATTTAAGGGCATTTCATAAAGAGCCGAACTGTAAAGAAAAGGTCAGAGGAAGAAAGCAATAATAAAGTCAACAAACATATATTTACAAATGAACCATGAACCCAGCATATTATGAGGAAATGAAACTGCATTTATGTTTTATTATCAATGGCCCATAAAGGGGAAAGGCTTGTAGCAACAAACTCCGCAACTCTACATGTTGGAGAATGCATATCTGAAAGAGTAGAAAAGTGATTCCTCACTCACATCCTTGCTGATCTACAGTCTTATTCTGCTTTTATGAGACTTAAATAACTAGGCTCATCAAAAAAATGCAGTTCAAATATGTGGCAGATGTCGAATTGAACTAGTGAAGTTTCAAATGTATAGCCTTGAATATAGCTTCTTAATGCCAGAAGTGTGCCACATACCAATGAGAGCCTACACTGCCATAGCTGAGCAGTACTGGCCTGGGTCTCAGATGGGTGGTTAGATTTCAGCCTCCCTAAGACTTACCTTCTTTGCCCAAACAGGCTTAGGCACCATCTAGGTATCCCATGGTTTTGTTGTCACACTTGTTTAAATTTACTTGAGACATATTTATTTGTCTTGGCAAAGAGGTAAGTCCTATTCATCTGTTTCCTAAGAAAAATCCACAAGTTAGTCACATAGTGTAAGTATTCCTGAGGAAAAGTGTTCTTCATCAGGCAATACTGAGATTTGTAAAAAGAAATAGCATGAGAAAACTGTGAGATTCCATTAAGTGGTTTCTCACCCATCAAATTCTTTCTAAAATGTGATCTCCCAAAATGCCTTACACTTCAGTCCTAGAAACCAATGTAGCTTAGACCCAGACATAAGAATGGTACAAAGATGATGCCACTGCCAGTCGCTTCAAGGAACTAATAAAATTTAAATTTAAATCATGTGAAATCCAAGTAAAAATTCAGTTTCTCACTTGCATTGGTCACACTTTCAGTATTGAACAGCAGTCTGTGGCTGGTAGATTCAACATAGGATGGTGCAGGTACAGACCATTTCATTATAGAAAGATCTACCTGAGAGTGATGTCTCAGACCATGGAAATCACCAGTCATTTATTCTGTCTTCAAGACTGCTACAGGTCCAAGGGAAGCATAAAGAAATATGAACGTCTGACATAATCACAGAGTCACCTCAGACTTCCCACTGACCCAAAACTAGAGCTCTGAGCTTTAGAAAGCAGAATCTGACTCAGACCCAAATCAACCATCAGAATTAAGGAGGCTGATGAAGCAACACTTACCTCAAATGATGGAACAATTCTTGGGAAAGATCTTTAAAACTGTGACATGCTATGCAAAAATAAGATTCCCTGGAGGCCAGCATTGTCGCACAGTGGGTTAAGTGCTCCACTTGTGACATGGGTATCTTATATCAGAGAAAAAGTGTGAACCTGGCTGCTCTGCTTCCTGTCCAGCTCCCGCTAATGCTCTTAAGAACGAAGCTGAAAATGGCCCAGCTACTTGGACCCCTGCCACCATGTGGAAGACTTGGATGGTGTTTCAAGCTCCTGCTTCAACCTGGCCCAGCTGTGGCTGTTGTGGTCATTTGGGGAGTGAACCAGCAGATGAGAGATTTCTCTCTCTCTCTCTCTCTCTCTCTCCCCCTCTCTCTCTCCCTCTCCCTTTCCCTTTCCATCTCCCTCCCTCTCTCTCTCTCATATGCTCTGCCTTTCAAATAAATAAATAAATAAACAAACCTCCTTAAAGATTTATTTTATTTATATGAAGGGCAGAGTTAGAGAAAGGGAGATAATCTTCCATCAGCTGGTTCACTTCCCAAATTGCCACAATCACTGGGGCTGGCCATGTTGAAACCAGGAGCCAGGAGCTTCCTCTGGCACTTCCACGTGGTACAGTGGCCCAAGCATTTGGGCCATCATCAGCTACTTTCTAAAGTGTATCAGCTTGGAACTGGATTGGAAGTGGAGTAGTACGGACTCGAACCGGCACCCATATGGCAGCAGCTTAACTCATTACACCACCATGCCAGCCCCTAAATATTTTTTAAAGATTTATTTATTCACTTGAAAGGCAAAGTTACAGAGAGAGAAGAAGAGGCAGAGAGAGAGGTCTTCCATCTGCTGGTTCATTCCCCAATTGGCCATAATGTCTGGAGCTGTGCCTATCCAAAGCCAGGAGCCAGGACGTTCTTCCAGGTCTCCCACGCAGACTGGGCCATCTTCTACTGCTTTCCAGGCCATAGCAAAGAGCTGGACCAGAAGTGGAGCAGCCAGGACTTGAACTGACACCCATATGGGATGCAGGCACTGCAGGCAATGGCTTTACCCGCTACGCCACAGCACTGGCCCTGAATAAAATCTTAAAAGCAAGTTTTCCTTCAGCAACTGTCTTCATTTTGTTGTGGGGATTTCCTGAGACTTTTGTTTCCAGTATAAGGCTTTACAGCTGGAAAAAGATCAGAAAATTCAAAGGCAGATCAGAAGAGATACAGAGATGATGAAAAGCTTGGGAAATGAAATACTGTGGCTAAAGTAATGGAAGTCATTCATCCCAGCAGAAGATATTATAATTGTC
Source organism: Oryctolagus cuniculus (assembly GCF_964237555.1). NCBI lineage: Eukaryota > Metazoa > Chordata > Mammalia > Lagomorpha > Leporidae > Oryctolagus > Oryctolagus cuniculus. The sequence goes on along the minus strand of NC_091434.1, from coordinate 157,468,550 downwards.
CTCAGGCATAAATATGCAGAGTATATGGAGAATTATGTACAGCTACTTTGAACGGTACTGTGGACAAAGTAGAGGAATGAAATTAAATTAAAAGTAGTGAAAGCAAATTTCCTGACAGTGGTGGCTGTACTCAAATAGGCTATTAAGAAAATTAAAGAGAGGCTGGTGTTGTGGCATAGCAGGTTCAGCTGCCACATATGATGCTGGCATCCCTTATGGGTACCAGTTCATGTCCCACTAGTCTACTTCCCATCTAACTCCCAGCTAATGAGACAGTAGAGGACAACCCAAGTGCTTGGGCCCCAGCCACCCATGTGAGAGACCCAGTTAAAGCTCTTGGCTCGTAACGTCAGCCTGACCCAGTCCTGACTATTGCAGCCATTTGGGGAGTGAATCAACAGATCAAAGATTCTCTCTCTCTCCTTTTCTTTCTCTCTCTCTGTCTCTCTTTCTCTCTCTCTCTAAATCTGCCTTTTAATAAATAAATAAAATTTTTTAAGAAAAAGAAAGAAACCTCTATGGATGTATTAGAAAATAAGGAAGTTTTCAATATAAAACAATTTCCAGGCACTAACTCCTTCCAAGGAAAGCAGTCAGATATAATTCACCGTGCATATGTTCTCACATTTTATACCTTGGACAGATCTGCTCCCAGCTCATTTGGCCCAGGGATGGGCTCTGGCTGGATTGGTGGCTACCATCAGGGCCCCTTCCAAGAGGGACAGTTTGGTTTCTTTTCTTTCTTTCTTTGAAGATTCATTCATTTATTTGAAAGTCAGAGTTACAGAGAAGGAGAAACAGAGGCAGAGAAAGATGAGTCTTCCATCCCGCTGGTTCACTCCCCAAATAGTTGCAACAGACAGAGCAGGGCTTCTCTGAAGCCAGAGTGAGGAGCTTCTTCCCAGTCTCCCATGTGGGTGCAAAGGGCCAAGCACTTGGTTCTTCTTGCTCTGCTTTCCCAGGAGCATTAGCAGGGAGCTGGATCAGAAGAGGTACAGCAAGGACTCGAACCAGTGCCCATATGGGATGCCAGTGCTACAGATGGAGGTCCAGCCTGTTATGCAACGGTGCCAGCCTGCAGGGACACTTTGTATTGGATAAGGTCATTACCTCCTCAGGAACCACTTCTCCTTTTCTTATAATACATCCCATTATTTTTCTTGTGGAACCATCCTTATCCGACTCCATGTAACCCATTCCTCCAGCCAGAGGGATCAGTTCAGAAATAACAAGTAACACAGAAGGAAGAGAATATTATTATATTCTTAGAATTGTATCTATGAACTATATTGAATCTGTCAAATACTAATTAAAATTTTAAAAATAATCAAACAAAGAGACCCAATTCCAGGACTTTTTTTTTCCAAAATGTTGGGAGCAGAGAATCTTTCTTTGTGACATGTTTGGGGGAATAAGATTTGATGCCTGGTTGAAGTGATCCAGCGTTAGGTACCTCTGCATGGAGACCATAGCAATGTCTGGCACCTTACACACTTGCATTCAGGTTCCCCAGAACAGAAGCATTTGATGACCAGCCAGGGAGCCAGCAGTGAGGCTGCTGAGCAGCGCACTAAGCTATGGAACTGAGGAAGGGACAGAAGGAAGAGGCAGCAGTCGGTCTTTGGTTCACCTCCATCTTTACAGCATCATGAGATCCCAGTGTCCATAATCCTCTGCCTCAGTGCAGTTCGCGATAAATGAGGACTCTCCTGAAGGATTTCCTCTCTCCCTTCCATTCAGTGGCCAGCGGTCCATGCTTTCCCTCTGGCAAACCTGTATTGAAATCTTTCAACTGCTGGTGTCATTTCTCCTGTCTTCTGAGTATTTATTTCCTTTAATTTTAGTGTGGTCTCAAGAAAGAGATAAATGTGCTTGATCAATACATCTTTTTTTTTTTTTTTTTTTTTTTTTGAGAAGCAGAGAGACAGAGAACTTCTGGCTGCTGATTAATTCATCAGATTTACTATAACAAGGGCTGAAACCAGAAGCCACAAACTCAATCCAGATGCAGGAACTCAATGGCTTGAGCCATCATCCATGCCTTCCAGGGCTTGCAGGAAAACTGGAGTCAGGAGTGGAGCAGGTATGGAACACAAGTGTGGGACACCAGCATCTTCAATGTTGGGCTAAATGCTCTCACTACCACCACCATCGTTTAACCATATCTATGGTAAGAACAAACCAAAATGCCCAAGAACAAACAATGAAGAGGAAAGAGTGAGAGTTAAAGTAACAGGTAATGTTTGCTAACTGCTCTCATGAGCTAAGTGGCAGTAGCTGGGCCACTGCAACTCAGTGCCTCTGGACATTCACTGTGGGCTGGCATGTCCTCAGAGGGACAATGCTGAATTCACGTAGGATAGTGACCAGACCCACTGCGCCCTGGCAGAGACCCAGCCTGCAGATGCTTCAATCTGTAATTTTCTCCTGGCCCAGTGAGAGTGATTCATAGGTTAATTCACTTGGTTCAGTTTTTTTTTTTCTACTTTCAGATTGACTTCAGGTCTGTTAGGTAGTGTTTGTCAACAAATATTTAGTATGCAATGAATAGGCACAAAATATTAAGTTATATACCAAAGCACAATGAAGAACCAAATCTTGTTTCAAAAGATCTTTCAATCTTTGGAAGAAAAATAATGTGTATGCTAGAAATCACAAGAAGAGAAGTATTTTTGACAGAGAAGGGCAGGGCAGGGCAGGACGATGCAGATGGGATGGGTGAGGCAGTGGCCACATGTAACAAGAAGAAATGTTTGGGAATAATCAGCTCTCTGATGCCAAATTGTAGCATCAGTGTTTACAGATATCTCTCTTTTTAACAATTTTGTATTATTTTATTTTCATTTTTATTTGAATGTCAGAGAGACAGATGGAGAGAGATTTTTCATTTGCTGATTCATACCCCAAATACCCATAATAGCCAGGGGTGAGCCAGGCTGAAGTTAAGAGCCTGGAAGTCCATCCTGGTCGCCCTCGTGGGTGGCAGGTACCTAAGCACTTGAGCAATCACCTGCTGCCTCCCAAGGTGCTGGATCAGAAGTGGAGGACTGGAGACTCAAACCAGGCACTCTGACATGGAATGTAGGTGGCCCAACCAGCAACCTAACTGCTGACCAAATACCTGTCCCTCCAGATATCTCTTTATAATGTCATTTTAGGCGTGGGATTAGTACTGGAGAGAGTTAACCCAGATTAGAGGGCGGGAGAATTGACCTGGTGGAGGTATTATTTAAAAAATACACAATTTTACACTATTCCTAAAATATAATCTATAATTTTTTCTGGTCTTTAGTTTTCTTATTTAAAATATCTAAGGTTGTTTACAGTTCTGAAGTTTTAGTTTTGAACCAAAGATTCTGGATTCTGGCAATCTCTTCATAGTCTTCCTCTTTATATGATAGTCTGACCCAAAACCATTTTATTAAAGATAAGGCTAAACATATGTAATTTCATCTTTACATGAATTTAATATTTTTTAAATCAAAGAAAAATAACAAATGAAAATAGAATTTTGCTATTTTACATGAGAATAAGATAGCTGCATCTGCATTGTGATATTAGAGCTCTGTGAGGGATTGGCAGCAAAATTGTTGACCTTGAGTCTGTATTGTTTGATGATATCAACCATGAGTTCTCAATGAATTATCATTCATGTGAGCTGAGTGACATCTAATTAAAAGCCCACTAAGTCATGAACTCAGAAAATGTATATTATATTATCTGTGAGATTAAGAAAAATTTCTTAAATTTTCTGCTTATGAATTCCTACTGAATTATACTTATAAAAGTTATAAAAATATTTTATATATAAATCTATATTATATTATATATATACTATAAAGATAATTATAATTAGATACTACATTGCACCTGTACACACAATTGCTTTCATTTTACAGAGCAAAAAAGAAGTACAGACAAAGTAAGCATGACGAAGAAGCAGAGCTGGAGTGATAAAAGGTGTATCTTTTTTCCTTTTATAGAAATTAATTTTTCCTGAAAAGAAATAGAAGATCATTAGGAAATCTTAGAAAATAACTAAGTAATAAGTAAAGGAAGGCCTGGTAAATTTCTCAGGTGACTTGCTGATAGACTTTTTTCTTATAAACATGAAGCATAAATTCAAAATTCTAATAAAATGAATTATACCTAGAATGTATTGAATTCTGGGTATCAGACTCTGCACCAGGCATTTTCCAAACTCACCTAAGCCTCAGAACAACCCTATGAGACAAATTTATCTTCATCTAATATGAGAAGGTTGCATTCTCCCTGAGCAAAATTAATTGGCCATTCTGAGGACACATATGGAACCAAAAGAAGTAGAGGAAGATTAAGAAGCTGGGCTGTCCAATGCAAGTACCTACAGTGTTAACCATATTGCCTTAGGCCCAACCATGGCAAGAAATAGACCCCACAGAAGTTACACCAGATCATGTTAGTATTTTAACATGAAGCAAATTCCAGTGCTTCTCAAACACTGCTTCCCATTCGAATCATCTGTGGTGCCTTTAAGATCACTGCTTTCGGCCAGCGCCACGGCTCACTAGGCTAATCCTCCACCTTGCGGCGCTGGCACACCGGGTTCTAGTCCCAGTTGGGGCGCCAGATTCTGTCCCGGTTGCCCCTCTTCCAGGCCAGCTCTCTGCTGTGGACAGGGAGTGCAGTGGAGGATGGCCCAAGTGCTTGGGCCCTGCACCCCATGGGAGACCAGGATAGGTACCTGGCTCCTGCCATCGGATCAGCACAGTGCACCGGCTGCAGGGCACCAGCTGCGGCGGCCATTGGAGGGTGAACCAATGGCAAAAGGAAGACCTTTCTCTCTGCCTCTCTCTCTCTCACTGTCCACTCTGCCTGTCAAAAAAAAAAAAATCGCTGCTTTCATCCCATAGCAATGAAATCATAATGTCTTGTGCAGAGAAAACCAACCATCAGTATTTTTAAAGATCCCTAGTGGATTCTAATTTCACCAAAATTGAGAACCAAAACCAATGACCAATAGTGATTTTAGGCATCTCAAACTAAAACTGGTCTCGGAGTCTTAAACTTCACATAGGAAAAATCACTCTACTGCAGGTTCTAGACCCAGAGGTTCAGTAACATGCAAAAACTATTCCCTATTTTAGGTAAGTCTTCCCTCTTTCCACCTCCTACCCTCCCTACTACCCCCCTTTACCAAAATCCTACACATGTGTACAGTTTAATCATTGGGATATACACAGGTGGATGTAGAGATACATGACAGTGATTTTTTTCTTTAATGTAACAGTGCACTGTTAGCTAAGCATACAGAGAAATGGGAGAGAGATTTGGTAATTAGCAGTTATTTTTGATATTGCTAGACAGCCAAATGAGGAAATTAAGCCAAAAGAAATCCACTTTGGAACCTAATCATCCCATTTGGCTGTCTACCATGATCAAATTATTCATCAAATTGCCTTTTCACTTGTTCTGTGTGTTCCAGCATTGTATAACTGAAAGTACCCATTTCAAACAAAACTCTTCTTTTTGCTATCTTTTGCAAAAAGTACGAATTGAAAAGGAGCTCACAAATCATCTGCACCAACCTCATTTTACAGTTGAGGGAATGAGGCCCTCGGTTGTTGCCTTACTCCAACAATGCTATCTGTGCCTTCAGGATCCCCTGTACAGCCTTCTGTCTTGGGATAACAACTGAGGTGACACCATGTCAGAGGGAACTGTCAGGAGACTTGGAATTGGCAGCCTTTCCAAGGAGGGGCATGTAATTCTGACACCCACAAAATCTGGCTCTCCTGGAGAGGGGATGCATTCTGCCTAGTGTGAACTGAATAGAGAAAAAGGAGGGAAAAAAGAATGAGAACATTCAGGTTAGGCTGTGCCACAGATAATTGGCTTTTTCCTAGCCTAGGGTTTTCAGGGGCAAACATAAGGAGTAGACACCATCTCCCAGATCTTGAGATGTCAGAAGGGTGGCTTGTTTCTTTCGCCTCAAGTCCTACAGATCTGTAGCTCCTTCCTTCAGACCTGGATGATTCGTGACCTCAGAGTGTTTGTGGTCCCTAAACCCTTGTGGCTGATGCTCACTCTGGCCTGTGGCAATTTCTGAAGTTCCCACCTCCATCCTCTCCAACACAACTAAATTATATTACCTATACTGGTCTCCTAACTTCTAGATACTTCTTTTTTAAAAAGATTTTACTTATTTATGTGAGAGGTAGAATTACAGAGAGAGAAAGACAGGGAGAAAGATCTTCCATCCACTGGTTCACTCCCCAAATGTCCACAATGGCCATAGCTGAGCTGATCCAAAGCCAGGAGCCAAGAGCTTCCTGCAAGTCTCATGTGGATGCAGGGACCCAAGCACTTGAGCCACCTTCCACTGCTTTCCCAGGCCCTTGCAAAGAGTTGGAAGGCAAGAGGAGCAGCCGGGACATGAACCAGCACTCATATGGGATGCAGGCACTGCAAGCAGAGGCTTAGCCTATACGCCGGTCCTCTTTTAACTACTTTTAAAAACTGTGATTAAAAAGCAGCTATGTAGAGTGGAAAAAGGAATATTAACTAACCAAAGTGAAAGTTTCTCCTAGCATTATCGGAGGAAGTGTAAAGATGATTCACTTTATGGAAATAAAAGCTTATGACGTCAGCCTGCGCCGCAGCTCACTAGGCTAATCCTCCGCCTTGCGGCACCGGCACACTGGGTTCTAGTCCTGGTCAGGGCTCCAGATTCTGTCCCGGTTGCCCCTCTTCCAGGCCAGCTCTCTACTGTGGCCCGGGAGTGCAGTGGAGGATGGCCCGAGTGCTTGGACCCTGCACCCCATGGGAGACCAGGATAAGCACCTGGCTCCTGCCTTCAGATCAGCATGGTGCGCCGGCTGCAGCGCGCTGGCCGCGCTGGCCACGGCAGCCATTGAGGGGTGAACCAACGGCAAAGGAAGACCCTTCTCTCTGTCTCTCTCTCTCTCACTGTCCACTCTGCCTGTCAAAAAAAAATAAAATAAAATAAAAAAGCTTATGATGTCTTTATATGGTCAAATAAAAATTTATCCAGCAAAGCAGACAGTTCATTAGTGACTGTTACCAAAAGGCATGCTTCACTACCCTGCTAGGAAGGCTTCCTTACTCCCCATGGTAAATATTGTAGAAGACTACACTATTAAGAAGCTTTAATTGCATTAGATTGTAATCGTAGCCTAAGATTCTAGGCAGCACCTTTGGAAGGCAAATCACAGGATTTCATTATATTGAATTGACTGTGAACAAAACTCTTGGCCTCTTTTCCACATGCATTGCCAATCAACACAGCTTTTCCAAAATGTACCTGGATATAATTGGTTTGACTATTCTTTGCATTGACCCTATGATGCGATGTCAGAAACAAGTCAGCCTTTCTGTATCTTTATTTAGGCATGTCTAAATATCTATCAATGTAAACTATCCTCTACTTTTAATTCCTGTCTACCCCTTCCTCCAATCCACTAATAGAAATCTTACCCAACAGCAACTAAAGAGCTCCCTTCTTCCCTTATTCTCTAACCCACTAATCTAAGCCAAATGCCATCACTCTTAAACCTTCTGAAATTTTATATTGATTCTTCCTAAACCCAACAGTTCCCATGCCAAAGAGTTCTCTCTGTTACTCCTTTTGACTGTAATGCATTTGTTTCAGGAAGGAAAATATTATTAAAAAGATGACTTCAACTTCCTGTCAATGCAGACCCTGGGAGGTAATGGTGATGACTCAAGCAATTGGGTTCTTCCCTCAATGTGGAAGACCACATTGTGTTCTTGGGTCCCAGCTTCATCACTGGCCGAGCCTTCCTGACCATTGTTGGCATTTGGGAAGGGAACCAATGAGTGAGAGTACTTTCTCTCTCTCTCTCTCTCTCTCTCTCTTTCTCTCTCCATCTCTCTCTCCCTCCTCCTTCTTCTGTATCTTTGTTTCTTCTTTGCCTCTCAAAAATGAAAACAAGACAAAACAAAAAGATGATTCAACTTTGCTTTGATAATGTAGGTAAGACACATAAAGATTCTCTTTCCCACACTCATTTTATATAAAAGTAGGCTCCAAGGTTTGGTCAAAATTGGAATGGTTGATAATGATAATATTATCAGCCAAATTTAAAAAATTTTTTAAACTTCCCTCAGAGGCTGCATTGTGGTGGAGTGGGTTAAGCTGCTGCCTGAAACACTGGCATCCCATATGTACACTGGGTTAAGTCCTGACTGTTCCTCTTCTGATCAGGATTCCTGCTAATGTGCCTGGAAAAGAAATGAAAGATGGTCCAAGTACTTGAGCCCCTGCCACCTACATTGGAGACTCAGATGAAGGTCCTGGCTTTGGCCTGGCCCAGTCCTGGCCATTGATCATTTACAAAGTGAACAAGCAGATTGACAGAAGATCTCTCTCTCTCTCTCTCTCTCTCTCTCTCTCTCTCTCTCCTTCTCTCTGTAACCCTGCCTTTCAAATAAAATAAATAAATCTTTAAAAAAATTTTCCCTTGGAACCTGAGATGAAGGATTTGTGGGGAGGGGAGTCTTGATATGAAGAAAGAAGAAAGATTTCAATAGGGGGCAAGAAAAACTTACAGGGGGAAGAAAAAGAGAAAAAGAAAAAGAGAACGATTCCTCTGGTAAGGGTGTCTATGGGTCTTTAAGAACAGTACTATATGTGGTCAGGAGGGTTTGGGAAATCATCTTTAGTTGATCAGAAGACAGAGACCCTCCCTTTCTCTGGTGAGAGACTGTCCTTTCCATCACCATTTTCTGATGGGACACATAAAATACAAAGCTATTTGTACTCATTACAACAGAGAAAGGTCACCTTTGTAAATTAGTAAGATAATTAAAGGGAAGGACAGTAACTAAAATATTAATCATGAGTTGAGAATTGAGAGTTCTAGAGAAATGAGCTGTCGCAGTCAGGAGTAAAAAGCATTTATCAATGTTGGAGGCACAGTGCAAATATGTAGGGGAGGCCCCTCATATAGATAAGGCCAAAAGGACCTGCACCTAGGAGGAAAGTTCCTGCTAGTACTGATAACAGGGTGACTTCATAGATTACACAACACTCACTGGAGCAGATTAAAACCCAGAACAAACTGTCCCAAGAAAGAATTCATCCACTGAATCCTTCCAGCGCTGCCTCTTCTTTACTCATGGGTGTGGGAGAACAAGTGAGGTGCTTGGAGTTACCTGTTACCTTTAGGAATCTCCATCATATGACCGGTCACTCCTTTCTTTCTTTCTTTCGTTTTCTTTCTTTCTTTTTTTGTTTTTTTTTTTTGTTCCTTCAAGAAAAATAAGGAAGTGTGGGAAAGAATAAACAATTCTTTAAAGAAACCAAGTTCTAATTTCTTCTAGATCCCTAAATAGCACTGTCATTATGTGTCTCATAAAGGAAGTGAGTGAAAACCTTAATATGGGTTTTAAAATAACTTATTTTCTGTGACCCAAATAAAATGTAAACATGAAGACAAAGATTTCATCCTTATTGATCAATGCATTGTGCCCAGCACCTGGAAAAATGTCTAGAAGATGGGTGCTGAAAACCGATTACTAAATGGAATGAATCAGTGTTTGGATGGTTCTAAAGTTCTCAAACCCTCTGCAGATATCAGCTTCACAAAACAACTGGTGTTGGGAGTACTTTGTTGAGTGTAGGTGAGAAAGCAGTGTTCCTGTGTGATGTGACATGGGCAAGGTGACAACTCAGAAGTCAACACCATAAATAGAGATAAAGCACTAAGAGGGAGCAGAATAATGAGTAATAGGGAACCAGGAAGACATGGAAATATGGCAGTGAGAAAGGAGTACTTTACTTCAAAAGCACATAGAATGGTGGCCCTAGCCAACTATTTGGATTAAAGGAAAGATGGCCCTGAAACCCAGAAGAATTTAAGAGCTATTGAAGGAATAAATTGCAAAACCATTCTTTCCTTGTGAACAAACTCCATTTCAGTCTAAACTGGATCTCAACCTGAGATTTAGAACAAAAGATCTAAACAATCAATCACCATTTATCAGATTCAGATAGGGCCCAAGAACAGATTTCACCCTGTCCCATTATTATTTCTTTTAGTAGACAGTGAGAGAGAGAGACAGAGAGATCTTCCTTTTTCCGTTGGTTCACCCTCCAGTGGCCGCTGTGGCTGGTGCGCTACGGAATGTGGCGCCCCGACCGGCACTAGAACCCGGTGTACCGACGCTGCAGGCGGAGGATTAGCCAAGTGAGCCACGGCACCAGCCCTATTGGTTCTTAAAACTAGATCAGGGGCTGGCGCCGTGGCTCACTTGGTTAATCCTCCGCCTGTGGCACCAGCATCCCATATGGGCACCGGGTTCTAGTCCTGGTTACTTCTCTTCCAGTCCAGCTCTCTGCTGTGGCCCAGGAAGGCAGTGGAGGATGGCCCAAATACTTGGACCCCTGCACCCACATGGGAGACTAGGAGGCAGCACCTGGCATAGCTCTGGCGGTAGTGGCCATTTGGGGGGTGAAATAATGGAAGGAAGACATTTCTGTCTCTCTCGCTCGCTCTCTAACTCTGTCAAAAAATAAATTAAGCAAGTAAAAATAAAATAGAATAAAATGTCTTACAAAGTCTTAAACTAAATATTTAAAAATTAATTAATTAATTAAAACTAGGGCCGATATACCTACATACATGAAGTAGTGAAAATGAGCTGCAGTTTTCACCCACACTGTTTCGATGAAGTGCCTCACTTTGTCATTTTTAATAATAATTGTATGTATTGTATATCTGCAGGGCACAGTGTGATGCTTTGGCTTGTATTTACACTGTGTAACTATTAAGTCATTCTTCTTCACTTTTTCTTTCCTGAATCCTGTTCTCTAGTCTAGGCTTCATTCACCTCTTTGCCCAGGGGTGTTGACTTAATCTTGCATTTGACCTTTTTAATTTGAACTTAGCTTTTGGTCTTCCCAGGATTTAAATTTTGGCTTTATTCAAAGGTCTATACTGGCTCATAACCCTGATTCTAGATGAGAATCCATATAAATTGCAAATCTTTGTGATCCTGACACCAGGTATTATCTGATGGATTGATTCCAACTTCTTTGTAAAATAAGAGTTGGAGAAAATCAGGATTATGTATTTCAAAAGTCTCACAAGATTAAAATAAATACATGTGTGGGGCCAGCACTGTTGGGTAACAGGTAAAGCTGCTGCCTGCAGTGCTGGCATACCAAATGGGCACCAGTTCAAGTCTCAGCTGCTCCAATTGTGATCCAGCTCTCTGCTATGGCCTGAGAAAGCAGTAGAAGATGACCCAAGTTCTTGGGCCCCTGTATCCACCTGGGAGGCACAGAAGAAGCTCCTGGCTTCAGATCAGCTCAGCTCTGGCCATTGCAGTTATTTGGGGAGTGAACCAGTGGGAAGGAAGACCTCTCCCTTTCTCTGGCTCTAACTCTCTCTGTAACTTTCTCAAATAAATAAAATCTTAAAAAAAAAAAAGTAGATGCATGTAAAGTATCAGGGATAAGGTACAAATACTTAACTCTGCAATTGATTAGTATTCAATAAATTTATTGAGTGCTTTGTTTGTTCAGCACTGATAGATACTATTATTATCTTCCTCATTGTCTCTTCCCACTCATCTTTTTATCTTAGTTTTTTGTTGTTATTTTAAAATAATACAGAAAAGTACAAAGAAGAGCTTAATGATCACACACAGATTTAACAATATCTAACCTCTTGCCATTTTAACTTAATATGTAAATATTATATATGTGCATATATAATATTTTTCTTGAAAGCAGGGATGGATATGTGTGCATCACATAAAGTGGGATTCATTACAAAGAATAGAAAGAGAGGAAATGAGGCTGTAGTATTATATAACAGGTATAATTCAGTGAAGACAAGTTTTATAAACATCTATATGCCAATATGGCATACACACATATATGTGTATATATATATTTAAAATTATATATCATATAATATTTATATATATGTATAAACTTCCACATATGAAAGAAACTATGTCATATTTGACTTCACATATCTGGCTTATTTTTGTTTAACATAATGATCTACAGCTGTATTCATTTTTCTACAAATGTCAGGATTTCTTTCTTTTTATGACAGTAATATTTCATTGTTTATATTTACCACATATTCTTTATCCAGTCATCCACTGTTGGGCATGTAGGTTGAGTCCATATTTTTTCTAGTGAATAGGGTTGCAATAAACCTGAGAGTACAAATATTTCTTTCAAATATATTCCCAAAAATCAGGATACCTTGTAGACCTGTTTTTAGTTTTTTGAAGAATGCCGACATTGTTTTCCATAATGCCTGTACTAATTTGCATTCCCACCAATAGTGTATTAAGGTTCCTCTGTTTCCACTTGTTATCATTTGTTATTTTTTCTGTTTTTTTTTTATGATAATCATTGAGTCCTTTTAACTCAATGAGTGAAATGATACTTTATTGTGGTTTTTGTGTTTCCCTGATGGCTAGTGATGCTATAGCATTTTTTCATATATTTGTTGGACATTATTCTTTTGAAAAATATACTAGATCTTTTTTATATTTTTTAATGGATTGTTTGTATCCTGGTTGTTGATTTTCTTGAGCTTCTTATATATTCTAAATGTTAATCCTTTATCCTATGCATCATCTGCAAATATTTTCTCCCATGTTGTCAGTTACCTCTTCACTTTTCTAATTGTTTCCTTTGCTATACAGGAGTTTCTTTGTTTATTTTTTGTTTCATTTGTTTATTTTTGTTTTATTGCTTGTGCTTTTGGGGTCTTATCCCAAAAACCATTACCTAAACCAATGTCTTAGGTTGTTTCCACTATGTTTTCCTCCAGTAGTTTCGTAGCTTCAGGTTTAAAGTTAGATCATTGATCCATTTTGTGTTGGGCATCCAATTCTCCCAACATCATTTATTGAAAAGACCGTTCTTTCTCCAGGGAGTATTTTTGGCACCTTTGTCAAAGATAGGTTGGTTAGAGATGCACAGATTTATTTCTGGAGTTTCTATTCTTTTCCATTTGTATATCTATCTATTTTTATGCCAGTACATGCTCTTTTGGTTATAATGGCCTCGTAGTATGTCTTGAACTCTGATATTGTGATGTCTCTGACTTTGTTTTTACTGTTTAAAATTGGGTATTCAGATCTTCTGCATTGTCATGTGAATTTTAGGATTTGGTTTCTTTTGTTTGTAATTCTGTGATGAATGTTGGTATTCTGATGGGCATTGCATTCAATCTGTAAATTGCTTTGTATAACATGGACATTTTCCTAATATTAATTCTTCTAGTTGGAGAATAAGGGAGATCTTTCCACTTCATTGTGTCTCCTTCAATTTTTTCATTCATGTTTTGCAATTTTCACTGTAGAGTTCTTTCATGTTATTGGTTAAATTGACATCAAGATCTTTAATTTTTTGGTAGATATTGTGATTGAGATTGCTCTTATAAGCATAAAAATTACTAATTTTTGTATACAGATTTTGCCATCTGCAACTTTGTTGAAATCACCTTTCAATTATACTTGTCACTGAGTGAAATCTTTTGGTTCCCCTATGGATGGAATTATGTCATCTACAAACAATGATAACTTGACTATTTTCCTTTCCAGTTAGAATATCATTTTTTTTCTTTTGCCTGATAACTCTCAATAAAACTGTCAGAACAATATTGAACAAAACTGGTGAGAGAGGACACGCTTGCCTGGTTTCTGGTCTTAATAGAAGTGCTTCAGCTTTTCCCCATTCAATATAATTTTGGCTGCAGTATTGGTAATTATATCCTCTATTTTGTTGAACTATATTTCTTCTATACCTAATTGGTTCAAGATTTTCATCATGAATGGATGTTGGGTTGTATTAAATGCTTTCTCTAGATCTGTTGAGATGATCATATAATTTTTAGCCTGAATTCTATCCTTTCTTGTTTTTTAATTGCATTTTCCTTTTTTAGTTAGTTTTTAATGGATTCGATACAGTTCATAGATATAATTCTATGACTATAATGACATTTCCTTCCTCCCTCCCTCATCCTCTCTCCTTCCCACACTTGTTCATTTGTTCGTTCTTTCTTTCTTTCTCTCTTCCTTTCTTTCTTCCTTCTTTCTTTCCTTTCTTTCATTTTTGAAATAGCATATTTTTAGTTTACATTACAGTCAAGGGCTTAATGCTTCACCAGATAAGAAGCTTAACCACTAAGAAGCAAAAAGACCCTAGTTTAGTGGGAATATAGGCAAGGGCTATAAACAATAATCAAGTAGAAAGCATTTCACCTACAGACAGTAAATTTTAAAGTAATCACAGATCATTAAAACTATAGTAGTATAACATTTTTAACCATTGCAAAGTATAAAACAAAGGTTGAAAAACTATATTTGCAGCAATATTGTTACACACAGTCATTTTTTTTTTATTTTTGTCCTTTGATTTCTTTGCTTTGTTTTAATTTTCGCTCCCACATATAAGGGAGAGCATGTGCTTTTGTCTTTCTGTGTCTGGCTTATTTCAGTCAGCATCATGTCCTCCAATTGCATCCATTTTGAAATAAATGGTAGAATTTCATTGTTTCTATAGCTGAATAATATTCCATTTTGTATATATACCACATTTTCTTTATCCTCTCATCTGATGGTGGACAGTTTGTTTGGTTACATATTTTGGCTATTGTGAACAGTGCTGCTGTAAACATGGAGGCGCTAGTATCTCTTTGATAAAACATGTTCATTTCTTTTGGGTATATATACTCAGTAGTGGGATTCCTAGATCACATGACAAGTCTACTTCTAGTCTTTTAAGAAATCTCCATACTGTTTTCTACAGTTGCTGCACTAACTTACATTCCCACCAACAGTGTATGAGTGTTCCCATTTATTCCACCTCCCTAGCAATATTTGTAACTCAGATTTCTAGATTTTAGCCATAGTGACAGGGATAAGGTGATAAATCATTGTGATTTTCATTTGCATTCCTTTGACGGCTAGTGTTAGTGAACATTTTCTTATTTTGTTCATAGATTCTTATGTTATTCATATGTATTTATTCTTTTGAGAGCTATCTATTGATGTCTTTGCCCATTTCTTAACATATTGAACTGATATATTATATTTATTGATTTATGTATGTTGAACAATCCTGTATCTCTATGATAAATCCCATTTGGGCAAGCTGAATGATATATTTGATGTGTAGATGGATTTGATTTGCTAGTATTTTGCTGGGAGTTTTTCATCTATGTTCATCAGAGATATTGATCTATAGTTTTCTTGTTTTTGTTGTATTCTCGTCTGATTTTGGAATTAAGGTATATTGTCTCATAGAAGGAGTTTGTCATTCATCTTAATGAAAAATATTTTGTCCTTCTAACAGTAACCTTTTGGTCTATTATGGTGGTCTTAGCATCTCCCATTCTTCCTGATTTGAAGAGATTTTCATTCTTGCTTTCTTGTTTTAATTGGGATTGTTTGTTGACCTTTTTGTTTCTCATTGTACTGTCTGTCTTCTCTTTCTCACTTTCATACCGGTGTACACACACACTGTTATGAGATCTACTTCCACTATCTTCTTCAAATATTCTGATGTACAATTTTCCAGCCCCCATCTCCACATTCATCATAATTATTATATTTTTATCTTATAATCTGCTCCTCTATGAGCAATGACACCAGTTACCTCTGTGTTCTCTTTACTAAACTGCCTTGATGCTACATTTGCTGGGTTTGTTTTCTTAACAATCCTGCATTTCTATTTAACATCGTCTACATGCTAGCAGTATACCTGATCTCATTTTAGTAGTCATTGCTATTCCTCTATGATTCAGTCATGAACGTCTTGGCTGTTCCATGTCTCTCCTGTCCCCTTTTTTACCCACTGCAGCCAACATTCTGACTTTAGAGACATTCACCAAGGTTTTATTACCTCCTAATTCACTTCACCCCAATGGAATCTACTTCACAAAACTGACTTTGGCCTGAGACTAAGCAGCATGGACTATAATGCACCCTCTTCACTAGGCTAAATGTCCCGGAACTGAACATTCTGCAGAACTGGACACCACAGTCTTCTATAAAGGGCTGCTACCATGGCTTTACTTCTCCACTGCTGCTTTCCAGAAACTGAGAATTCTTAGAAGAAGGTGTAGAGTAACTCAGATCCAATTCTTTTTTCCTCATTGACTCTGTAAACCCTCTCCTTATAAAAAATTCCCCATCCCCAAATCACAGAATCAGACATAGAATGTTAGGGGCTTTAGAGATTGAGTCCAGTTCTTTTATATTGCAAGTGAAGATTCCGAAAACTGTAGCCTTGGATGAGGACAAACAGACATTCTTAACCAGCTAAAAGTTTGAACTCAGTCTTCGTGGCTCCTACCTGATCTTTCACAACCAACTTCCTTATTTCCCCACACAAGTAAGTCCTGATCATCTAGTATATAATCTTGACTCTGATGACAAATTTGGGCCATCATCTTCAGTTTATCCCAGCATTGATATGTTCTTCAGGTTTTTTGATGTTTTCCCTAAGTTTCAAAGTAAGAGGTAAACTTCTTTATTCCTAAGGGAGAACCTCTCCACTTTTTCATCTGAACTGCAAAGCCCAATCCTTCTATTTTCCCTCATTTTTAATTGCTCCTTTATTTTATTTTTTTTTTTACATTTCAAGTCACTCTTCTCTGTAGATATCTTTTTAAAAACATGCTGTCAACTCCCTGTCCCAATAAATAGCATCAAAAAAAAAAAAAAAAACCAGGAAGACAAAAAGAAAAAACAGCATTGCATTGGCCTTATTTACCTTATTCTCTTATTTACCAAACTATTTCTCTCACCATCAAACTTAAGAAATGAGTGATTTATACTTGCTAGCTTTCTCTTCCCACTTCTTAATCTGAAACACTCATATGTGCATTATATAACCTACCAAAATTATACTTTCAAATATAATCTCCTTTCCACATTCTTATTAAATCCTAAAAATCCTTTCTATCATCTTATCCAAAATTTCTGTGGAATTTCAAGGCTTGCTATGCTCCTTTCCTTGACTATCTCTCTATATAGCATTTCAAATTTGTTTTGGACTTCCTTCTCTGATCACCTCCCTTCTTCAATTCTTCCAAAACCTAACCACAAAACACCGGGTCCTATCACAAGTCTCATACCTTTCATTTTTCCATGATCCCTTCCAATCTTAAAGTTTCCAGTAACAATCCATTTGGATAACTCCAAATCCAACAACTCTAGCCAATGCATCGTGCCTGTAATCTAGGACCAGATTCCAAACGCTCAAGGATAGCAATATTTGGATGGTTTTACAGCCAAGGGCTTTGATAACATTATTCAAGTAAATCATGCAGGTAGAGAAAAGAAAATTGCTCAGAGTCAAACCCTGAGGCACTTAAGCAATTAAAGATTAAGTAGAGGGGCCGACGCCTTGGCGCAGTAGGTTAATCCTCCACCTGTGGCGCTGGCATCCCATATGGGCGCTGGTTCTAGTCCCGGCTGCTCCTCTTCCAGTCCAGCTCTCTGCTATGGCCTGGGAAAGCAGTAGAAGATGGTCCAAGTCCTTGGGCCCCTGCACCCACGTGGGAGACCTGGAAGAAGCTCCTGGCTCCTGGCTTCAGATCAGTGCAGCTCCGACCACTGCGGCCATTTAGGGGGTGAACCAACAGAAGGAAGATATTTCTCTCTGTCTCTCCCTTTCACTGTCTGTAACTCTACCTCTCAAAAAACAAATTAAAAAAAAAGATTAAGTAGATAGGAGTCATCAAAGGAGACAGACAACAACCAATCATGAGGAAAGAGTAGAAATGAGAAAAATAATGTATCTTAAATAAAAGAGAGGAGTGAATGGGAAAGAAAGCAGCCAGGCTCACTGCAAGAAACAGTTAGTACAGCAGGATAGAGAGAGGCCACTGAAGCTGTCAACTTCATGAAGTTTACACATCAAGGAGAGTGACAAGTGGAGACAAAAGCCAGACCCAAGTGGAATGAGTGCCCGGTGATAAGGAAAAGGGAACAGAGTAAGGGAATTACTCTTCAGAAAAGTTTTACAAGAAGATCAGACTGCGGTAGGAAATGTAGGGCCAAGGTAGAAGTTTTATTTTGTTTCCTATTTTTTTTTTTAAAGATGTATTTAGTTTTTATTTGACAGGTATAGTGCCCAGCTCCGGCCATTGCAGTCAGTCATTTGGGGAGTGAACCAGCAGATGGAACACCTTTCACTCTGTCTCTTCCTCTCTCTGTCTGTAATTCTACTTCTCAAATAAATAAATAAAATCTTAAAAAAAAAAAGAAGTGAGGATGATTCCTAGCATTCTACAATAGGGAACACAATAAGTGCAACTTCCTCAGAAGGGAACATGCTTCCCATGGTCAAGGTATATTCAGAAACCCAGTATGGTCGGAACACAGTTTGAGAAAGTGAATGGTGACAGATGAGATGATGTAGAGCAGATCCTCAGAGTTTTATAGAAACAGATAAATGGAAATAATACCACATGTGCAAATTAGAGTGGACCTCAAAGATAGTTTAGCATGACACGTCTTATTTTATACATGAATAGATTCCTAGAAAGCATGAATGAGTTTCCAAAGTTATGAAATGGCTGGCTCAATAGGTTAATCTTCCACCTGCTGTGCCGGCACCCTGGGGTTCTAGTCCCGGTCGGGGTGCCGGATTCTGTCCTGGTTGCTCCTCTTCCAGTCCAGCTCTCTGCTGTGGCCTGGGAGTACAGTGGAAGATGGCCCAAGTCCTTGGGTCCTGCACCCGCATGGGAGACCAGGAGAAGCACCTGGCTCCTGGCTTCAGATCAGCGCTGTGCGCTGGCCGCAGCAGCCATTGAGGGGTGAACCAACGGAAAAGGAAGACCTTTCTCTCTGCCTCTCTCTCTCACTGTCCACTCTGCCTGTCAAAGTAAAAATAAAAATAAAAAAGTCCTGGCTCTGCTCACAATTCCAGCTTCCTGGTAATGCATATCCTGAGATGCAGCTGGTGGTAGCTCCAGTGCTTGGGTCGCTGTCACTTACACAGGAGACCAAGATAGAGTCCCCTGATCCTGGCTTCAACCTGACCTAACTGCAGTTGTTGTGGGCATTTGGGGAGTGAACCAGCAGATGAGAGATCTCTCTTTGTCAGTCTCTGTGAGACTCTGTCTCTATGCCTTTCAAACAAACAAAATAAACAAATGAAAAAAATTTTAAAGAGCGGGAGTTGTGGCACAGCAGGTTAAAATACCACTTGCAAACTCCTACTTCCCATATAGGGGAGTGCCAATTTGAGTCCTAGCTCATCTGCCTCCCTGCCAATGTTCCTGGGAGGCAGCTCAAGTACTTGGGTTCCTACCACCCACATGGGAGATCCAGATGAAGTCTAAACTCCTGACCAGCATTGGCTGTTGAAAGCATTTATCTGCCTATCTGTGTGTGTGTGTGTGTGTGTCTCTCTCTTTCTCTGTGTGTGTGTCTGTGTGTGTGACTCTGCCTTTCAAGTAGATGAATATAAATAACATAAATATTTTTTAAATATAAAAAGCAACCATAGACTGGGTGGCTTGAAAAACAGATTTCCGCCCCACCCCCCCAGGGGTTGTAAAATCCAAGATGAAAGTGTTAGATGATTTAGTTCCCCAGTGTGAACTCTCTTGCTGGTTTGCAGATGGCCAGCTTCTTTCTGTGTCCTCACAGGGTAAATAAAGAGGGAGAGGGACCTGTGCTGTGGAGTAGCAGGTAAAGCCAGCTTCTGCAGGACCAGCATCCCGTAAGAGTGCTGGTTCAAGTCTGGCTGTTCCAATTCCAATCCAGCTCCCTGCTAATGCACCTGGGAAAGCAGCAGAAGATGGCCCAAGTGCTTGGGCCCCTGCTCCTGGCTCCTGGTTTCAAACCAGCCCAGATTTGGCCATTGCAGCCATTCGGGGAATGAAGCAGTGGATGGAAGACCTCTCTCTGTGTGTCTCTCTGCCTCTGCCTCTCCCTCTCCATAACTCAAATAAAATAAATAAATCTTAAAAAATAAAAGAAGGAGAGCTCTGCTCTCACTTCCTCTTCTTGACTTCATCTAGTCCTATTTTTCCTAAAAGCCCTATCTCCAAATTCCATGATATTAGGGGATTAGGGCTTCAACATATGAATTTTGGAAAGACAAAAATAGTCATTTTATAACATTACCTATCACTCCAACAGAAGGTGGTAAAACTTGATAGAGATAAAATTCTGCAGTTTTATAAATGCAGAGTGATTGTTAACAGCTCCTAAGGTACAAAAATAAAAAGAGTGTAGGTTGGGGAAAATATAGGTCTACCCACAGTTTGGCAAGAATTCACTTGCTGCTTCTTCCTGAGTGGGGATAATAATGAGTTCAGAATTAACAAGGTTTAATAGACAAAAGAATTTTGTCTACCAACAACACATTTTCCTATTAGGCGTTTCCTGTTTCACATTTTAATGGCATAATCTTTTGTTTACTTGGGATTTTATAAAACCTGGAGAAGTAGTTAATTATTTGTTCTAATCAATAAACAAAATCTATTTTATTATTAAGCTTATTTTATGATGCCACCAGTATTTCTCATTTTTAAACATCATAAATAGGTAGTAAAGGACAGTGACAATTTACTCCATTTTTAGATTTTTTTTCTTTATTTGAAATGGAGAGAGAGAGAGAGAGTGAGTGAGAGAGAAAGGAAAGATTGGTTTCCCATTCCCTGGTTCACTTCACAAATGCCCACAACAGCCAGGGTCAGGCCAGGCTGAATTCAGGAACTCAATCCAGGTCTCTGACATGGACAGCAGAGACAGACCTATTTGAGCCATTACCTGCTGCCTCCCAGGACGCACATCAGCAGGAAGCTGAACTTGGAGGTGAAACTGGGACCAGAACCTTGGCATTCTGACATGAGATGCAGATGTCTGGAGTGGCATCTTAGCTACTGAGCCAATTCCTGCCCTTAATTTTAGAATTATCTATTTTGCAGTTCTTTTAATTTAAAAAAATTTTTTTTATTTATTTGAGAGGTCGACTTACAGACAGAGAGGGGCTGAGACAATGAGAAAGGTCTTCCATACACTGGGCTCACTCCCTAGATGTACCCAATGGCCAGAGGTGAGTTGATCCGAAGACAGGAGCCTCTTCTAGGTCCCCAACATGGGTGCAGGAACCCAAGCACTTGGCCATCCTACACTGCTTTCCCAGGTCATAAGCAGAGAGCTGCATTGGAAGTGGAGCAGCCAGGACATGAACTGCGCCCATATGATGGGTGCTGGCAATGGAGGCTTAGCCAACTAAACCATGGAGTCTGCCCTGCAGTTCTTTTATTTTAAAGGGAGAAAGACAGAATTCTCCTATATGCTAGTTCACTCTGCAAATGCCCATAGCACCTGGGGCTAGGCCAGGCTGAAGCCAGGAGCTCAGAACTCAATACAGGTCTCCCACATGGGTAGCAGAAACCCAATCACTTAAGCCACCATCTGCCTCCTCCCAGGGCACATATTAGCAGGAAGCTGGAATAGAATGCAGAGCCACGACCTGAATCCAGGCAGTATGATGTAGAATATGGAGTCCTAAGTGGCAGCTTAAAAACTGTACCCAACTCCTGTCCAACAGTTGTAATGAAAGCATAAATTTTGGTAATTGTGGCATATTTATACATTCAAGTTGATGAATTATTTCCTTTTGAAATGATTTCTCCCCAAAGGAAGTCAACCTCTGAGAAAAAGTACCCAGATCTATTCTGAGATTGGAGCCACACTGATAATTAAACTAAGTTACTTGTAGAGTATTTGCTTATTTTAAGAACCTGGAGTCGACTACTCCAATGTCTTCCAGCATCTGCTCCGCCTCCTTCACAACAAGAGGACTTGGTTTGGCTCCACCCAGTGGGAGATGTCAGATCCACTGCAGTGGATAGGACCAAGGGACTGTCTTCTGGATGGGCAGTGGACAGAGGCAATGTGTCCCACCTGTTCAAAGAGAAGTGCTTGCCTTCCACCTGTCTGGCTCCCCTCTCCTTTCATCTGAGTCATGTGGACTGGAGGAAACCTAGAGGCTGGCAGGGCAACCAGCAAGAAGAAATCAAGTCTTTGAGAGAGAGCTGTTACGGAGCACATCTGCCCATCTCTCTAAACCAGCTCCTTCCTCCAGCCTGTCACACAGACACCTCTGAGTCAACACACTCCACTAAGGATAAGTGTCTCATTTTGTGGAGGAGACACTGGCATATGTGATGTGTTCCTTCTCTTACTGAGATAACAGTCAAACAACTGACACAGAAGAGATCACTCAGACACTGAAATACTTAGTACAGTACATTAATACTCTCAGGAAAAGAATCACGTTAGTTAAAGAAGTCTATGGAGATTGGAGAAAGGTATTGAAATACAGGTTAAAACTAGTCTAAAAGTGAAGAATGGGGAGCAAGTGTTTGGTTCAGCATTTAAATCATCAGCTGGGACATGCACCCCCTCCCCATATCAGAGTGCCTAGGTTCAAGTCCTGATTTCATTCCTGATACTAGCTTCCTGCTCATGTGTACCCTAGGAGATAACAGCTGATGGCTCAAGTATTCCAGTCCCTGCCACCCACATGGGAGACCTGGACTGAGCTCCTAGATCCTGGTTTCAGTCTTGTCTAGCTCCGGCTGTTGCAGGTATTTGGGGAATAAACAGGTGAGTAGGGAGGCTTAGCCCACTTAGCCCAGGATCTTGGTTTCAGCCTTGTCTAGCTGTGCACATTAGCAGTTAATTGGAATCAGAACCAGACCCAAGAGACAAACCCAGGTACTCTAATATGGGACAAAGGCATCTCAATGGCTGCGCCAGAACCCCAGCTCTGGAATATTAGTTTACAAAGGTACAAAACTGAATAAAAATCAAAGTTTTTGTGCGCACTTGTCCCATATTTCAGTAATGCTGCAGACTTTGTGCTGTCAGACTGAAGTAATCCTGACTTATTTATTGTGGGCTTAGCTTATTTGTGTCATACATAGGATATCGTCTTATATTCCTGGGAGGTTGGTTACAAATACAATGCCTGGTACATATAAAGGGCCCCTATTTTGCTCCGAATTGAATTAAAAACCACAATATTTTATTGCACAATTTTCTCCTCATGGCATACGTGATGATGAGGATAGCCTCTCATAGAGCAGCACTCACAGGCTGCTTACCTTGGCAGTTTCAGACATTGCATTTCTGTGTTCATTTCCATTTGTAATTTCTTGCTGTCCTATTTATTCTCCAAGGGAGGTGTGATACTATCTATGTTAATATTTCCTGTATTCATTCTTTGCACAAATATTTACTGAGTGCTACAAAGAGTGTAAAGTCCACGAGATTAGAACCAGTCTGTCTGGTTGAGAAAAGCAAGGTCAATATGACTGGGTCAGAGTGAACAGGGGAGAGGAGGGAATGCGGTCAGCAAGACTGAAAAGTGCCTGGTTGGACTGTGTAAACCTTGGACAGGAGCTTGGATAGCATAGAAATAATGTGTTATTATGGAAAAATAAATACCATTGTGATTAATGCCAATATGTAGATCAATCTAGAGCAGACGCTCTTAGGCTAGAACATCACACTGAAAGTTTTCAGTCAACTTTGCAGAGGCTCACTCTTCAACAGAAACGTTCAGAACCATGGTTACTGGGCACCCTAGGAAACCTCCTAACAAAAAGTGAGAGATCAAAGATGTAAACAAAGAAGGTAGTACAAGAGCAGAAAAAAATGCTATGTAAAAAAAAAATCTATCATTAGAATCTTTGGGATGGTGAGGAAGCAAAGCCCAACAACAAAAATGTGCAGTGGGCTAGAACAGAAAGATAGAGGACTTGAAGAAGTGAAGATTCCAGTGAAAAACTGAATCAATGAAAGCAAAAGATAATCTTTGCAAAGATCAATAAAATCAATAAACCTCTAGGTAGCAAATTATAAAAATAGGAGAGACAAAAGTTACTAATATCCAAAATGAAACAAGGGGCATCACTACAGATCCATGTAGATTAAAAGAATAATCAAGGGATATTTTGAACAACCTTATAAACACAAATTTGATATACTAGATTGAAATAGATCAGTACCTTGAAAGACGTGATCTGCCAAACTCACAAAAAGGAACTGACAATCTGAGTTGGCCTATATCTGTTAAAGAAATTGGATCAGTAATTAATAACCTTCCCAAACAGAAAGCATCAGCCCTGAATTGATTCACTGATGAATTGTTCCACATATTTAAGGAAGAAAGCACAATAATTTTCTAAAACTCCTATCAGAAGATGGAAGCAGAGGGAATACTTCCTAACTCATTGTGAGTCTAAAACTACTCTAATATCAAAATCCAACAAAGATGCTACAAGAAAATTACATACCAACATCATTGCTGAACGTAGATATAAAAATCCTTACCAAAATATTAGCAAATTTAATCCAACCATGTATTTTAAAAAAGAATTATATACCATCGCTAAGTAGAATTTCCCCAGGTGTGCAAGGCTGATTCAAAATTTGAAAATTAATTAATATAATCCTTCACAACAACAGGCTAACAAAACAAAAAGATATACATCATTACGGATGCAGCAAAAGCATCTGGTAAGATCTAATAATCCACATGATATAAACTGCTGACATGGAATACATGGTAACTTCCTCAACTTGATAAAGAACATATCTAAAACCCTATAGTTAACACCATATTTAATAGTAAGAAAATTGAAGCTTTCTCTCTAAAATCAGTAACAAAGCAAGGATGTCTCCTCCATCACTCTATTTCAAAAGTGAAGTAGAAGCTCTAGCTAATGCATTAAGATGAAAAAGAAAAAAATGTATACATTGGGAAAGAAGAAATAAAACTGTGCACAGATGACATAATCCTCTGTAGAAAATCTGAGGGGCCGGCACTGTGGCATAGTGGACTGGGCTCCATCTGAGGCACTGGCGTCCCCTGTGGGTACTGGTTCGTGTCACAACTGCTCATCTTCTGCTTGTGGCCTGGGAAGACAGTGTAGAATGACCTGAATGTTTGAGCCCCTGAACCCATGTGGGATGCCCAAAAAAAGGACCTAGCTCCTGGCTTTGGATCAGCCCAACTCTGGCCATTGCAGTCATTTGGGAAGTGAACCAGCAGATGGAAGATCTTTCTGTCTGTCTCTCCCTTTCTCTGTCTGTAACTCTGCCTCAAATAAATAGATAGAATCTTTTTTAAAAACAAAGAAAAAGAAAATATGAAAGACTCAGCAAAATCTTCCTTGAACTAATAAATGCTTATGACACTGTTTCAGGATATAAAGTTATTATAGAAAAGACCATTGCTTTCCTATATAACAGCAAATAACGAGTGAAATTTGAAATTAGAAATGCATTACTATATTTGTTAGCACTGATAAAAATACATAGCTATAAATCTAATGAAATTTTTCCAAAATTTATATAAGGCAAAACTATAAAATCAATTCATTGATAGGAAGAGTTAATATTGTCAGGATGTCAGCTCTTCACAACTTGATATCAATATTAACAAGTTTATGGATATTGACAAACTAATTCTAGTTTAAATGGAGAGGCAAAATCCTCAGAATAGGCAAGTCAGTATTGAATAAGAACAAAATGGAGGTACTGACACTAACCAACTTCAAGACTTCAATAATAGGCCACAATAATAGAGACTGCATGATAATCAAACAATAGATAAATAGAGTAATGTAGTAGAATGTAGTAGAATGAAGAATCCGGAAATAGACTCACAAAAACACAATCAACTAATCTTCAATGAAAGGGCAAGGACAAAATGAAGCAAAAATAACCTTGGCAACAAATGATGCTGGAATAGCCCTATCCACATGCAAAACAAATGAATTTAGACACAGGCTTTATATCCTTCACAAAAATAAATTCAAAATGTACCATAGACCTAAATGTATAACACAAAACAACACAAAACAAATGAATTTAGACACAGGCTTTATATCCTTCACAAAAATAAATTCAAAATGTACCATAGACCTAAATGTATAACACAAACTATTTAACCCCTAAAAGATAACAGAAGAGAAAACATAGATAACCTTGGGTATGTTTCTGACTTTTCAGACACAACATCAAAGGCAAAATAAATGAGGAAAAATTTTGATACCTTGAACTTCATTAAAATTAGAAAATTCTGCTTTGTGAAACACCCTGTGAAAAGAACTAAAAGGCAAGCTACAGGCTATAAGAAAATATTTGCAAAAGATATATCATATCTGAAAAGGGCTGTTCTACAAAATAAACAAAGGACTGAAATGAATAGTAAGAAAACTAACAGCTTGAAAATACATGGGCAAGAGACACTTCACCAAAGAACAAATACAGGTGGAAATAAAGTTTATGAATATTGTTTCAACATCACATATCACTGGGGAATTGCCAATTCAAACAATGAGATATAACTACATACATTTAGAATGGCCAAAATCCAAAACACAGACAATACTAAATGCTGATAAGGGTGTGGAGCAATGTGAAATCTCACTCATTTCTAGTGGAAATGCAGAACAGTATAGTCACTCTGGAAGACAATTTGGAAGTTTCTTTAAAAACTAAATTTATCCTTACCATAAATCTAACATTGTGCCTCTAGGTTTTTATCCAAATGAAATGAAATCTATGGCCACAGAGAAACCAACAGCAGTGTTATTCCCAAACTTGGAAGTAACCAAGATGTCCTTTAATAGGCAAGTGGATAAATAAAGAGAGATACATCAATCCGTGCTAAAAAGAAACGCAATAACAAGCCATGAAGAGACATGGAGGAAACTTAAATGTATGTTGTTAAATGAAAGAAGACAATCTGAAAAGGCCACACTGTATAATCCCAACTATATGACATTCTGGAAAAGGCAAAACTATAGAAACAGAAAGTTTCATTGGTATGAGTATGGGAAGGATGAAAAGGCAGAGCTCAGAGGATTTTTAGGGCAACAGGACCTAGTAGGCAAAATAGTATGACACTACAATGGTGGGCACGTATTATACATTTGTCAGAACTCAAACAATGAATAACACCAAGAGTGAGCCCCAAGATCAACCACGGACCCTAGGTGACGATGCTGTACACTGTGGTGTGGGAGGTAGATAGTAGGGGTGGTTGTGCACATAAGAGGGCAGGGGACATATTGAGCTCTCTGTACTTCCCATTCATTTTTACAATAAGCTTTAATGACTGTAACAAAGTCTATTAAAAGTTGATTTCTAAAAATTAAAATTGACATATCATCAGATGTGTTGGTACACTATTGATCAGAGTTTTTACTTGTCTAGGAAAGCTAAAAAGTGAAGTAATGATAAATATACAGAAAACAAGTCAAATTGAAAAATCAAGATAACTATTATCTAAGAAGAAAATTATAGTGGAAAAAATACAATATCTAGCTCAGATTCAATTATTCCTATATACTCCTAAGCACGAAATATAATTTGTTTTAACATATATTTTGATAAGTATTGCCTTGATAAATCAGGAAAATTGTTACTAAGCAAAAAATACCTAACTGGCATAACTACATAAGAAAGATATGGGGGCCAGTGCCGTGGCTCAATAGGCTAATCCTCCGCCTGTGGCGCCGGCACACCGGGTTCTAGTCCCAGTCGGGGTGCCGGTTCTGTCCCGGTTGCTCCTCTTCCAGTCTAGCTCTCTGCTGTGGCCCGGGGGGTGCAGTGGAGGATGGTCCAAGTCCTTGGACCCTGCACCCGCATGGGAGACCAGGAGAAGCACCTGGCTCCTGGCTTCAGATCAGCGCCGTGCGCTGGCCGCAGCGGCCATTGAGGGGTGAACCAACGGAAAAGGAAGACCTTTCTCTCTGTCTCTCTCTCACTGTCCACTCTGCTTGTCAAAAAGAAAGAAAGAAAGGAAGGAAGGAAGGAAGGAAGGAAGGAAGGAAGGAAGGAAGGAAGGAAGGAAGGAAGGAAGGAAGGAAGGAATTGGGGAAGTGAATTCCGTGTGTGTGTGTGAGTATGTTTGAATATGGGTGTGTGTTCTGGATGGGTGCCAGTTGCTAATACCAGAAGAAACAGCTAAAAAGTATTGAAAATGTAATAATTTGTGGTCATGATACTTTCAAGAAATTCTTTCATTTCTTATGTTTGAATTTTACAGTTGGACCTTGTGAGTCAAAAACTTTTCTGAAAAAAAAAAATTAAAACCTAGGATCATGAGCCAAGCAGCCTTAATCAGCCAAAGGTTCACATTTGAACTCTCAACAATGGTTTTTTGTTTTGTTTTGTTTTTTGTTTTGACAGGCAGAATGGACAGTGAAAGAGAGAGAGAGAGAGAAAGGTCTTCCTTTGCCGTTGGTTCACCCTCCAATGGCCACCGCGGACAGCCTGCTGCAGCCGGCACACGGCGCTGATCTGAAGCCAGGAGCCAGGTACTTATCCTGGTCTCCCATGGGGTGCAGGGCCCAAGCACCTGGGCCATCCTCCACTGCACTCCCGGGCCACAGCAGAGAGCTGGCCTGGAAGAGGGGCAACCGGGACAGAATCCGGCGCCCCGACCGGGACTAGAACCCGGTGTGCCAGCGCCACAAGGCAGAGGATTAGCCTATTGAGCCGCGGTGCTGGCCAACAATGGGTCTTGAAAGGAACAGCAAACAAAGACTTCGATCTGTATCCAAGTAGACAGAAGACTGATTCTATAGAAAAGCCAAAGAGATCCTGCAACAGCTGGACGTGTCCCCACAATTCATGTGTTAAAATCCTAATGCCCTGTGAGCTATATATCAGGGATGAGCCTTTGAGAAGTAACTGAGTCAGGAGACTTAGGCCCTCATAAATGGGATTAGTGACCTTGTAAAGGGACTCTGGTGAGCTCTCTTACTGTACTTCCACTAAATGAGGGTACAATAAAAAGCCTTAAGTTTATAACCCATGGAGGGGGTGGGGGCTTCCCAAGAGCACAGTCCCATGGGCAGCCTGACCTGAGACTTCCAGGCTTCAGAACCATAAGAAATACATTGGTTGTTCACAACCCACCCAGTCTGTGACGCTCTGTTATAACAGCCTGAGTTGAAAAAGGCAGAAAAGCAGCCTGATAATTGAGAAGGCATTGGACTGAGAATGTGAGGTAAGGAGGGCCTTGCTGGTGATAGACTTTTATGAAAAGTAGAATTTAACTGTAGGTTAAAAGAGTTTGTCAAACTTCAATGTTTGATTCTGAGATACTTAATATGGATATTATGATTTATCTGTGAAATAAAAACTTGAATGGATAGTAATGGGTGGTGCGTTGAGTGGCGGCCCTCACAGATGTACATTCACATCCTAACCCTCAGATCCTATGAATGTTATTTGGAAGGCCACTGCAGATATAAGTAAATTAAGGACTTTTCTGAGATCATCGTGGATTATACCAATGGACCCTAAATCCAGTAAGAAGCACACAGAGAAAAAGACAGACACAGAGAAGAGGTTGTGAGGTCAGAGGCAGAGAGTAGAGTAACGCAGCAATAAGAAAAGGCTATAACGTGGCTATAAACTAAGGAAGTTAAGGAATGCCATCAGTTACCAGAAGCTGGAAGAGTTAGGCAGTGGTTCTCTCCCAGAGCCTCCAAAGAGGACACAGCCCTGTTAACACTTGACTTCTGGCCTCTAAGACTGCAAAACGATAGATTTATCTTTTCTTTAGGTTCCAAATTTTTGATTATTTGGTATGACCCATGAATCTAATAAAAAGAGACCACGTATCAAATATGGGTCAAATAAATAAACATTGGGAGTGGGAAGGCACACACACACACACACACAGTTGAGATGGGCAGTGGCGACACAGGCTGTAACTATGCCTGTGTTAATCTTACAAACTCTTTAAGATAGGTATTAGGCCAGTGCCAAGTCTTTCTTTGTGATTTCCACTGTCACTTTTCCTTTCAAGGAACAAGAGACATTATAGAGAAGGTAAGATATAGATATAGGTAGAATGCATTTACACAGGTTGATTCTTAACATTTTTGGAGATTTGTAATATTCCCCACCCCCACCATGATACGGCCACTCTTCACATTTTTCCATGTGGATTTACTTCTTTTTTATGATATGACAAAAACCTGATAACTTTATTCTCCATAGAATTTGAATAGTGCTATTTCTTAGGAGAGATTTGTATTTTATTAAAGGATTACTGAAAACAACAGAAACTTTTTAAAATTGTCTGTTTTATGACAATAGGTCTGATCTGATTTCATCATCATTTAAAAAAAATCATCTATTATTTTTCACTTTATGTTTCTGTGTGGGAGCAAACTGCTGAAAT
This sequence comes from Oryctolagus cuniculus, assembly GCF_964237555.1. Lineage (NCBI taxonomy): Eukaryota > Metazoa > Chordata > Mammalia > Lagomorpha > Leporidae > Oryctolagus > Oryctolagus cuniculus. Next base: position 157,438,303 of record NC_091434.1, on the reverse strand, counting down.
CCTTACTTAAGGTATACTAAGCTGATCTTCTGTATATTAAGATAATCGAAAATGAATCTTGATGTGAATGGAAGGGGAGAGGGAGTGGGAAAGGGGAGGGTTGTGGGTGGGAGGGACGGTATGGGGGGGAAGCCATTGTAATCCATAAATCGTACTTTGGAAATTTATATTCATTAAATAAAAGTTAAAAAAAATTGTCTGTTTTAGGGTTTTATTTTTTCTATTTAAAAGAGCAGAAACTCATTACAGCAGAAGGAGTGACATCATCAGATTTCAGTAAAATGCTACCCACGTAGAAGACCAGGATTGAAATCTGGGCTGGTGGGGGCCCGCACTGTGGCATAGCGGGTTAAAGCCTTGGCCTGAAGTGCCAGCATCCCATATGGGCACCGGTTCTAGTCCCGGCTGCTCCAGTCCCGATCCAGCTGTCTGCTATAGCCTGGGAAAGCAGTAGAAGATGGCCCGAGTCCTTGGGCCCCTACACCCACAAGGGAAACCCTGTGTGGAGCAACTGAGACTAGACTAAATTACTGGAACTGCTAAGACTAATTCTATGCATCTGCTCTCCCACAATATGGCGCTGAGAGGGAGCAAACAACCTCTACACAGCTGCCTCATCAGTTTGACTGATAAGCTGCAGGAGCTGATCCTGCTCCTGATTGGAGGAGAGCTGCGTGCTCGGCATGTGGGCAGCAGAGTTGGGATTGGTGGAAGAGGACTATAAAGGAGGAGAGAAACAACATGCACCAGGACCATCTGAGGGAAACATCTGAGCAGACCCCGAGAGAGCTGGCCGGCAGTGTGCCGCTCCTCCGCGGAAGCGGGGAAGGCAGCAGGGGATGCCGCCCCTCCGCGGAGTGGGGGGGGGCGAGGGGGGAGCGGCAGCTAACCCAGGACGGTGTCGTTCCTCCGCAAGTGAGGGACCAGCAGCAAACCCGGGAAGAGCCGGGCAGAAAGAACAGTGCAGGGTCTAGTGTTGTTCCTCTGCGAATGGGGGAGCGACAAACCCAAAAGAAGCTCCTGGCTCCTGGCTTTGGATTGGCACAGTTCCAGCTGTTGCAGCCATTTGGGGAGTGAACAAGCTGATGGAAGACCTCTTTCTCTGTCTCCACCTCTCTCTGTAACTGTCTTTCAAATAAATAAAATAAATATTAAAAAAAATAAAGAAATCTAGGCTGGTGGCTTTGGCCTGGCCCAACCCTTGCTGGAGTGGCCATTTTGGAAGTGAACCAGTAGGTGAGAGATTTCTTTCTGTCTGTCTGCCTATCTCTCTGTTGCTCTTCCTTTCAAATAAAGTGAAAACAAATAAACAAGTAAAACAGTTTTAAAAAATTACGGGAACAAGATTAAATCAAGGGCTAGCTCCGTAGCTCACTTGGTTAATCCTCCGCCTGCGATGTCGACGTCCCATATGGGTGTCAGGTTCTAGTCCCAGTTGCTCCTCTTCCAGTCCAGCTCTCTGCTGTGGCCCAGGAAGGCAGTGGAGGATGGCCCGAGTGCTTGGGCCCTGCACCCACATGGGAGACCAGGTGGAAGCACCTGGTTCCTGGCTTCAGATCGGCGTAGCTCTGGCTGTGATGGCCATTTTGGGGGGTGAACCAATGGAAGGAAGACATTTCTCCTTCTCTCTCTCACTGTCTAACTCTGTCAAATAAAAAAAATAGAGAGATTAAATCAAATGTGTCTCTTTTCTAACTGCTATTGATAAAGCTGAATTCAGCTGTCTTTCTTTTTCATGAATCATAAGATCAAAAGTCAAACATATCTATTGAAATATTTTGATGGTGAACAAAAGATATTCATTATTAAAATGATAACATAGGTATTACTAATCAATCCGTCTCCTCCTTACTTTTTACTCCTTTCATAAGGAAACAAAAAAGAAAAAACTACAGAAATCATAACTTTAATCAATTCCAAAATATTAGTATAGTTCATGATTACAGTCAGCCTTCTGCTAGAATTTAATTCCATCTTTCTTTATAAACTCACTCAGGCTTTGGGATAATTGTCATTGATTCTGTTTGCTGTTAAAAATAATGTATTACTTTTCTGGGACTGTGTTTAGAGTTAGTCAGTAGGGCCTAGCATTTGACCTAGTGCCATAGGTTTCCCTGCAACACTGCCTCAAACAAAACCAGACTATCCCAACTCCTGGCAACAGAACTGTTTACCTTTATACTAAGAAGGTTGAGAAGGCACCAAAGTCTGCTTGTGTCTGTGCACAGGCAGACTTTGAGGAGTTTGTACTGTGAGACCTAAAGTTCTGATGAAGTTGTCTAAAATGAAAAAAAAAAAAAAAAACACACACATTAGCAGGGCCTTTGGTGGTTCCATGTGTGCAAAATGTGACAATGACAGCATGCAGCATGCTTTCCTCCTTGAGAAGCAGAAAATTGTTGGGAAAGTGTTGAAGGGACAAGCACAGAGTCAGAAAGCTAAATCCAAAAAATGAAGCTTTTGGGTAATTAAAAAACACACAGCATGTTCTAATATTACATAATCACTCTCCATTTTGATCCCTAGGGGTTAGAACAATAGATGTGATTACCTTAACCTACAATCTTTCAAAAATATTTAACCGGGGTCAAGCCAGAGTAGAATCGGAGTTCAGAGGCTGACACAAATTTGCATTTATTCTTCATCTGATATACACTTAGATCAATACCAAGTTCACTTTCCTTGGTTACCCAGAAGTCTTCAGTCTCCCTGAGATACCCTTTCTCCTTCATTTTCTGTTAGATTTCCTCTGGGTATTGGCCATGGTTTTTTAAGTTAGTACAATGAATCAACATTTCCTGCCTGGTAACCTGCCATCTAAGTCCCTTGCTATTCCCCAATCTTCCACCATTGTAATATAAACACTTCAAGGACACGGACTTCACATATTTCTTTCCAAATCTCTAATTCCTAGAACTGCTCTTGGAATGCAGTAGGTATTCAACAAACTCATATTCAATAGATAAATTCTCAGAAGCATTAGAGTAAATAAAAGATAGAATTTTTCGTGCTAATGTTGATGGATCTTTGCTTAAAGACTCCAGGGAAGATGAATGAAAAAAAAAAGGTAAAAGAAAATCCCATCCTCCTGGAATGGCAAACCCCTTCTCGGAAGGGAGCCATCAACCAGCACCTGGCAAATTGGACAGGATGTGTTTGGATGTAGGTGCATTGACTGATTACACCTGTACCACAAACTACAATGAAGTTATTTATCTGAAATCTGAAACCAGAACAGTGAAAAATGCATTAGGGTATGGGCAATTGTAGAATTCTTCCAAGACACTTTTATCATGGTCAAAAAACAAGACAGACCTGAAATGAATAGATGTTCAAAACATACAATCATCCTTAGGCTCTGTGGCTACCATAGAGTTTGGGCTAAGTCAACAGTGGAGAAGCCAAATCACAGAAAGGTGAGGTCAACGTAAGGTCCCATGATAGCAGTTCTCCAAAAAATAGACTTTTCTTCTCCCTAAGCTTGAGATAGATTTGCATGGTGGAAAAGTATTTTTGTGGTGAAAGGGAGAATCAAGCAATAAAATAGGTCAAAATATTAAAAGATGATAAATAAACAGGGCAGCCCATTGGTATGTGCTATTAGTACAACATGCTCTGAAACACACTTGGATACCAACCCAGGACCAGGTGACAGACAAGGGCATCAATTCAAAAAGAAACTAGAAATCTGACCCTGGATTTATGAAGATCCTGTTGACCACACATTTCATCTACAGGGACAGCACTAAGATACTGGTGATTGGGTGTCACAGTGGCTTCTTTGCTTGTGTATTTACATGTTCTGAAAATTTTAAGCCAAGTCTATATGTGGGTTCACTTTACTTATTTAAAGACACATAAATATCATGTTCTTAGGATTCTACCTACAAAACCATAATGAATTTGTTAAAACCAATTAAAAATTAAAATATTAATAAAAACAAAGCTATGAACTATTAAAAATTTTTAAAATAACATGGATATTGAATTTGTCCATATTTTTTAAAGTGTACCATTTTGCTCCATGAGGTCTTCTCTTTCTGGGTTTCTCATTACTTTTTATTTATTTCAAATTCTGTTTCCTCTTAGTCTTAATAAGTCTTAATAAATTTTTTGCCAAATTATAACTTGCTAAGAAGCAGCCAATGTGAAAGGATTTTTCTTCTCCTACCTTGATGAGAGGATCCAAATATCCCAGAGGTTGAGTTACGGTGGCAGTGGCAAGGAGTGGAATCCACAGGCTGTGATGAGGAGAACCTGGCGAGGAAGTAGTAGGTGACTGTAATAAAATGCACTCTGGAATTAGATCTTCCGGGAGAACTCAGACTATCACATCTTTCTGTCCATGCTCCTCCATTTTTCCATTTAGGACCTGTGTAAAGCAATAGAAAATCACATATTAAATATAATTCATGCCAGCGCCACAATAGAAAATCACATATTAAATATAATTCATGCCAGCGCCACAGCTCACTAGGCTAATCTTCCGCCTTGCAGTGCCGGCACACCCGATTCTAGTCCCAGTCGGGGCGCCGGATTCTGTCCCGGTTGCTCCTCTTCCAGGCCAGCTCTCTGCTGTGGCCCGGGAAGGCAGTGGAGGATGGCCCAAGTGCTTGGGCCCTGCACCCGCATGGGAGACCAGGAGGAAGCACCTGGCTCCTGCCTTCAGATCGGCGCAGTGCGCTGGCCATAGCGGCCATTTGGTGGGTGACCAACAAAAAGATGCATTGGCAATTGAGTTTGGGCTAAGGAAGGAAAGAAGACCTTTCTCTCTGCCTCTCTCTCTCTCACTGTATAACTCTGTCTGTAAAAAAATATATAATTCATATACACATTTAACATATATAAAACTAAACAGTGAGAAGTGACTATGCAAAAAGTAGGAAGACTTAAGATTTGACCTTTAAAAGACCTAAAGTTTACCCAGATTAAGAAACAAACTCAGCATATCAGGTATGTTTAGCAGCATAATTTTTCCTGCATAGTTGCTCAAATGTGTGCAGATAAACCATCAAGTAGCCTTTGCAGTGTGACCTTTATGAAAGGTATCATAAAGTGCTAATCTTATGAAATTTTGAATACATTTTATCCATTGCAGTATATAAAGCGGAGAAGTATTTCAACAGCATTACGTATGAGAACAGTCTTTCTGCTAGTCCACTGAATTCTTTCTTTCTTAAGAAAGTTGTGCTAACATTGGGAAAAGAAATAATGCTAGAGAAGAGAATAATTTTGCCAGTGAGGTGATTTGCTTAGCAGACCTTTGGCTGGAAGTGGAGTTCAAAAGATTGTAATCTGATGTCCTTGGGTGGGCTTCAAGAGGTTCATGTACCTTCTGAATGAATCTCAAAGAGGAAAATTGCTATTTTGAACCATAATTTCCTTTTAAGAAGGTTGAATATGTCAAAGGAAGCCACGAAGTGTCAGATAATGCTTGATTCTACTTAGACTGCAGATAGCTTTTTGGTTCAGATGAGCACTTTGACACTTCTTTTGTTCACCCTTTTTCTGGGATGAGAATTCCACAGTTTGCATCAAATACTCACCTGCACAAAGATGCAAAGAAATTGAAAAAAAAATGAATTGATAGGAAAAAAAATTTTATTTTTAAAAATCTATTTATTTAGTTGAAAGGCAGAATAAGAGAGAGAGAGAGATAAAGAGAGAGAACAAGAGAATCTTCCATTTGCTATTTCACTCCCCCAAATGGCTACAATGGCCAGAGCTGTGCCAGCCCAAAGCCAGGAGTTTAGAATATCATCCAGGTCTCCCATGTGGGTGGCAGGGGCCCAAACATTTGAACCTTCCTCTGCTGGCTCCCAGGATGCATTAGCAAGAAGCTGGATCAGAGCAGAGAAGCTGGGACTTGAACTGGCACTCTGATATGAGGTATGAGTAGCACAAGCAGCAGCTCCATTGCTGTACTACAAAGCCTACTTCAAAGAAAAAAACTTAAACATCATTTTCTATTGCATATTTCTGGTTTTCCTTTGAATTTTTAGGTCTCCATGTCCTCTTTTTATAATGATACCTCAACATCACCAGGAAGTTACATTTATTTTTTGGAATTTCCTCTTTTTCTTCCTTTTAGATATTTGTACTTTGACATCGTTCTGAAGATGTTTTTCAGAGCCAAGATGACCCATTACTTTCTTAGAATTTCCCCTTCAAATAAAAAAAATGACTCAGTCTTTCATATTTAAAATACACCTCACATAGTTCCATTTGCTCTGGTTGAGCAAGGCGCCCAAGTAGATAACACCTGTCCCTTGAGTGTCTGGAGATGGCTGGACTGTGAGTGTATCAGTCATTTAGACCTGTCCTACCCAATTAGTTCACTGCAACTTTTAGACTATTTATGATAGTGATATTTGCCAGTGGAGGTGGTTGAGAGTTTACTAATCTCTACAGACTTACTAACAGTTTACAATGAGAGTGACTCTCACATCAAAATGTGGTACATAATTATTTTAAAATATAATTAGCAAGAAGGCACAAAGCAGCATGAGCTATGTATATAACCTATTCTATAGTTGACAAAATCCCCGTCCTCTATACCTAAAGAGATTTGAAAACAACTTTCATAAAAGGTTCATTCTGGAGGCAGGAACACTATACAGACGTTACCTATAATGATCATGCTTCAGGCTATAGGCTTACCAGATTCTTATACCCACTTCATGAAGTGAGTTTGCTGGATTCTAAAACCTTTGATCTAGTGCATCTGTCACAAAAACACTAATTTTACCAATAATGCACCATCTCATCTTTGTTATCAAAGTTGTCAGTGTTGATGGAAGATAAAGATGTCTGAAGTACTGTATTATAGCTATTGCTAGGGTGAAACTTTTCTTAAATATGAACAGGCAACTCCCAAAGTGTGAGTTCCTGACTAGGATAACTGATTGCCCTAGAATTTAGCTTACAGCAAAATAATTATCACACTATTAAGATGAAATGCTTTGCAGTTAAGTATATGGATGTCATATAGCCCTTTAAGCCAATTCTTTATTTATTTGAAGTTTCATTTATTTTCATTTTGTCTGAAAGGCAGAGACAGAGACAGGTCTTCCATCCACTGGTTCACTCCCTATCCAGGGTTGAAGCCAGGAACCCAGAACTCAGTCTCCTACAAGGGTGGCAAGGATCAAAATACCTGAGTCATCGAAATTGTCTCTCAGGGTTCACATTTGCGTGGAGATGAAATTGGTAGCAATAACTGGGCTCAAGCCAGGCACTCTGATAAAAGATAGTGCAACCATTGTGCCAAACACTTGTCCTCATTTCTTTGTTCTTGAGGTATTTACACATAACCCCATTTAAGCTAAATTGGCTTCATAGCACCTCATGCAAAGAGTAGCACTTGGGGCACTGGGAAAGAGAATGTTGGCCAGGAGGTGGATTGCCCAGATATAAGGAGGCAGCTCCACAACTTGAAAGTCAGTGATGGGGTCAGCGCTGTGGAGCAGCGGGTTAACGCCCTGGCCCGAAGCGCCGGCATCCCATACGGGTGCTGGTTCAAGACCCGGCTGCTCCACTTCCAATCCAGCTCTTTGCTATGGCCTGGGAAAGCAGTAGAAGATGGCCCAAGTTCTTGGGCCCCTCCACAAGCGTGGGAGACCTGGAAGAAGCTCCTGGCTCCTGGCTCCAGAGCAGCACAGCTCCGTTGGTTGTGGCCATTTGGGGAGTGAACCAGCAGATGGAAGACCTCTCTCTCTCTCTTTATATTTATATATATTTATATATATATATATATATATATATATATATATATATCTGCCTCTCCTCTCTCTGTGTAACTCTGATTTTCAAATAAATAAATCTTTAAAAAAAAAAGAAAGAAAGAAAGTCAATGATGAGGATGCTATCTAAGTCCACTCAGCAAGCAGGGGCCTGAGGCTTATTCCTGGCAGCCCAGTGTACACACTTAATGTGATTTCCCATCTTCCTCAGGGACTAGTTATGCTTCTGACAACTTCTGGAAATAGTGTTTTCTAATTTCTCTGTCATCTAGGGTCATAATATTGATAAAGTTTTATCCTTGCAGTTTTCATAGTTAGTGAATCACAAAGCCTGTCAATTCTTCCTTTATGGCATTTCTCTCCATAGCTTGTGGGGCCCAGAGTTACATGAAAATGCAAAATTTCCATTCAAAACACAGAAAAAATAAAAATATGCCATCAAAGGAACTAAGTGAAATTTTTCATTTTCTTTCTCAATCAGTCATGATTTTTTTTTATTTATTATTTAATGTTTCACTGTCTCAGACATCGGGTCATGGTGGTCCCTTTCCTGTGCCATGTGCCATGGTCCTGTATCATGGTACCACTCCCACCAGCTGCTGGTTCACATTTCAGGCCCCAGCTGGAGTACAGGATGCTCTCTGCTCCAACTCCCAGTGGACAGTGATCTGCATGATTGCCACCTTCCTGCCAGGACACGCTTTGTACCTAGACTGGGGAGAGCAAAAAGCTCACTCCCATGGAGTTGCTTATTGATTGCATTGGAGCTTTGACAGCTGAATCGAAGACAGCTGCCTCCAGATTCCACTGTGAGATGCCAAAGAACATGTATGTCCAACTCTAGTCTCCCCCATGCCTGTGCAAGGTCTGCTATGGGCACGAGCAGTCACTGGGTTGGAGCACAGAGGAAGAAGTCAGGCAGGGCCCAGATACCAGAGAGTGGTGAAGCTGGTGGGGGAGAACCCGTTTTGGGACAATGGGGAAGCTGTGAGTGTTGGGACAAAACATGAGCAATGGCGCTAAGCTCCTTGGTTGTTCCATCAGGTTTTAGACACAAAGCACTTATTCAAAGAGAAAATTATCAAGAATTTTAATATGGAGCCCACAGAGTATTAAATTCCAAGTGTGGTCCTTCTAAGTGTGGGACCCTTCTGAATGCAGGGCCCTATACATCTGATCACCTGCCATGAAGCCTGCCCTGGGTATCTCCCATTATCCTTCAATTTCTTCAATCCCTGCTGTTACCCAGTGAACTCAGACCTTCATCTCTTCTCACCTGCCCAACACCAAAGCCCTCTAACTGATCTCTCCCATTGACCACTTCCTTGTCACAATTCCACAAATATGAGAGTACTTCAAAATTTTCATGGAAGATGCATTTGAAAGATGTTTATTTTGGTGAATTTTTAAAAATTCATACGATCAATTAATGGCATCCTGTGGTAAGAAGACTTTCTTAAGTTTCCTTAATTGCATTTATTACCCTTTTGAAATCCAGCTGCAATATAAACTTTCCAGTCATATACATCAATATTAGCCATTTGCCCTGCAAATTTTATTTCCTGCATACTTGCATATGGACACAATGTCATTTCCACCACAATCCCCTTATGCCTCAAGATTGAAATGCAATATATCTCACCTTCCTAAGACTTTAGGAGAAATTTGTAAAGCCTGTTTACAATGGACCAGCTTTCTCTGGTCTTCTGCACCTGATCACAGTCTTCATGCATTTTCATGCATTCCTTGCATGAACTGTCCTTAAGCTTTGGTTATTTTCTAATGTGCAATTCCATTAAGAATCTTGAGATGATAGCATTCTAAATTATACAGAGATATCCCTAAATACTATGACAAATGTCCTTGTGAGGCATAGAAGAGAACAAACAACAGAAAAAAAGGCTATGTGAAGATGGGTACATCAGTTGATGTGATGTATCTACAAGTCAAGGAACACCCAGAGCCACCAGACTGAGGAAGACGCAAAGAAGAGTTCTTCCCTGGAGTGTTTTCAGGGAACTGAGTTCAACCCAACCTTAATTTCAGATTTTTGTCCTCCAAGATCATGCGATAATGAATGTCTTGTTTAAACCACCTATCTTGAGTCAATTTTTTATGGCAGCCCTAGGAAATGAATACATGTCTCTTCCCCTGGGCTCTATGTAGACATCGGTCTCTATCACTTCTGTGCATCACTTCTGTATGAGTAGGATTTTTTTAATGTAAGAGGTTAAAAGGGACAACTGTCCCAGGCTCCCCTCACAATCTATACTATTTGAATTCTTTAAAATGGTAAGTGCGGGGCCCAACACTGTGGCATAGCAAGTAAAGCCACTGTCTGCAGTGCCGACATCCCATATGGGCACCGGTTCAAGTCCTGGCTGCTCCACTTCCAATCCAGCTCTCTTCTATGGCCTAGGAAAGCAGTAGAAGATGGCCCAAGTCCTTGGGTCCCTGCAACCCTTTGGGAGACCTGGAAGAAGCTCCTGGCTCCTGGCTTCGGATCAGCACAGCTCCGGCCATTGCGGCCATCTGAGGAGTGAACCAGTGAATGGAGGACCTCTCTCTCTCTCTCTGCTTCTGCCTCTCTGTAACTCTGCCTTTCAAATAAATAAATAAATCTTAAAATGGTAACAGAAAACTCCTCAAGCTCTGTCAAAAGACAACATTCCAATGACACAATTCTTCAAGAATTTTGTGCTACCATAATAGTCACACATCTCTCTGACATGCTGTTAATTGAACTTTTTATTTTCAGATCATTGCAGATTCACACATGCGGTTCTTATAAGTAGAATAGGGAAGCTTCCAGAAGATTTTGCTCCCTGCCAAACAAGGATTGGCCAAGGCTTTCTCCATACATCCAGACCAGGTGACTTCCAGATCTATCCTGGCATTTCCTGCTGCAGTCACTCAATCCAAGCAGGAACTACGGGTCTGGAGGTTGAGCTGTTTCCCTCTCTTTGGCATGGCAACTGTGTCAGGGCAAGGCAGGCCAAGCAGGGGAGGACCTGGGTCACGAACCTGGTCAGGGAGGGTACTCTTACCTAGTTTTCTCAAACACTCTGTGAAATGATGACACCATAACACAACCAGGAAATTGACATAAATAAAATTCACTGACTTTGTTTAGATTTTCCCACTTTTAATAGTGCCCATTTGTGTGGAGGTGTTCATCTTGGTAATTTGATCACCTGTTTTGTTCATGTTTCCACAACTACAATCAAGATACAGAATTGCTGTTGCTACAAGGTCCCCTAAAATGGCCTAATGTATCTATACCTACTTCTTATTTTTCCTGCCTTAACACTGAGGATGACAAATTGATGATTCTCAAGAGAATTACAAAGAGTGAAAAAAGTCAATGCTTAAAGATGGTATACTGAAGCTGGCATTGTTTCATAGTGGGTTGAGCTTCCATCTGCAAAGTCAGCAAGCCATATGGGTGCCAGTCCAATTCCTGATTGCTTGACTTCTGATCCTGCTCCCTGCTAATGGCCTGGGAAAGCAACAGAAGATGGCCCAAGCACTTGGATCCCTGTAACCGCATGAAGCTCCTGGCTCCTGGTTTCATGTTCAGCCTGGTACAGCCCTGGCCATTGCAGCTACTTGCGGAGCGAACCAGCAGATGGAAGAACTCTCTATCTCTCTCTATCTCACCTTCTCTGTAACTCTGCCTTTCAAATAAATAAGTCTTTTTTAAAAAAAAAAAAAAAGATGACATACTGTGTGGTCTCATTTCTGTAACTTCTTTGAAATGACAAAATGTCAGAGATGGATAATAAGTTAATGGCTGCTAAGGGTTCTGTATTCTTTTGAAAGTTAGATTTCTTTGCACATTTTAGGAGGAACAATGACCTTGGTCAAGATGGCCACTCCCACTACACCCTCCCTGACCAGGTTCGTGACCCAGGTCCTCCCCTGCTTGGCCTGCCTTGCCCTGACACAGTTGCCATGCCAAAGAGAGGGAAACAGCTCAACCTCCAGGCCCGTAGTTCCTGCCTGGATTGAGTGACTGCAGCAGGAAATGCCAGGATGGATCTGGAAGTCACCTGGTCTGGCTGTATGGAGAAAGCCTTGGCCAATCCTTGTTTGGCAGGGAGCAAAATCTTCTGGAAACTTCCCTATTCTACAGAAGACTCTTTCTGGAGATGCTAAGTCTTGTGACAGCAGCAGCAACAGTGACAATTTTAATGCCCAGGAGGAAAGCATCACCACAGAATTATCTCCAGAAAGCAGGGAAAACACGCACAATGGCATGCACAGGGCTGGAGAAAGAGTCCCTCGTAGACGTTTTGCTATTGCTGGCCTCTGACACTTGTCCTGAAATCATGCTGAACTTCCTCCTGACTTCTAAGACTGCCACTGGCACTGGCTGCCTTTTGGACCCATTTGTACTGAAGGCACTGCACACTGGATGCTCCTGTGCCTTTGCACCTGTGACCAGAGCAGACGGATAAGCAGCTCTGGTGGGTGGGATCTAATCTCTGTACTTTATGCAGGAACAATTTGCTGCTGGAACCGCCAAGATTCCGGGCATTCCAGAAAGCACTCCTAGCACCCTGAAGAATTCCAAATGCTAACTTTTGTGATTCAAAAATATCACTGGGAGCCAAAGTAGGAATTCAAGCTCAAGTTCAAAAACTGTCCTCTAGGTTACTAAAGAGTGAGTGGGAGGACTGTAGTATCCCTTCAGGATGTTCAGGCCAATCCAAATCAGAACTGCTGCCTACTAGAGGTCACCACCCTCAATTTCATCTTTATTCCAGTTGTGGGAATATGTACGCTTTACCATCAATGTAAGCACAGACACCTGACATCATTGAGTAAGGCTGCTGTTTAAGATACTCCTGTCCATGCTGATCAGGAAACTGCACAAGGACTGGGGTGCAGGGGTCATCCTCAGCTGAATGCGGGGCATTCAACTCTATCTTGTGACATGCTCAGCATTTGTTCTCCCTAAAAGCTTTGTTACTATTTCCCATCCCTTGTGGTAGTGCTGAGTCTGATCCATTAGTACTTAGATTTCATTTTTGGAGGGCAAGGTTTGTACATCTGGTTAATACCACACATGTTCCTTGTGCTTCTGAATTATGCAAGGGGCAGGAGAAGGGCTGAATGGAAAATATAGGAAGGCATTTGGCCTAGGGGTTAAGATGCAGGTGCCCCACATTGGAGTGCCTGGATTGAAAACCTGGCTCTCTGGCTCCGACTCCAACTTTCTGCTAATGCAGACACTGGGAGGCAGTAGTGATGGCTCAACAGTTCCATCACCAACATAGGAGACCTGGAGCGCTTTCCTGGCACATAAAATTAGCTCTGGCCCAGATACAGACAATATGGGCATTTGGGGTTTTTTTTTTTCCCTCTCTCTCCTCCTATCTTTCTCTCTTTGCATCTCAAATAAATAAACATAATTAAAAATGAAAAACTGCTGTGATTTATAAACATATTTTCACATAAAATTTGCATTTGAAAGGAGAACATTCCATAATCATATTATGACTCAAAACCATTTTGTATAGCAAACTTCTTAGCAATTCAATAAACTTTTTGGGAAATCTTTTGTGTGTCTGACACCATTTCAGTGCTGGACATTTTCAGTTACTGCTTCAGAAAATGCTCAAAGACACCAAAGCAAGAAGCTCTAAATCACAATTACATATTAAATCTTTGGTAGGGAAAAAAAATCTGTCATGAATGATAAGCTTTGGTTCATATTCCATCTCCCTAAAGGAACTGGGAGAGGTTGTGAGAGAATATGGCTTATGAATTAAGCGTTTGGAAGACGAAGCAGCTTAGACTGTTAAGTTAGATATAATAAATCATGGGGCCCCTGGAATCCTGGAAGAGGGTCAATGGAGCCGGGATAAAACATGCACCCAGTGGTGCATGGGGAGATGGTGATGGGGAGATGACCTTCTGGACTGGACAGAGACAAAGAGAGTGACAGGTTTAAGAGGTCAGCTCCTACTGGATCAGGGTACCGCAAACCATAATCAAACAAAAAATGAAGTCTGAAAAAAATGAATCATGAGAGCTTTATAAGACCATGCAAATGAATTCTGGGATAGCTAGCAGCCTGGATGGATAAGCAGACATCTCACCAAAGTTTTGCATGCAAACCAGAGAAAATGAGTTTTATCTCTTCTACTACAAGTGATACCAAACATCCTTCAAAACTCACGAAAAATAAAGTGAGCAAACTAAAAAGCTATGGGAGAATTTTCATTGTTCTCATTTATAGGAAAGATACTGGCCTGGACAGACTAAACAACTTGCCTGAAGACACTTAGCAGCCAGTAATAGATGATAGCAAGGATCTAAATTCCTCTGTCCCTGTCTGGCTCCAAAACCAGCACTCACCTCAAGCCTTTCAATAAATTAAACAACGATAAGGGCAGAGAGGGGGTGACTTGGAGATATAGAAGAGAATGGGAATTGGTGAAGATGAAATCATCCTGATAGATATCAACTGAACCTTAAATTTCCCACTCCCGGTTTTTCAAAGTGAAGTGAGCAATTGCTCTGGCTTTGGCTTCATGAATAGAGATGGAAAGTTTGACTATTGGATAGAACTCTACAAAATACCAGATGCTATATTTGAACAGAGCTGCTCTGGGTAAACAAATTACACTTTGAAAAAAATATGTACCAAGCCTCAGTGAGACCACAGCAATTCTACAGAAAATATTTCAAAATAAAAGTGCAAAACTTGAACAGCTCAGGGATTCATAAATATTCCTTTGTATTTAATCAGGATACAAGCTGAGATTAGCTTAGATGTGTTGCTTTTGTGGTTGGGGAGGTGGGAGAAAAGACACTTCAATGGATATTGACCTGGAACTAGCAATGCAGTTAAGGAAACAATTTTCGATGGGTATGTTGATTCTAGCTCCCTATCTAGATCACAGATATATCAAGGAAAGGAATGCTTGCCCATGAAATACTGCCAGGCTGTACAAATGGAAGATTGTTTAAGCTTCTAGTGTTTTCATCCTATTCATTGGTACCAATGATTTTGAAAAAGTCCTATTAGGAAAAGGGTCCAACACATTGAAGAGAGTGTATACCACTACCGGAAAAAAGTACACAAAAAATGGCAATAACACATGTGGCAGGTTTTGATTTATTGTATCTGTTTGCTACTTGTATGCTTGTTTTGCTACTTGTATGTATATCCCATCATGAATTGTATTCTGTGGTGTGTTTCTGAACTACTTGTAGTGACCTTGAAATTCACCAGAGAACAGGTCTTATTGTGATAGCAACAATTGGATGATATTTTGTTACCTATATTCCCAACATTTGGCCTAAGAGCAAAGGATGCATTTTGTTTAAAAGTAACTGGAGATGTTAACATTGAATAAAAATAATGTAGAGACAGTGAATCCTCTTGTGTTTTGACTAAAGAGTTACCATTATTCAGTTCTAAACAAAAAACTGAGTTATAGACCTAAGCAATTATGCTTCAGGAAAACACAAACTTTGTTCAACGTTTGTTCAGTTGCTTCTTCTCTGAGGGTTTTCTGGTTGGCTTTTTATTTTTCTTTTTTAAAACAGAATGTGGGCAGAAGAGTTTTTAGATGACTTACTGTGAAGTTTATTCACTGTTTGTACTTAGAATTAAATGTGTATCAGGAGTGTCATTACATTTTCCCATTTGCTCTGTGGCCATGAAAAACTTAAAGCAACTTCTCCCAAGGTCTGATAAAACACACACTTTAACATACCCTATAGACTATGTGTATATTATCTATATGAAGTGTGTGTGTGTGCACATACACATATATGTGCATCTATACATATAGGCTGATTCATAGCTTACCGATGATTTATAAAACTTTTAAAAAGATATTTGTTGGGGCTGGCACTGTGGTGTAGTGGGTAAAGCTTCCACCTGCAATGCCAGCATCCCATTTGTCTGCCAGTTCATATCTCAGCTGCTCCACTTCCAATCCAGCTCCCTGCTATTGGCCTAGGAAAGATAGAGGAGGGCCCAAGTCCTTGGGCCACTGCACCTATATGGGAGACCTGGAAGAAGCTCCTGGCTCCTGGATTTGGATCAGCCCAGTTTATTTGAAGGTCAGTCTTACAGGAAAAACAAACAAACAAAAAAAGACAAGGAGAGAGAGATCTTCCATGCACTGGTTCACTCCCCAAATGGCCACAACAGACCGGGCTGGGCCAGGCAGAACTCAGGAGCCAGGAGCTTCTTCTGGGTTTCTCATGTGGGTGACAGGGTCCCAAATACTTATGCCATCTTCTGCTGCCTTTTCCAGGCCATTAGCAAGGATCTGGATAAAAAATTGAGCAGCTGGGACACAAACCAGCATCCATATGAGATGCTAGCTTCCCAGGCAGTGGCTTTACCTTATACACCCCAACACCAGCCCCTAAACCATTTACTTTGTCTACTGTCTTGTTCAGTATGCAAATGCTGTGCTATAAAATGTGAGAGAGCTTTGGTTTCCACAGCACTATTTTGCCCTTTCAGGCAAGGCGCTGAAGTTTGAGATGTCTGAATGCACATTGTGATGAGAATCCTGAAGAATTTTTAAAAACCCACTTAATCCAACATAGATGTAAAATTTGACACTTGTACTCTTGCATTTATTATTCCATCTCTTTCTCTTATTTTTTTCTGCTATTTTTGAAGAGATCAGCTAGTTCTTCCCATCTCACCACAGGTTTGAGTTTATTATCCAATAAAACCATGTCTTAATATTTTAAAGTAACCCTACGTGCAGAGCTAGACAGCTTCTCCCTCCCCCCATCCCTGAACCCTATAAACCTTTTCCTCCAGGATTCAGTTATTAACCACTATCTGACATACTGCCATAATACTTAGCAACTTAAAAGAACCAAAAACAAACAAACCAAAACCCCTGTAATTTCTCAAGCTTCTGTGGGTTGGCTGGTCTCAGCTGGGCAGGTCTGCACCACATAGTATTGTCTGGAATCACTCATGTGACCCATTTAGCTGGGAGCTTAGCTGGGGGCTGGACCAGCAATGTGACTTGACTCCTGTTTGGAGCCTTGCCTGAAGTGGCTAGAACAGTTTGCAGATACACAGGCCCCAGTCTTTCTGTACATAGTTCCTTATCATCCAACAGTCTTTGTATGGTGATGATTCTCAAGAGAATGAAAACGGGAGCTTCCAGTCTGTTAAGTCTAAGCCTAGAGGTTATAAAGCATCAGTTCCACAGAATTCTATTGGTCAGCATGAGTCTCAGTGCCAATTTAGAATCAAGAGGAGGGGCTGCAGACATCACCTCTTGGTGGTACAATGACATGAGCTTATGGAAATGGGAGGTTTTAGGGGCCGGCACTGTGGCATAGCCGTGCCGCCTGCAGTGCCGGCATCCCATATGGGCACTGGTTCGAGTTCCGGCTTCTCCATTTCCAATCCTGCTCTCTGCTATGGCCTGGGAAAGCAGAAGATGGCCCAATCCCTTGGGCCTCTGCACCCACATGGGAGACCTGGAAGAAGCTCCTAGCTCCTGGCTTCAGATCAGCACATCTCCAGCCATTGCAGTTAATTGGGGGTTGAAACAAGGATGGACGATCTCTCTCTCTCTCTCTCTCTCTCTTTCTCTCTCTCTCGCTCTCTCTCTCCTTCTCTCTGTGTGTAACTCTTTCAAGCAAAATAAATAAATCTTAAAAAAAAAAGAAATAGGAGGAATTGTTGGTGACCATGTCTATATATAATCTAATACTCCACATACACAAAATGGTATCAAATGATCTATTCTACTTTACAGTGGGTCCAATTAAATTTCTGAGGCTTTTCACAAATTTTACATTTAGTAGTATTATGTAATCCTTATGTGGGGGACAATACAGATTATAGTTTTATACAAATTCTGCACCCACTGAGAGAAGAATAAATATTCTTTTCAAGTAAACAAAAGAGATAGTCTTTGAAGAGAAGCATGTGGAACTGAATTTTGGCTCTGGTTCTAACAAGACTGTGGACAGTGTTCCTTTCTAGTCCTTCATTTTTCCCCTCTGAATTTATGGGATTGTGAGAGTTAAGTGAGCAAGTATACATAAAATGCTGAGAAAGTGCCTGGCACACAGTACCTGTACAATAGACAGACATTAGCTTTTCTTTATTCTTGTTCTGAAAGATACTTTTTAAACCTGGAAACCTTTTATTTAAGGGATACAAACTTACATTAGCTTTTTTTTTTTTTTTTGACAGGCAGAGTGGACAGTGAGAGAGAGAGAGAGACAGAGAGAAAGGTCTTCCTTTGCCGTTGGTTCACCCTCCAATGGCCGCCGCGGTCGGCGCGCTGCGGCCGGTGCACCACGCTGATCCGATGGCAGGAGCTAGGTACTTATCCTGGTCTCCCATGGGGTGCAGGGCCCAAGTATTTGGGCCATTCTCCACTGCACTCCTGGGCCACAGCAGAGCTGGCCTGGAAGAGGCGCAACTGGGACAGAATCCGGTGCCCCAACCGGGACTAGAACCTGGTGTGCCGGTGCCTACATTAGCTTTTAAAATACCAATTATCACTACATAATATCTTGTGACACGGTAGCAACCACTTGCTTTATATGTCCTGGAGCTTTGAATATCTCTGTATTCTTTTGAAACTTAATCTTGATGACTGCTTCTGCCTTCCTAGCCGCTGCCATGCACAAGTGGGAAGTATTGTTACACTTTCACAGGTGGAACATCTGGCTAAGTCCACAGTTGTCGCTCCCCCATTCGCAGAGGAACGACACTAGACCCTGCGCTGTTCTTTTGTCTGCTCGGCCCTTCCCGGGTTTGTTACTGGTCCTTCCCGGGTTGGCTGCCGTCCCTCCCACCTCCGTGGAAGGGCAGCTCCCCCTGCCACTTTCCCCACTTCCGCGGGGGAGCGGCACACCACCGGCCGGCCGGTGTTATCCGGATGTCCCCGGGGCATGTTGTCTCTCTCCTCCTTTATAGTCCTCTTCCACCAATCCCAACTCTGCTGCCCACATGCCGAGCACGCTGTTCTCCTCCAATCAGGAGCAGCTCCTGCAGTTTATTGGTCGAACTGGAGGCAGCTGTGTAGAAGCTGCTTACTCCTCTCCCAGCGCCATATTGTGGGAGAGCAGATGCATAGAATAAGTCTTAATTCGAGTAACTTAGTCTAGTCCGAGTTGCTCCCCACACACAGTGATTTACCATCTTTAAAAAAACCCATATTATTAAGAAATACATTTTACAACATAAACCAGACACACACACAAGCACACAGACACTCACCTGTAATGCAGTACAACTACATGAACAGTGCCTATCCTCAAGTGATACTATGAAGTCTTTTTGTTCTATTCCATTTCAGTGAACCAAAAACAACAATGTGTTGGTTGTGATCCACTTTTAGTGGTTTCATCACCTATGAGAGGGTCCTGAGCTGTATTTTACGGTCGATGGAGACAACGGATTTTCAGCACAGAAGCTGTTTCAGGCACGGGGCTGTAAGAGTATGATGTGTTCTTTCCATACAGGTTAATTCAACCACAGAGCAAAAAGTTCTGTGACAAATGTGGCCTGACCTCTACTCAAAGAGGATCACATAAATTGCTTCAGTTGGACAGAGGGACTTAAGGGGAGGCATGTGTCCAACAAGTATTGTTTTGTTTTTCTTTATTTGGGTACCGTAATAAAGCAAGTGTCATCTTGTTTGTGGTTAGATGTAGATTAGCTTGTAATTCCAGCTTCGTAATTTACTCTCTCCTATTTCTGAGCAAACTGCTTAAACTCCGTTTCAAGTTCTGGTCTTTGGATTTGTTAAAGTAATACAACATGTAACATCTACTTTGGATTGTGAGAACAGATACATAAAGTCCCAGCAATGTGTTTGACACACGGAAGACACTCAAAAGGTATTTCTTGTTTCCTCTCACCTACCATGGATGGCAAATTCCAGATCCCATACCTATCATTACACTGTGTGTCTCAACATTTTTGGAGGTTAGGTAAGATTTGGTCTAATATCTACAAACATCAAACCTACTATTATTTAATGCAACTTAATTTTTCAGCCATAGATGGTTCCAATATCCTATGTAATAGTAGTCAACAGTACTTATTACTTATTCTGGAATATGATCTGAATTATGAAATAATTTTGTGTTCTCAGGTCTTGTAGGGTAATATTTGGATTTCTGTTGTAGTAACACCAGAACAAACGTAGAATAATCTCTTAACCTAGGAGAAAATCATTTTTTGATGTGTGGGTAATCATTTAAACAAAAATGAAGCACAAAATGCAAGCACTCCTTTCCCTCTTGGACCTAGCACTTCAGTGTTGCCGGAATTCTGATGCCCAGATAGGATTTTCACGGGCAGTCAACCTGGCTTTCACGAAGCAGTTAAAAGACAGTTGCCTGCGTCCCAGCCTGACAGGACCATGGACCTTGCCATCCATCCAGCTGCTGAGTTTGGGCTTTTTTCAAATCTCTGCCTTAAAGGCTGAGCCTGTGTGTGTGTGCGTGTGCGTGTGTGCACAGGGAGGGGGCTGGTCCCCACACATCTTCCCCCTCCTGCGGTGTGACCCCAGCAGGCAGCAGACGGGGCCAGTCCCACGTGGCAGGTACCTAGGGCTCCAGGCGGGGTCCTGGGCGGGGTCCTGGGCAGGGGGCGGTGCCGCAGAGCCCCTCCTCGGCTCCCCCCCCCCCAGCCCTCCGGCCGGCCCGGCGCCCGCTCGGTCCTCCACCGCCAGGGGGCGGGCGCGGCCTCCCGGCGGCGGGGGCTCATTGGTCGCAGCGGGGAAGCGTAGGAGGAGGCCCAGAGGCGAGCTGGCTTCCTCCTGGCCACTCGCAGGGGTGAGGGGCAGCCGGAGGAAGCCGGGGGAGTCGGCAGCGCGAGCTGGAGGCGGCGGCCGTTCCCGTCGGCCTCCGGCACGACTGACCGCGGACAGGCCCGAAGGCGGGCGGGAGGCTGGTGAGACGGGCGGGGAGGCGGACCGAGCCTCGGCCGCGCTGCGGGGCGGGATGGATGGAGGGAGGCCAGGGCAGGCGGACGCCACCCTCGCCCTCGGCTCCGCTCACCCCGCGGCGGGCGGCCGGCCGGGGGCGGGCCCGGGGCGCGCCGGCGTGGCTGAGGCGCGTCCCGCGGTGGGAGGGCGCAGGCGGGACGGCCGAGCCCGGGCCACCGCCCCGGCGCGGGCAGCGGCTGCCCGGCGCCCCCGGGCCCGGCGGAGGGCGGGGCGGTGTCTGCACCTGGTGCAGGGTCCCGGGGGGTCCCAGGTGGGCGCCCCGGTCCCAGCCCGGCCCCCTGGAGCGCGCCGGTGCGAGAGCGGGGCGCGGCGTGGGCTCCGGGCTGCGGCGGGGATGGAGCTGGCGGTTGGTGTGAACTCTTGTTGGGGGGTGTTGACTGGGCTTGCAGAAGTTGAGTGTGTGCCGAGCGGGAGGCACTTTGTTTTTGCAGACCAGCCCCTCGGCGCTCGGTGTCGTTGGTGCACGTACTCTGTGCTTGCCCTGTGGTTTGCTCCTGTGCCCGCAGTTCGGAACCGTTAGCGCCCCTAGATCTAAGCAGTAACGCCTGGCACATCGAAGATTTCAGATCTCCATCTGTGATTGTTTTCGGGTGTTTTCTTCACCCTCCTACTTAAAAAAACACTATTTTTCCAGTGATGCGAAACTGCTGGTTAATTCAAAGGACTTTTTTGTTTTCTTCCTTTTTGTGTATTAGATATAGGTGGATAAAATGACTCTGAATAGTCTTGGGTTGTTTCCTGTCTAGTAGGCATCGTGCCAAATTAATCCTCACAGCAACTGAGTGAAAAGCCCTTTAGTCTGTCTTCCCCAGTGTTACAGATGATATGAGCTCCCAGAGAGAGGGAGTAGGATTGAGGCTGAGAGCAGGTTCCCAGACCCCGTGGACCTCTGACCGCATAGCGGTGTATGATTAACGTTTTCCAGGTATTGGGAAATACACTGAGCGCCATACCGTGCCTTGTGGAGTACAAAGGGATCACTTAGGAAATAAAAGTTAATGACTGAACGAATGCCACTCAGCGAGAAGTTGGCAGAATCACCAAACTGCGCATCTGGTTTCGGTCGCGTTGTTCACCTGTCCTCTTCCTAGACACCCAGCACCAGGTGTCAGCCTCTCCTGAGTTTACTGGCTGATTTAGAAGTGGCTATTTTTTCTTTTTTCCAGGCTTATAAAGGTGTTGGAAGCTTTGTTCCATAGATTCATGTAATATTTTCTGAGCTCACTAAAGGCTAGCATTTCGATGTAGGAAAAAATATAAAGAGGTGGATGTAATTTTAAAAAGTTTGGTGGTTCTCAAACTGGGGGACCCTGAAGCACCTGTGGGACTTTATACAAAGGACAGGCCAGGTTCCCCAGCATCCCCATTGTGGTTACTGTGACCTTCAGAATCAACTGCATGGATGATCTATTCCAGTCACAAGTTTTAATAGGGGTTGCTACCATAAGCATTGCTAGCTCTTTAGGACTTCATAACTTATGAAGATACCTTGCAAAGAAAAAGATAATTGGAGAGTCAAAAGGAAAAAGGTGACTAAATGACAGAAAGTAGCATTTGCTGGGAGATCATAAGAGTCATACTTTTCACCATCTAGTTTGTGCTTTAAATTGTCTCCTTTTTATTTTTTTAAATAATATTTTTAAAATGTGAGGTTTAAGGTACCTGAAGTGTGCCAGTAATTGTAGACATCATGGATTCTCTGAATAAAATGACATGGGCCCCTAGAAAGCTATTTTATTTCTTCTAGTGCAACGAGTCTTTAATAAGCTTTTTTCCCCCATCTTTTTTTAACTTGAAAGGTGCAAGACCCAAAAAGAAAAAAAAAAATTGGTGTTAGGACTCACAGAAATCCATCTGGCTCAGAGCTTAGTACAACAGCAAATACCTGTTTTGAGTTTAGTCCAGGAGAAGTCTTGTCCTGGGATCAGATAACTCAGATCTTAGGCAATAGGTCTGTATTTAGTCCTTGTGAATGGCATTGACCAGATTGCTTACTGCCATGCCCTGCTTCACTAGTCTGTTTGAGGAAACTGAACAGGGTGGTTTCCAATATCTTTAAACTTTAAATGGTTTTGTGATTTTTTTTTAACTATTGAAATAAAATCAGCTGGCTGCATGTATATCTGTATCTGTATATATAAATATATGTATGTGTGTCTCAGGAGAAGAAATTAAGTGTTGCAATCAGTGTCCACTGTGTAGCCTGTTAATATTTCATTCTCTTCATTGGCCTGTTACATTTGATTGAAGCAGTTCTTATATTTTTTACATTGCCCTTTTTTCTAATCTCACTTATCTGCTGTTCATGATTTTTCTAGCTTCACTTTAGTGAGTTTTTAATTCCCAATTTTACTTTTTAGATTTAATTCATATAACATAGAATTTACCTCCTTTTATTTATTTATTTTTTGGACAATACTTCCATGGTACAAGGGTATGTTGAATGTGTTTGAGTTGACAGCAGGGATGTAAGACCTGGTCATTTGGGTGCCTTGAGGTGGGTGCATAGTACCACACTAGAAACACCACAGCATTCCCAGGATTTATCCCACAGTTCTTTTTTTTAAAAAAAAAAAATATTTATTTTATTTATTTGAAAGAGTTACAGAGAGAGGCAGAGACAGAGAGAGAGGTCTTCCACCTGCTGGCTCACTCCCTAGATGGCTGCAGCGGCCGGAGCTGTGCCGATCCAAAGCCAGGAGTTGAAGTAGTCCAAAGCCAGGAGCCAGGGGCTTCTTCCAGGTCTCCCATGTGGGTTCAGGGGCCCAAGCACTTAGGCCATCCTTTGCTGCTTTCCCAAGCACATTAAAAGGGGGCAGCCAGGACTCAAACGGGTACCCATATGGGATGCTGACACCACACGTGGCAGCTTTACCCATACACCACAGTGCCAGCCCCAACTTGGTTACTTTTTTTATGGCTAAATAATGTTCCATTGTATATTCCACTGATATATACCATTCCATGTGTATTATCTCATTGTCATACCATATTGTGTTTATGCACTTGTCCACTGATGGACCCTGATGCGTTTCTGTGTGCTAGAGAGTGATAGGAGCATCTCCAGCATAATGTCTGTTCTTGAAATGAATTTGATTATAAATGCGGCAGGATTTGTTAAAGTAGTACCGTGGTATCAGGGATACTATCTGACTAAGATACCATTCATTTCCTGTAGTTATGTGGTCATTGAGTTTTGAAAGACTTATGGTCAACAAAAATGAGTTTTTAAATTGATTTAATTAAAACACTTTTGGGGCTGGTATTGTGGCATAGTAAGTTGGGACACCACCTGTAACCCCTATGGGTGCTGATTTAGGGTCCAGGTGCTCTGCTTCTGAACCAGGTCCTTGGTAATGCACCTGGGAAAGCAGTGGAAGATGGGCTTAAGTATTTGGACCCCTGGCATTCTCATGGGAGACTTCGATGAAGCTTCTGGCTCCTGGCTTCAGCCTGGCCCAATGCTAGCCACTGAGGCCATCTGGGGAGTGAACCAGTAGATGGAAGATCTGTCTCTCAATGTCTGTCTGTCTCTCTCTTTGCGTGTACGTGTGTGTGTGTGTGTGTGTGTAACTTGCCTTTCAAATAAGTAAATAAATCTTTAAAAACATTTCATGCTGGAAGCATATTATTCTACTGTTTGGAAATGACTGATGTTTTGCATCCAGTTCTTAAGCATGGAAATATTCATCCTTGTCCTTTGAGCAGAGGGAGCCACTGTTTTTCTCCCTTTCTTCATGTAGGTTTGACTGAGAATTATGACTACTTGTGCTTTTAGTTACTTCATGAATGGTATGTTCACTATTTGAAGAGCATAAATGGAGTGGAAATGTAGGGGGATTCTTATATATTTATTTAGGAACCAGAGAGAGAGCTCCCATCCACTGACTGACTCCCCAGAGACCTGCAGTGCCCTAGGTTGGGCCCGACTCGAGCAGGATCACAGCCTGGATCTCTATGTGGGTCCCAGAAACCCAGTTATTTGAGCTATCATGTACTGCCTCCCAGGATCTGCACTGGCAGGAAGCTGGAGTCAGGAGATAGAACCAGCCATCAGACCCAAGATGCAGACATCCGAACTGCTAGGTGAACTGCCTGCCCCGTGTAGGGGAATCCCTAAGCATTTATTTGGAATAGGAACATACAACTTCCGGTATAATTTAAAATAGTCGTGAGATTACGTGAGGTAAGACAGCAGCTACCCTGGATGTGCGCTTGTGCCTTTAATCTTTCCCTTTTCCAGCAATTCATGACCTGAACCCCTCATCCCTCTCTGTCATTCTTCCTGGTAATATCCTCTGTCCATTCATCCTCCCCTGGGTGTTGCCCTGGAGGGTTTAGGTAGTTCAGATTACAGCTTTTCAAATGAGTGGAGAACTCTGAAGGTGCAGAGCACAGTGGGTGGCATTTTGTAGCATTCTGCATTGTCTTCTATTTTGGAAATGTGTGTGCTCTGGGTTACAGCGATCTAATCACCATGTCATTTCTTCAACTGGATTATAACTTGTAAATCAATTCTCTGGGGGCTGAGAAAAACTGCAAGCAAACATCAGGGTAATTTTCAGTCTAGTACTTGGTTTTACCCATTGCCAGCAGGAGTTCCTTCTTTATTCCTTACCTCCTTTTCCTCACTTGCTCTTCACTGCCTGCCTCTCCTTTTTCACGCCCACAGGAGACCTGGCCTGGCTGATTTCCATTCCTTGTTAGGGAAAGAATGAAACTCCTCACCTCATGAACTTGACTTTTGGGCTTTGTTGGCCTAGATCTGCCTTGGCTCCCCACCCCACCCCTTCCCTGGCCTTCTCTGTGTGTTTGGGTTGTCTTGCTTTATTTCTGAAGTTCTAAGATCCCAGCGTGAATGAGAGTCACCCAGGGAGCTGTGAAAGGTGCCAGAGTTTTAATCCCCACACCTAGGGATTCTGATCCTCCAAGTCTGTGTTGGCTCAGGAATTTGCATGCTAGTAATTCAGCTATCCATGCTGTTGTAATTATAACCTCATAGAATCTTTATTGCCATATTTTGCAGATACACCATTATCTTATATACTATCCGAAACAGAAATGTGGTTGAAAGTCTTACTTCAAATTTAGATAGATTAAAATGAGGGAAGCAGTATGTATCTTTTTTTTTCTTTTTTAAGGTTTTTTCTTTATTTATTTGAAAGGCAGAGTTACAGAGAGGCAGAGAGAGAGAGAGAGTTTTTCCATCCGCTGGTTCACTCCCCAAGTGGCCGGAGCCAGGAGCTTCCTCTGGAGTCTCCCAAGTGAGTGAAGGAGCCCAGGGACTTGGGCCATTTTCTATTGCTGGATCTGAAGCGGAGCAGCTGGGATTCGAACTGGCATCCACATGGGATGCTGGCAGTGCAGGTGGCAGCTCTACCTGCAATGCCACAGCACTGGCCCAGCAGTATGCATCTTAAAATCAATAAGTAGGGCCCAGCGCTTTCGTGCAGTAGGTTAATCCTCCACCTGTGGCGCTGGCATCCCATATGGGCGCCGGTTCTAGTCCCGGCTGCTCCTCTTCTGATCCAGCTCTCTGCTGTGGCCTGGGAAAGCAGTGGAAGATGGCCCAAGTCTTTGGGCTGCTGCACCCGTGTGGGAGACCTGGAAGAAGCTCCTGGCTTCGGATCAGTGTAGCTCTGGCCCTCGCGGCCATTTGGTGAGTGAACCAGCAGACAGAAGACCTTTCTCTCTGTCTCTCCCTTTCACTGTCTGTAACTCTACCTCTCAAATAAATAAATAAATAAAAATCAATAAATAGAGGTCTTTAGGTGCCTGAACCAAAGGTCCCTGTTAAGTTAAATTGTTATTATGAGCCATAGGAGATAAGAGATAAAGGAGTGCATGTGACACTGATATCAGATACAGCGTGGTCATTTGATTTCTTTCATTTCTGCGCTTTGTCTGGTAGAGGGCTAGCCCTCAGTCATTAATGCCAGCTCCTGAGTCCTGCACGTGGACCCCAGTCGCACAGCATCCTGGATGGAGCAGTGTTCAGATGCAGTGGCCGCGGTCAGGTAGACGCCAGATCTGTGGCAGTAAGCTTCCACACCAGTTGGCCACACGTGGAGAAATGCTGGGGTGCTGGTTGGGTATCGAGTGAGAGTTTCTGTGGGGTAGAACAGAGCTTTCCCCATTGAGGATTCATAAACCTTCTTTCCCTGGTGGAGAAAGCTGCTTAGCTGTGTTAGGTTTGGGGAGGCAGAGCAAAGCACCTATCTGCTTAGTTTTGAATCCTCCGTGCTCGAGATGAAAGTGTTTCAGACATCTGAAATCTCAAATTTCTGAAGAGGAAAAGACCTCCAGGTCTCTTGAGCACTAATTCACATTGATTGAAGGATTTGTACGTGCAACTCTTTAACGTTGAAGTGAATCATGTTGAAAATGCTCTCAGAATGTAGTGTTTGTGGTTCGTCAGGGTTGGCTGCTCCTCCTTCCTGTTAGTATTTGGGGCAAAGTTGGTCTGGGTGGGGGAAGGGGGGACTGTTAAGACTGAGCCAGGCACCTTCACTAACTTGTTTTTAACAGAAGGGACAAGTGGGTATTTGTCAGTGTTGGTCCTTCAAGAGTAGAGTTTGTTTAAGCTGCTGTAGATCAGATAGAATGTTCTCAAGTGTTGCCTGCTCCACTCATTGTCAGGATAGTAGTATGGAAAGCAAGATATAGTAATTTATGGTGGATTGTGAAGGAAAACTGAGTCTCCACAGTATAATCCTAATTTGTTTCATATCTAGAATTGATTAGCATTCTCGGGGGAAGTTAAAGAAACTTTAGCATCATCTGTGCTTTTCCACAGTGTACTTCTAATATTTCTGTTTCCTAACTACGCTGAGAGATTGGTCTTCTTCTAAATATAATTTCAATGCGCTGCTACTTAAGAGGATTAATAAGAAAAACCATAGGATGTTGATTTAGGTAGCTGTTAAAAACTCAGGCTTATAGATCATTAGTATCCCTCTCTTCCCGAGGTTTCAAGAGAATGTTAAAAATGTATTCTAAGAGACTTATTGGTACTGTGGATCTATGATTTAAAAGTTTTTGCTCTGTTGTTTGCAGTCTCACCTTTTTAGGGGGGCACTTTGCACAGTCGATACATTTATATCATTTTCCTCAGTGATTATTTGAAAAATTGGCTATCCTTAGCTCTATAGAATTCTTAGTGATCACCTCCCCCTACCCTACCCACACATGTTGGTTTTACATTGGTTGTTTAAAAACTTGGATTATTTTTTTAGTTGTTAGTCCTTATGTCACTCTTAAGAGCTCTGTAACAAGAGTGTGTGTATATTAAGATGGTAGATTCTTTTAAAAAGATGCATTTTCTAGAATTTATTTAATATTAACAATTAAATCAGAAGAAAACACTACAATTTATACTCCATAAATGTAGAGGATTTGTAGGATTTGATATGAGAGTGTATGGTTAGCATTAAATAGTTTCTCAGATTATTAATTGGACTTCTTTATCTTTTAAGCATTCTGTGTTAAAAACACTAACTCCTATGAAATTAACATTTATAGAGATAGTAGCTCAGGTTTCATGCTAGATATTTACATGTTAATATTCTTTCCAGTGAACGCAGCCCTCTCACCCCTTTCCATTTTTTATTTTAAGAATCATCCAGCCTGGCAGGATGTGTGTATGGTGGATGAGATGGGGTGCTTGATAGCACTCTGTGTCTACTGCAGTAGTAACTTGTGATTAAAGAAAGTTTTTTTTTAAGGTTAAATATTTGACATTTTAAAAGTTGATCAGGCCGGCGCCGCGGCTCACTAGGCTAATCCTCCGCCTAGCGGCGCCGGCACACCGGGTTCTAGTCCCGGTCGGGGCGCCGGATTCTGTCCCGGTTGCCCCTCTTCCAGGCCAGCTCTCTGCTGTGGCCAGGGAGTGCAGTGGAGGATGGCCCAGGTGCTTGGGCCCTGCACCCCATGGGAGACCAGGAAAAGCACCTGGCTCCTGGCTCCTGCCATCGGATCAGCGCGGTGCGCCGGCTGCAGCGCGCCGGCCGCGGCGGCCATTGGAGGGTGAACCAATGGCAAAAGGAAAACCTTTCTCTCTGTCTCTCTCTCTCACTGTCCACTCTGCCTGTCAAAAAAAAAAAAAAAAAAAAAAAAAAAAGTTGATCAGACATCAGATTCACAGGTCCAGCACCCTGTTTTTAAGCCTTTCTCCCATAAACACCTGAATAAAGGAAGTATCAACATAACTTTATAGTTAATGAAATGGAGTGTGGCGAAGATTAATTTTTATCCGTTTCTTTTGTAACTCCTGGGACTGAGTAGGAGACCTCTCAGAGTGTAGACTGACCCTGCCTTTCCTATGTAGATGGACAGCTTCAGCCACAGGGAGGGATTTTTTTCCCCTTCCTTTTAAAGAGGATCCATTCTGTGTTTTCTCACAGAATATATACTGCTTTCCCTGGAGAGCAGTTGATTATGCAAATGTCTTATACAGCATAGGATTTAGGATCATTTAACCTGTCCTACTTCTGAAGTAACACTTCTAAGATGACCCATAGAAGCCATATGAAATTTAAGTATCCTGCAAGGAGCCCAGCAAAAAATTTCAGACTCTTCTGTTCTCCCCTCTTTTTAAAATTTTATTTTAAAAAATTGTTACTTCTCTTCATCAGGAGTTGGCAAATTACTTCCCCAAGGCCTGTACGACTGACCACCCAAGATTGGGTTTCACATTTATAAATGTGTCAAAAAAAAAAACCTCTAATGAAGAATTAATTTTGTGACACATGAAATTCTATAAAATTCAAATTTCAGTATCCATAAACAAAGTTTTATTGGAATATAGTTGAACATGTTGCCTATGCTTGCTACCCAGCTGGGACTGCTGGTAGCTGCAGGAGAGATTGTGTGGTCCGCAAAGCCTGAAGTATTTGCCGTCTGGGCCTTTGTGGAGTATGTTTGCCAACACTTGTATTATATTTACCTAAATGCAGCCATTTACTGCAAATAGTGTTTTTAAAAATACATTCTTGTTTTGTAATTACAACATCATAGTAATTTACTTTAGGGACTGGTACCATTACTTGGATTTCAGTATTTTCTCATTTTCCTTTTTTACTTTTAATACTCTTGTGATAAACATTTAAATTTTTGCATTCAGATCTTGTCTGTATTCAACCGGGTTCTATCTAGCTATAGATATATATTATTTATAATATATATGTAGCTGGAATTAGGTCTATGTATATGTGGGTCTGTCATTTTATATATAATTATATATGATTATATAAATATATGTGATTATGAATACATATTGATTTATATATATATATATAAAATATACATTTATTATAAGGAGTTGTCTCAACAGTTAGGGAGGCAGAGAAATCCAGGATCTGCAGTTGCCAAGCAAGTGACTCAAAAAAACTGCTGGTATAGGTCCAGTCTGTGTCCGAAGGTGTTCTCCCAGCTTGAAGCCTTTACAGACCGACCCAGAATAATGTTTAACCAAATATATAATTAGTACTCCGTGGCCCAGTCAGGTTAACACGTAGAATTCAGCATTGCATGTTACATCTGACTCTTTGTACTTTGACCTATTTTTCATAGTACTCTTAAAAAGTGCCAGCCCACAGGAATATTATTAGAATAATCTGAATTTACTCCGTTGGTTCTGCTAAAATTGTTAGTGGCCAGTAGTGGATTAAAGTTAGATTGAATTGACTGATCATTCCTCTACCTTTATGGAGTATACATTGTAGTATTTTCTTCTGATTTAACTGTTTGTTAATAGTAAATAAATCAACAAGGTGTATTCCTGTGGTTACTTTGTATCATTTCTGACTGGGTGATTCTAAGGTACAAACTTAGTCATTTTGACAAACTGTGAAACTCTGGAGCGGTGACTTTGTAGTAGAGATGAGCAGGTCCCACAGTATGAGGATCTGGGGTGCTGGTAGAGGCACTGTTCTGTCCAGGTCTCACACCTAAGTGTGTATGCAGGTTGGGAGTTTATTGCCAGGGACATCATGGTGGCCCTAATCTAAGGACATGCAGATAGATGACTGTGCATGTCACATATTAGCAAACCGTTTGGGGTCAGTCGTGTGTAGATTTACCTAAAACACTGAAACTTGTTTTGGCCTCCATTACACTTTTTGGAGCAAGCTGTTTCATAAATGTACTTGCTCAAGTTTTTTTTCTTTTTTTGTTTTTATTTTCTTCTGTCTTAAACATACCCTCTTGCCACTAATACTGTTGGTAAATGACTTTAATTTCTATCTTGCCACCTTTTGATGAATATATATATATATATATATAAGAAAAATTATCAACACCTTTACTGCTGCCTCTCGGTTAGGGTTCTGAATTTCTAGCAGAGGCTTTTTATTCCTGGACCTGTTCTATCCCTATTTGGTTGTTGTTGGCTCCCCTGGAGGTGTCATTAACTTCTTGCTTCACCCTCCCCCACTAAGATTATCAATATGTAAAAATTTTCTTTTGTTTTTGAATGTCTTCCTGAGAAGACAAGTAGGGGATGCTTTGGAATTAGCATGTGGTAAGTATGCTCCAGGATTTGTCCTCAGGTACATTCACTACCCATTTATGCTGATTTAGACTCAAAGATGCCTTGTGGCTGAGATTTCACTTGAGTTTTATTTATTTAAAAGTCAGAGCATCAGAGAGAGAGAGAGAGAGAAGGAGAGAAAGAGAGAGAAAGATGGCCACAACTGCCAGGGCTGAGCCAGCCAGACTGAAGCCAGGAGACTGAGTCTCCACCCTGGTCTTCCACATAGGTAGCAAGCACCCACGCAGTTGGACATCTTCCACTGTTTTCCCAGGCACATTTCACATGAAGCTGAACAGCCAAGACTCAAACCAGTGCTCTGTTAGGGAATGCTGGTGTCACAAGCAGTGGCTTTAACCCACTGTACCACCTTGCTGGTCCATGATGAGATTTTAATTTAGAGATTCTACTAAATGTTAATTCTCTGAGAAATTTTAATAGAACACAGTTTTCTTCAGCTTGACAGAGTTGCTTATATTGTGGTCTTAGTAGTGATGAGTGTAGTTACAAACTTAAGTGACAAACTTAGGGGATAGATGTATGAGACAGTGATTGTAATTACACAGCTTTGGCCACAAAAGGAAGTAGTAGATGTCCAGTGCCCAACAGCTTATCACACTTTCAAAGGAATTTTCCTAGATCCCCACTCAGATAAGACTAAAGCTGTTTTAGAATAGTAACCAAGAGGTAATGTGTGTGTTGTGATAGCACAGTTCAGTTTAGCTGAAATCAAAAGAGGATTTACAACCACGTGAGAGTTTCATTTGCAAAACTGAGGAATTTCTTCCTGCAGTCACGAGATGGTTTGTGGGTACTTTAATGTCTCTTGTTCCTTTTAGTATTTTCCAGGCCTTGGCTAAGTAGTTAAATAGTTGCTAACTGTGACATTTCCTGTTATGTGGAAGTATTCAGATAACAAAGAAAAACAAAAGCAGTAATGCAGAGCTCAGGTGAAGGGTTGATGCTTTCTTCAGAGTAGATTGTAATGGAAGATGGGGATCTGGAATAAGAGCCTTGTGCCTTTGGTGATGGCCGGACCCCTCTCCCTGTTGATTCCAGTCAAAAAGAAAACCATGGCTCACTTTGCTTTCTCTTTCTTCAGAAGTGTGCCATTGTTTACATTCGAAGCAGTCTAGGCATTACGTGGACACTGACATCTAAGTAGCAAAATATAACCTAAAGTAGAAATAGATGTTTCTGGTTAATTTGCTTCGTTAAAATTTCCTTTTGAATTCAGTTTCTTTACAATAGCAGTTGACTTTGAAATCTGTCTAGCTAAACTTGAACATAGCTTTCCCATCAAACTCATTTACTTTTTCATTTTATTTTTAAAATTTCACTAATCTTAAACACACATACACATGGAGGGTTTTTTTTTCTGTGTCTATTTCTTTGTGATTTTACAATAATATCAAAGAACAGTTTCTTTATTTGTATTACAGAATTACTCTGTTAATAATGATGATGGCTGGGATATTTAGAATTGTACTTCTATGCTTGTGAACATACTGTTTTACAAATTTAAGTTCAAAAATAAAAGTTAAAAAAAGAATGCAAAAAAAAAAAAAACAAAAATATAAAGAGGAAGAGGGGACTCTGGTGTTAAAATAAGATGACTTTTCTCTGAGTGCCCATCATGTACAGGAGTGAGCCTGCTGACCTAAATTCTAGCCCATTTTCTGCAAATAATTTGTTCTATGACTAGATAAGCAGCTTAACCTCTTTTTACCTCATCTGCAAACTGAAGGTTTGGAACTAAATACTGAAAGTGGCTTACAGATGCATAGTCACTGAGAATAATAATTACATGATTGAATGATGGCAGGTTCTTTTTTTAACTAGACAGACAGACTGATCTCCCATCCTCTGGTCCACTCCCAGTAGTGCCTACAACTGCTGGGGCTGGGTCAGGAACCCATGAGCCTGGAACTTAATCTGGGTCTCCCACATAGGTGTCAGGTACCCAGTGATTTCAGCCATCACCTCCCTCCTCTTAGGGTGCATATTAGCAGATGCCGGGGTCAGGAGCCAGAGGCAAGGCCAAGCCCTGCCACTTTGATGGTTGGTTTCTACTCATTTGTTCATTCAGCTTGGGGAGCTGAGATGCAGCAGTGTAAGACGCTGGCCCTTCTTGAAGTTTTACGGTCCAGTGAAGGAAACAGGCTCAGTGAGTTTTTCATTAAATGTCAATATTGGTAGAATGCTTAGAAATGTCATGACATTTATTTAATTAGTTTAATATATGTACTCCAAATCAAACTCAATCTAGGGAGCAGTGTTTGTTCTAGACTTAATGATGTTTGCCTTTTCTTTTGATTTTTAGGAGCTTATTTAATGAAAAGTGCCATACACTGAAAAACCAAACATGAGGGTAGCAGGTAAGACATTTAATTCGGTAGAAATAATTTTGCTTTTTGTGTAACCTGTTTGTTTAGTAATGACAAAGGGAGAGGGTAAATAATTTTTTTTCTGCATTGAGTGTAAAGCTGGAATATGACACAAGGTAATAGTTTTTTCTGTATTGAGTGCTAAGCTGAAATACAACACATGAAGCAATTTTTAGCATTCTGATTTTTTTAGGTTGTCAGCAAATCACAATTGGACATTTAGTGAGCATTAAGTAAGTTTCTTTGGACA
Organism: Oryctolagus cuniculus; assembly: GCF_964237555.1. Lineage (NCBI taxonomy): Eukaryota > Metazoa > Chordata > Mammalia > Lagomorpha > Leporidae > Oryctolagus > Oryctolagus cuniculus. Next base: position 157,404,416 of record NC_091434.1, on the reverse strand, counting down.
AACCTTTTGTTGAAATTATGCCAAATAATTTTTGTATTTATAGTCTTTTAAAAATTTTTATTAGTTAAAAAACTTATTTGAAAGAGAGAAACAGGCACAGAGAGTTCCTGTCCACTGGTTCACTACACAAATGACTGTAGTGGCTGGAGCTGGGCTGGACCGGGCCAAAGCTAGAAGCTGGAAACTTAATCTGGGTCTCTGAGGAACCCAACTGCCACTACCTAGAGTTTTAATTGATAGGCCTAATGTCCATGCCTATATTCCCAAATGTTGATCTCATTTGCCATATATATATATATATATATATATATATATATATTATTCCATGTACATGTGTGTGTGTTTATATATATATATATAATTTATATGCTATTCTGTATATGGAATATAGGGAATATGGAATGATTTTTAAAACCTTGGAGGGCTGATTTTTGTTTATGGTAAATGTTGTATCTTGTAGAGATAAATGACTTTAAAGTTTAAATCTCTCTTATGTATTCACTTAAAACTAGTGTATATGAAGGATTCGGTAAAATATCTGTCTTTCTCAGTATTTGTCAATTCAGTCTGCCTAAGTGAGGCTATTTGTTTATTAGATTTTATATTATAGTCAATTTGTTCCTTAAGCAGTGTACTGGAGGAAGAAATTGAAAACTGTCATTGGGTGTTCATAGTACTAAATTAATTATGTCTAAGCATTATAAAAAGATCTGTGTGACTGCAGGGGCTGATGCCTTCTTCCTACCTGTATAATAGAAGTACACTGCGTTTCCCCACTTCTTCTGCAGCCAAAGTCCAAGCATTTCTTTCCATAGAAATTTCTACTGTGTGATCAGTTGTACTTCTTCAAAATCAAGATAATTAGTCTTTCTATAATATAATGTAATATGTAATATATATTAATATATAATTAATACAATATAATATGCTATCATCTTCTCACCAGTAAACCAAATTATTTTCCCACGAGATCCTCTCTGAGAAATGCCTGAAGTCAAGGTGGTATCTTCTTCCTTTGGTCACAGTTGTGTAGAATCAGATGCAGTTGATGAAACATGATTATTAAACTGAGATAACTTTGGGTTGTTAACAATGGTTTTGTTGAAATCTGAAAAACTGGATCTCTTTGCCTTGTTTAAGTAGTTATACAGTTTTTAAAGACAAATATTCCCAGAAACCTGCAGCTTGTCTGTGGTGTGGAAAAAAAAAAAAAAAAGCTTTGTTTTTTTCCTTTTTCTTTTACTCTTTTGTTGATCTTTGTGTAGCAGATTGTGGTACCATGTTTCCAATTGATTTTTTAAGTACTTAGTTAAGTATGGTGGTGTGAAATTATCGAAAAGTTTCTCAAATAATTCTAAATTCCTTCTAGTGGAAATTAACTTTCTCATCTAGTGCATTTCTCTGATTCTGACAATTGATGCCCAGGTTAATTGATAGGTAATTATTCACTCATTGGTCATTTTATATTTGGAACTGTTTCTAGCATAGGTCTTAAGGGCTGCCTTTAATAAATGAAAAAGAAAAATTAACTCTCTGTTGCTTTTAACTAATCTCCTCTAATTAAAAAGAATCTTGTTGCTTTGAAATATCCTTGTAGACATAAATTGTTCTCCTGGTGAATCATCTACATCTGAAGTTTATTGTTTTTGTTTGTTGAAAAATAGGGACACACTCAAATCAGTGCAGCCCTGGCTGTAAGAGTGAATCCCTTGGAGAGTTAGAGTGGACATCACGGTGTGGCATGGCTGAGCCCCTCCAGTGCTGGTCCTGGCTTCAGACTCACCCTGGAGGGATTTCAGACCTCACCATTACAGAGGCTCTGCCGAGTGTCTCTACTTCTCACTTCTCTCTCCCTTGGAGTTTTTGCTTGCTCCTAATTCCACTGATTGATCCTCAGTATGAGTGATTAGGTATTAGGTTTAAGACTCACTATTACCATTAAGCAGTTATGACTTTAGGCAGGTGATCTGAAATTTAAGACTTGTTTTCTTTATTTGTATAGTGAAAATAGTATCTTGAAAAGATTTTGAAAATAAGACTATGCTTATAACATTCAGTTTATGAGTATAGTAGGCACATTGTGTTATATGTGAGGATGTATTACATATATTTACTATATATGTGTATATGTATAAAACATGTTTAGTGTAGGCTCAGGGTCAACTTGGTAGTATTTGGTCTAGAACTTTCATGTTACAAACTTGGTATTTTAGTCATTCTGACATCTCAATCTTGAATAGTGAAGGTTTCATATACAAGGAATCTTCAGAAAGTCCTTGGAAAATATATATTATTGGGGCCAGCGCTGTGGCAGAGCAGGTAAAAGCTGCCTCCTGCAATGCCAGCATCCTGTATGGGTGCTGGCTCCAGTCCCGACTGCTACACTTCTTCTTCTTCTTCTTCTTTTTTTTTTTTTTTTTTTTTTTTTTTTTTTGACAGGCAGAGTTAGTAAGAGAAACAGATAGAAAGGTCTTCCTTCCGTTGGTTCACCCCACAAATGGCCACCATGGCCGGCATGCTGCGCCGATCCAAAGCCAGGAGCCCCTGCAGGTGCAGGGCCCAAGAACTTGGGCCTTCCTCCACTGCCTTCCCAGGCCACAGCAGAGAGCTGGACTGGAAGAGGAGCAACTGGGACAGAATCCAGTGCCCCAACCGGGACTGGAACCCGGGGTACCAACACCGCAGGCGGAGGATTAGCCTAGTGAGCTGCGGCGCCAGCCTCAACTACTCCACTTCTGATCCAGCTACCTGCTAATGGCCTGGGAAAAGCAGCATAAGATGGCCTAAGTAGTAGGGTCCCTGCCACCCATGTGGGAGACCTGGATGAAGCTCCTTGGTTCAGCCTGGGCCAGCATTGGCTGTTGCAGCCATTTGGGGAGTGAACCAGCAGATGGAAGATATCTCCTTCTCTTCTTCTCTCTCTCTCTTTAACTCTGACTTTCAAATAAATAAATGAATTTTTAAAAAAGAAAATGCATATTATTGAAAAGCCATGCATGGATTTTAAAAATTTTCTTGCACGCAAATAAATATCTTTTAATTCCATTTTTCCACAAATTTTTTGAAGTACCCTCATATCTGCTTTCCATATCAGGTTGTGGGTGATTATTAGAAATAAGGTGATAAGACTGTCATGTCATATATAATCCTTAAGCCTTTGTCTTGGTCTTAAGTGATCTTAAATGATGGAGGAGGATGGCTCTACCACCTGTTGTCCTTCATGTGTCTAGCAAACAGTTGTTGAGAGTGTTAAAGCAGATGAAGCACTCTGCTGCATCCTAGGAGATCTGTTTAAAGCCTCCTGGAATGTTTGTGTTTCTGCACTAAAAACACCTTGTAGTTGCTCTTGAAAACCAGGGAGGATGTAGTAAATAGACGAAGGAGGCAGTTGATGATTAGTTTTCTAGTTAGACTTCCTCATTGCCACATCATTTCTGTAATAATAGAGAGTTTCTTTTCTATACAAAAGACTTTTTAGAGCAATTTCTGATTCACAGCAAAATTTTGAGGAAGCCAACAGATTTTTCCATAAGCCCCCACCCCCTGCAGAGCCGTTGTCAAGAGTGTTTCCAAGTAGAAGTGAGTCAACTCTGAGAAGCTGCTGCCTCTGCACCCTCAGCTTTTCCGAGTGTGGTCAGTGCACAGCCTCCCCTCTGAGTCTGTAGTCTATTCTTATAGGTTTATGAAATTAGAATGAAGGTGTGTGTGTGTGTGTGTGTGTGTGTGTGTGTTAACTTTCTTACCAAGTAAGTTGAGCTTGGTGATTTTTCAGAGGAGTGTGGTCACTGGTGTTGGGGGGGAAGGGGGGAGGGCCGGGCAGACTGCCAGGTTTGTTAGGACCCTGGCCTCCAATTAATCTGTAATCTTGGGCAGTTTCTGTGTTCCTTAAGGACAGAAAGATGATCGTCAATGCAGATGAAGCCATTGGCAGTAGAGGAGAGTGGAGATTGCAGAGGCAAACACTAATACTGTTCATCTATAAGCTATTGAGATATCCCTGGAATCCTCTGAGTAAGAGGAACTTAATTCTTTCATGTCATTTCCCATTTCCTTTCTTGTACTTTCCCTTTTCCTATCCTAGATTTATTTAGCTCTGGTGAAAAAAACATGAGAGATGATTCATATTAAGCAATAATGCCAGTGCTATTTGTAAGGTACTCGGTTTTGATTAAAGGTATAAAGTCATAAAAAATAAGAGACTGTCCTTATACCATATAGCTCAGTGCATTAAATATATGTGATAGATGCCAGATTACGCCTTCCTGAGCAGTGAAGGCTTGTCTTAGCAGGTATGAGGAGGAAGACTTGTTGACCACACCAGGAGGAGATGTGTTGCATCTCACTTGAGAACTCCTTGCTTAATGTTCATCCTGACATTAGTATCTCCAGAAAGTCCAGAGTTACTGCAACATCCCTGAACAGTATTTCCCTTTATGTTGGAAAGAAATAGGAACACAACACCCAAACATGCACTTCTCATAGAATTGCATAGCAAGTTTTGCGGGCTTGTAAACTCATGTTGAATTATTTCTGCCTTTATCCAGGTGCCGCAAAGTTGGTGGTAGCTGTGGCAGTATTTTTACTCACATTTTATGTTATTTCTCAAGTATTTGAAATAAAAATGGATGCGAGTTTAGGAAATCTATTTGGTAAGTTTCATTTTTCTCCTTTTTTACACCTTATTTTTTATGTTATTCTCTAAATTTCTGTCAGTTCTCAGCATTCAGTCAATGGGTGTTAGTTAGTCTTTCTAGAGAAGGAATTTTTGTATCGGTAAAATGGTTCATTAGAATATTTTAAAACATAAAATAAGCAGTTTTAGAATTAAACCTGTGTAAGGCATGAATCTTCTGTCCTTCATTTTGAACATTTTTCAGAGTCTGTTTTACACATGCTTACGGGCATTAATCAGGACTTCTAAGTGCAGCTTCTAGAAGGTGGAATACTCTTTAAGTTGCTTCTCTGTTTCGGTTGACTGCTAGAAAACTTGGGAGCCAATTCTAGCCCTTAGTTGCCAAGTGTTTATGGTCACATCAGCACATTTTAGTTATCAGCCATGGTATTTTCCTTCTGTGATATTTTTCTTTTTACCTGTTTCTGTATTTTAAGTGTATCAGTATGAGAAACATTAGCTCAGTTTTTTAACAAAATCTTTAATATTGTAACATTTGAAATGTTTTTATAGGAATGTTACATTTAATGCTATTTTAAATGGCTATATTTAATATCTAATTGAATCTCAATTACGTGCTAAGTGTATCTCTTTTGTAGATATATCTTTATGGAAGTGAAAAATAGAATTTAATGTTTACATACTAAAATGGAACATATTTATTTATATTAAACCTAAAATTTATACAAGAGTAATTCTGAATGTCTTCTGGAAACCATAGGTCTTCATTGTTTGAAGTTAGTAAAGCTGTCTTCACAGATCTTTCTTATAATGATTTAACTTTGCCTGAAGTATTATTTAAACTATTAAAAAACTCAGGCATGAGAAAATGAGACTGTGAAACCTGGAAACAGTAATTTAAGGTAGCAGGCGAAAGTTAAGTGAGAGAACTTTGAGAGCTCTGGCTTAATGCGTTTTGTGGTTCACAGTTAACGTTTGAAAGGGACCATCAAGACCTAATTCATTTCCTCTCATATCTGTGGCGAGATGCTCTTATGCCAGTGCTTCTCAAACTTCAGTGTCGAACAGATCTCCAGAGAATCTTGGTAAATGCAGATTCTAACTCAGCAGTCTGGGGAGGGGCACGAGATTCTGCATTTCTGGCAGGCTCCCAGATGGTGCCGAGAGTCCCGACCATGGGCCACATGTCAAGACTTTGGACACATCTGATGTGTGGTCCTCGGAATCTCTGTAAACATACTCAGGTGACTTTTCTGAGGATGCCTACTTAAGAGTGCTGCTTTGTGTTGCGCTGGATTGTGCCGTTTGTATCCCACATAGTTTGAATACACTGGTACAGTCTGTCTGATGGTGCTCTCTTCCGTATCAGGGATCTCTCAGAGGTAAATCCTAGTCAAAGTTCTCAGACCCTCTTCTTAGAAGTTTTCATCTTTTCAGGTAATAAGGCCCTCCCTCTCAGGCATTCCTCTTTGTGGATTGGTTATTTTCCTCCTGAATCAAGTGGTCATTGCAGAGTGTGAGTCCAGAATGCTTTTTCAGTCCTGTGTACATCTAGGACTACCTAGTGCCCAGAGCACAGCTGTTTTCATTTGGACAGTGTGGCAGAAGCAACACGGAGGCCATTGAGGACTTGTTCAGGGTTGCCCTGGAAAGCAACATTTATAGCTGCTGCTTCCAAGAAATGCTGGGGGTGAGGAAATAAGCTGATGGGATGATAGTTTGATACAGACGGATGCTGCACATGTGTTACCTTTGTAAAGTGATGGACAGACTTCTACATGTCTGTAGGCCTTGAGTGAAAATTTGGTCAAACAGAACCAGCAAGAAAAGGAGGATCCTTAGGAAAGGGGAAGCGTGAGACTTGGGACAAAGAGAAAAGGTGCTTTGGGAAAGGCCCACTGTTGTGAGAAGTGACGAGGAGGCTGGGGAAGCACAGTGTGGCAGTCGTTACCCACACACGGCTGGCGATCCCCTCCAGACACTGCCGTCCGCCCTCTCGCTCCATCTCCCATCTTTGCCCTGGTTTGCATCTTCACCTTTCGTTTGGTCTGTTTTTGTAAACATCTTTGTGACAGCTGTATGTCTGTTCCCAGTCTTTGCCGTCTGCCTGTCTTACCTCTGCCAGAGCCATTCTCTTGAAACATGTGGACCTTCAGTACTTCCGGTTCCCACAGAGTAAAATCCCAACTCTTTGCTTAGGATAGCACACGAGCTTTTCCTTTCTCTACCCCCTGGGTGACACACTGCTCATGCCCACATGCCCACCATCGACAGGCACAAACCACGGGCTCTCTTTTGATTCCTTGGACTTTGCTCATTTTCATTCCTCACCCCACACAACTTGCTCATCCTGTCACTTGCTAATCCTTCTCAGTTTTCACATCTCTGCACTGATACCCCTTCTGTGGAGGCTCCTGTTTGTCTAACAGACTGCATTGCTCCTTTTCTGAACTGTTTGTTCTGATTGTATAGTATTTAAGTCTCTCAGTTTACCACTGATTTTTATAGTTTCTTCTTTTCTTCTTCTTTCTCTTCCATGTGTCTTTTGACCTGAGAGTAAGTCTTGAGGACAAAAATACCTTGATATTTCACCCTGCAGCTAGTGCTGATTCTTCAAATACTGATTGAGTGAACGTAAATGTGGGTAGTTGAGGATTTGGGAATTCCCAGAGTGGGATTCATGTAAAGCCAAATCACTGGAAAGTTAGGCACTGGCAGAGAGCTGTGAACAAATACTGAACTGTACTTGAACTGGAAGAGTTGTCTCCTAATTTTCATTTTGATTTTTCATAATGTCAAGAACCTGCAAGGTTTTATTATATGCATTTTATCTTTTAGATTTAGGCATTCTTAGTGCAAATGGTTTATTTTGACATCGTATTTAAAGTAGTACAGCGTTTCTATGAAACATTATTGGATTTCAGTCCATTGAATTGATAAAAATGTAATTTGTGGGATTTTAATTCTCATTTCATACTCTTTGCAAAGATAGTTATGGTTATCTTTGCCACTTGATTTACCTTCTAACATAATTTAAAAAAAGGTAGCACATTTGGCCCAGCATTAGAGTTTGTGTCTATAATCAGAGCCTTAGGGATTCATGCAATTTAACTATAGTTCTCTTAGTGAGTAGTTTTCCCTTTTTTTCAACTTGTTGATCTAATGACTTACTTGGTAGTTTTCTATAAACCATATCTGGTTTGTTACATACTGTTGTTTCAGAAATATAAAGCAGAGTTATTCCTTGAAAGAAAGAATGCAAAATTTGCTTGCAATTAGTATTTCAAAGTATGAGGAGATTGTGATTTTTAAAAAGTTTTTAGATAAAACTTTTTATTTTCAGATAAGTATTGGTTCATCTGCATTTGAAGAAATAATACTCAAGAGATCGTGCATACATGTCATTCTGTTTCTCCATTGATAACATTTAATGAAACTATTTAACTATACAATGTCACAGCCAGGATATTGACATGGATAAAATCTGCCAGTCCTACTCCTGGTTGTGATCTAATATAGTGTTAGTTTTTTAGCATGGATACTGAATTAGTCAATGTACTGAACACAGTCCAGATTATTTTTGTATATATTGCTACAGTAAGTACTTACTGTTCTTTCTACACTTTTAGATTTAAAAAATTGGTAAGTAATGTAAGCAAAAATTAGATTTATTGTTACTCTTCCTTGAAGGGAAATGTTGTAAATCTTGCTAAAAATTAAAGATTAAAATTTTCATGTGGTTGGAGAAGTAGGAATTGGTAGAAGAGGAGGGATGCTTGTCTTTTCAGATTGTGTTAGCACTGTACACTTGAGGAATGCTCTTTTATTTGCTAAGATGAATTTACCTGTTTGACCGCCAGGTATTAATATCCTTAGTATTGAAGGCCTGGTAGAGGAAGTTGAGTTTTGATGTGTACTGGGTAAAAATACAAAGAAAAGTTTTCACGAGAGTCTCTTTACTTTAAAGCCCCTTCTTCCCTTATTTGTACACAAATTAAATGGAGCTCATGGCCTGATGATTAAGAAAGGGTTTTCTCAGAACTGTAGCCTGGTAAATGATATTTAAGTTGAGTAGCAATTGCTGCTTACTCTGTCTTGAATTTTACAAGCAAGCTAATTTGTTTCAGAGACTAATCCCTGTTTTCCTGTCTGTGTCCTTTTCCTCAGCCAGCCAAGGTTCTTAAAGTTCCTTTTGCTCAGATCATTATGTGTTTATTGACGTCTCAGCCCCATTCTCTCTTCAGCCCTCTCCTTGGATGACTCACCCTTTTGCTAATTTTCCAAGTTACCTTAATCCTTGGATTCCATGGACAGCTGTCCCCTAACCTGTTCCATTTGGATCTTAAATGAACAGGTCCAACACAGAACTCACCATTGATCCCCATCCATCTCCTCTCCACATTATAAGCATCTTGAGTGCAGATACGGTATTTTGTTCACTGGCTCCTGCGATTGAAAAAATTAACTCTTCTGAAGCGAAATCCTTGAACAATATCCTTGAATCCTCTCTTTCTGTCATCTCTGCATCTGGTCCATTCCTAAGTCCTGCCAGTGCTGTTTCTGCAGTTGGTGTATCTGTCTACCTTTTTCAAACACACAGTCACTACCTTTTTGTATATGTGTCTGGGGAGGCTTTCCTACCCTTTTATATCTGGATCACTTAAGTGGCGTCCGTTGTCCTTGTTGAATTCCCTGTCTCTAGTCTTGAACCCGAGTCTTCCTGTCCTGGCTTCCTGCTCCTGGCAAGACCGGCAGGTTTTGTGTATGTGATTGCAGGACCTCAGACAGGGCCATTTTCAGAGGTGGTATAACAGGAGTTTGGGTGCTAGGATGAGGTATGTCATTGAAAACTAGTTCTGCCAATTCCCAGTGATGACCTAGAACAAATCAAATCAGTCAACTGCTCTGTCCTCACTGCATCCTTAAAACAGTGACAATGATGAAATCACTGAAGTGAGTGCCCTGCAGATGTGAATGCGCTGTTAGCTGAACACTGTTAGAGTCTCCTTAACACAGGTCAGGTAGACCAGAGTTCTGATTCGAACAACGTTCCTCCACCAGAGTTGTAACACCTGGGTCTGATGATAACACCTTTGCCTAGGACAGTGGAGAATTTCTAGTCCTTGTACTCTTTTTTTTTTTTTTTTTTTTTGACAGGCAGAGTGGACAGTGAGAGAGAGAGAGGTCTTCCTTTTGCTGTTGGTTCACCCTCCAGTGGCTGCCACGGCCGGTGCACTGCGGCTGGCGCACCGCACTGATCTGAAGTCAGGAACCAGGTGCTTCTCCTGGTCTCCCATGGGGTGCAGGGCCCAAGCACTTGGGCCATCCTCCACTGCACTCCCGAGCCACAGCAGAGAGCTGGCCTGGAAAAGGGGCAACCAGGACAGAATCCGGCGCCCCGACCGGGACTAGAACCCAGTGTGCCGGCGCCGCAAGGCGGAGGATTAGCCTATTGAGCCATGGCGCTAGCCAGTCCTTGTACTCTTAATCACACTGTGGATTTTGTGACTTTAATGATGCATAATGTTCTGAGTATTCTGTTGCATTATTAAGGCTTTGCTTACTTGGTCATTGTCCTCTTCTTAATCATTTAGGTACTATCAGCTTCAACTTTCTGTTCCCTAGTTTGACTTACAGGAAATTCATAATGTTACAGAAATAAAAACTGAGGGACTATGTGTAGTCAGGCAGCTGGCTGGTGTTTATCACACTGCATACTCATTAACCAAATCAGGCAGTGGCCATCCACTGCACTTTGATGACCTGAGTTACAGTCTGTTGGGCTAGGATCAGATGCAAGTGCATTTAAAAAGCTCTTAATAGGCCGGCGCCGCGGCTCACTAGGCTAATCCTCCGCCTTGCGGCGCCAGCACACCAGGTTCTAGTCCTGGTCGGGGCGCCAGATTCTGTCCCGGTTGCCCCTTTTCCAGGCCAGCTCTCTGCTGTGGCCCGGGAGTGCAGTGGAGGATGTCCCAAGTGCTTGGGCCCTGCACCCCATGGGAGACCAGGAGAAGCACCTGGCTCCTGCCATCGGATCAGCGCGGTGCGCCGGCTGCAGCACGCCAGCCGCGGTGGCCATTGGAGGGTGAACCAATGGCAAAGGAAGACCTTTCTTCTGTCTCTCTCTCTCACTGTCCACTCTGCCTCTCAAAAAAAAAAAAAAAAAAAAAAAAAAAAAAAAAAAAAGCTCATAAGTGTTAATTGTGATAAATGCCCAGATGCCCAGTTGAGATACAATGTTGTGGAGGAATCCCAGAAGGCAGTAGCTGACCACTGCCAGAAACTTTCATTTTCACCGTCACACTGTTTCTATTTTGGTTACTAAACATTTAAATCCCAATGAGAAAGGTAGCCTATGAGCTCATCTTTAAGTGACTATGAACAGAGACTTTGGTGAACACGGGTGTGTAGAGCATGGTGTTGGGCACACAGGACTTTCAAACCCAGCTTAGTGGCTAAGAGATTGGCAGGATGGAGAGAAAGGGTGATGGGGAGCTTTAATTTCTCCAAAATAGAAATGTGCTGGGTCTAATAGAAAAATTAAGGTCATTCCTAAAGTGTTATAATTCATCAACTCAAGGAAGCCAGTGCCTTCTGGGATTCCTCCACAACATTGTTTATAATGAGTCATGTTATTTAAAGTTGCTTTCTCACTTTTTCTCTGAAGTGGTGTTCATGTTTTGTTTTTTTTGTTTTTTTTTTTTTTAATCTTATACTGAGCAAACATTCACATACTTTTATATTTAAGGCCTATTAGAAGCACTACATATGCTTATAAAGTACATTCTTCCCAGTATGCTTATTGTTTCTAATGAAGGTAACTTTATTTTTCCCCTTAGCAAGGTCAGCATTGGACATTGCTGCGCGTTGTAAGTGTTTCTTCTTGATATTTTACAAATGATTTGTCTGACTTAGGCAAGTGAGAGCTTCTGTTCAAGCAATCTCAATAGTTCAGTGTGAGCAGAAACTGACACTAGACATTGATCTTTAAAGATAAAAGCATGTTATTTGATTGGGAGACCTGATCTGGTATTTATTCAGGACGGGACTGTTGTTTCATTAGCACTTTGATTTTAGTTTCAGTCTTGAAGTATAGAAAGTTATGGAGGAGTGAAAGGAGAGCTCTTCTTTGGAACCACTACTTGGGCAGATAGTCAGAAGGACATTAAACTTTTGGATGGTCCTGGAGGTAACCCATTATAGAAATGGACTGGAAATATAAAGTAACACTTCTAACCTCCTGCATTCTGCAGGATAAAATTAAGCTCAAGAATAGACAAAAATATTTACACTCAACAAAATCATACTACCGATCCATTTCTGTCCATTAGTAGCTGGTTTCCCAGGAAGTTCTGGTTTTTGTTGTATTTTGTTGTTGAATGTTTGGAGATCTTTGAAACCTTTGGGAAACAAATTTTAGCATGTATTTTAAAATATGTTTGTCCTAATGTTTTACCTGATACCCTTCTTTTGTGGCTTGAGCTACAAAACAAACTAATTGTAGTCTGTTAACTTGTTTTCTAACCAAACCACCCCCCACAAAAAAAAATCATTTTTTCTCCCCTAAAGCTACAAAGCCTCCCAGATATAAATGTGGAATTTCAAAAGCTTGTCCTGAGAAGCATTTTGCTTTTAAAATGGCAAGTGGAGCAGCCAACGTGGTGGGACCCAAAATCTGCCTGGAAGACAATGTGTAAGTATTCGCCGATTGGCAACTATAAAATATGCTGTTAAGTTGTGGTCAGGGATGGGCATTTGGCACACTGGGTGAGCTGCCGTTTGAGATGCTCTCTTCCTGCATTGGAGTGCTCAGATCCCAGTCTCACCTCTGATTCCACCTTCCTGCACTGTGCAGCCCGGGAGGCAGCAGGTGCTGGCTCCAGGAGTTGAGTCCTTGCCACCCACCTGGGACACTTGGGTTGAGTTTAGACTCCTGGCCTCCACTTGGCCCTGCCTGGGCCATTGTGGGCATCTCAAGAGTGAACCAAAACAAAAACAAACAAAAAAAGTGAACCAGAGGATGGCGGATCTCTCTGTGTCTGTCTCTGTCTGTTTCTCTCACTCCTTTCAAATCAATTTAATAAAATAAATAAATAATAGTTGAACCTGAGTTTCATGGATCTTCTGAAAGTGTGTTGGGCATGCTTTTACTAAGGGAAGTTGATTTTAGTTTTCATTTTACAATTCATTTCTCATGCACTTAAGGAGTCAAAGTTCTTAAATTGTACACAAGAGAGTGAGAAGATAGCTTTTCCAGCTTCGTGTAAACATGTGGAATTTTCTCAGGGTGAATTCTGTACATCTGAACTGTAACCTTTGGTAGCCAGCAGACACTAACTAAGATGAGAAACTCTGTTCCTTTGTCACAGTTGCCACATTTCAGGTGCTCAGTGGCCACACGTGGCTCCTGGTCATGGAACCGAATAGCACAGAATATTTATTTCTATCATGGCAAAGTGCTGTTGACAGCATTGCCCTAGGAAATCAACTCTGCCGTACAAGCCATCACCTTTCATTTTAAATGTTCGAGTGCTGCTTGTTGAAGAGTGACATGATCCAGCTAGAACCTCAGCTCCATTGCTGCACTCCCTGCTGTCACTAAGCTGAGTGGTTTCCTAGGTTGAGATCCTCTCCAATGTATGGATTTTAGGTTTTGCAGTATCCTACCTCGGTGTCACCCATCCCTTGTAACTTCAAGTTCCTGTCTCTGGTGTGCAGATTCTGCTTTTGGTTGGTTTCTTTTTAGTCTTCTATCATCTAGAAAACTAGATACGTGGGCATACCTGAGTTTCATGCAAAATAATAAATACGGCATTAGTTGTGTCGAGTTGATAACTTTATAGAGAGGAGATTTAGCCTAAACTAAGCAGTTTCTCCCAGCTCTTTTGGTGTCTCTTCTTTGAAATGTACACAGTCTTAAGTTGTTCTGTTGCCCCTCTTTGCAGCTGGTTATTTAGGGGAAGGGCATTTGGCCACGTGGAACACTTTCCTTGCAGAGTGAACGTTTGAGCAGCTAGGTGATCGTCATGCTGTTGGCCATTTCCTTCCTTCACAGGAACGATAATCTTTAGTTATTGCATTATTTTCTGATTTCTCAGTATAGTACTGTTTTGCTGAAAGGTAATAAAGCATTTGCATCGTAGAAGCTTATGGGCTTGTGAAAAACATTCCCTTTTCTGCTTTTCACCTATCTGGCTAAAGAGACCCCCAGTTTCAATCTAAATGATAGAAAGTTCCTTTAAAATAGCTGCCCACAGATGATCTCTGAGTACCTACGCTGCCCCCTTGCAGCATGTAAGTTTAATGAGGAGAAAAAGATTTCACACTCCTTTTTTACTAGCAGGGTTTCTGTTCCCTGATTATGGAAGTTAAAAAGAAAAGAGAGCATGCAAGTGGAGCCTGGTTAAAAAAAATAATAATAAGGTACTGGGCGTGGAGCCAGGGAATTTGCTTCTAGCATGGTAGGCTTGCCATGTAAAATTTGTACAATTTCTTTAACCATTAAATTGAGGCAGACCACCTATCCACCTTCATTTCAACAAGCCTCCTGCCAATCCCATGAGAGATTACATCATTGGTGGGATTTTATAGCTAGGCCTCGGGTCATGAAAATAGTCCCTGCAGAATGGCAGAATAATTGGCCAGGGATCCCCAGTGGAGACACTATGGGGACCAATTCATAGTCCAGTGCTTTTTCCAGTATGTTTCTATGTTGAAGGCCTAAGGGTTGGTTCATTGGTTGGTTGGTTGCTTGCTTGCTTTCTGTCCTCCTCCTCCTCTTTTTCTTCTTTTGTAGCTTTAAAGAAAGAGTCTGACTTTTCTAAGCATGATTGGTACACCTATGTAACAAGGTTTTATTGAGCATAGTCCCCCCTCTTGTGGAACTTGGAGTCTAGTAAGGGTAACAGCTTCCAAAGCAGTAAATGCAAGTAAGTAATACAGTCGTGGCTGTGCATGGTAGCTGGGAGTGATGAGTGTTGGTGGCAGTGACATGGGATGTCCGCTGCAACATGAAGGATTAGGGAGCAGGTTTTAGGGCAGCCTTGTGTTCGAGAGCTGAAGCCACAAGAAGAGAGGCAGCAAGGGGGCAGACTGAAGGCAGAGCATGCTTGAAGGTCCTGAGACAGCAAAGACCTGGAAAAGGAATGGTAGAAGTTTGTAGGACAGGCAGGTAAGGGGTTCAGATTTTTTGGGGGGTATATTGAGAAATTGATGATGATTTTTCTGACTCTGCCAGGTCATGATTTCATTTGTTTTGAGAAAATAAAAAGCTGTAAAAAATAATTCTAGGAAAGAGAATAGAGTACAATTGGAAAACCATTGCTAGCAGCCACCACGGCTCCTTGATGCTGCCTTCCTGTTGGTAAATGATGTGGTTTTTTTTTTGTATTTTTTGGTAATTCAGTAAAATTTAAATAATAAAAATACTAAATAGAAATCTTAACATTTTCCTGAGTTAACTACTGCTAGAGCAGAAGTTGCAGTAGGGGCTGTCTGTCATTTGGGGTTGTCACAGCTGCAGTGCTGCCACTCAGAGAAGTCAGAGATACTGCTAAGCACACTAGATGCTGCCATCATTAGAGGCAGAAGTTGAAAAACTCTGGTATAGATAAAAGCTGATACTTAAGATTAGGTTGGGGTCCAGAGCTGTGGAGTAGTGGGCTAAGCCTCCCCACTCACCTGTTTATTCCCCAAATACCTGCAACAGCCGGAGCTAGACAAGACTGAAACCAGGATCTAGGAGCTCAATCCAGGTCTCCCATGTGGGTGGCAGGGACTGGAATACTTGAGCCATCAGCTGTTATCTCCTAGGGTACACATGAGCAGGAAGCTAGAATTACAAAAGAAATCAGGACTTGAACCTAGGCATTCTGATATGGGGAGTGGGTGAATGTCCTAACTGGTGACTTTAATGCTACACCAAACACTTGCTCCCCATTCTTCACTTTTAGACTAATTTTAACCTGTATTTCAGTACCTTTATCCAATCTCCATAGACTTCTTTAACTAACGTGAATCTTTTCCTGAGAGTATTAATGAACTGTACTAAGTATTTCAGTGTCTGAGTGATCTCTTCTGTGTCAGTTGTTTGACTATTATCTCAGTAAGAGAAGGAACACATCACATATGCCAGTGTCTCCTCCACAAAATGAGACACTTATCCTTAGTGGAGTGTGTTGACTCAGAGGTGTCTGTGTGACAGGCTGGAGGAAGGAGCTGGTTTAGAGAGATGGGCAGATGTGCTCCATAACAGCTCTCTCTCAAAGACTTGATTTCTTCTTGCTGGTTGCCCTGCCAGCCTCTAGGTTTCCTCCAGTCCACGTGACTCAGATGAAAGGTGAGGGGAGCCAGACAGGTGGAAGGCAAGCACTTCTGTTTGAACAGGTGGGACACGTTGCCTCTGTCCACTGCCCATCCAGAAGATAGTCCCTTGGTCCTATCCACTGCAGTGGATCTGACATCTCCCACTGGGCGGAGCCAGACCAAGTCCTGTTGTGAAGGAGGCGGAGCAGATGCTGGAAGACATTGGAGTAGTCGACTCCAGGTTCTTAAAATAAGCAAATACTCTACAAGTAACTTAGTTTAATTGTCAGTGTGGCTCCAATCTCAGAAAAGATCTGGGTACTTTTTCTCAGAGGTTGATTTCATTGGGGAAAAATCATTTTAAAAGGAGAAAATGAAATAATTCATTAACTTGAATGTGTAAATATGCCAAAATCACCAGGATTAATGCTTTCATTGTAAATGTTGGACAGGGGTTGGGTACGGTTTTTAAGCTGCCACTTGGGACTCCATATTCTACATCATACTGCCTGGATTCAGGTCGTGGCTCTGCATTCTATTCCAGCTTCCTGCTAATATGTACCCTGGGAGGCAGCAGATGGTGGCTTAAGTGATTGGGTCTCTGCTACCCTTGTGGGCGACCTGTATTGAGTTCTGAGCTCCTGGCTTCAGCTTGGCCTAGCCCCAGGTGCTATGGGCATTTGCAGAGTGAACAAGTTTACAGGAGATTTCTCTCTCTCTTCCACTTTAAAATAAAAGAACTCCGGGTCAGACACTGTGGTGTAGTTGGCTAAGCCTCCGTTGCCAGCACCCATCATATGGGTGCAGTTTGTGTCCTGGCTGCTCTTCTCCCAGTCCATTTCTCTGCTTGTGGCATGGGTAAGCAGTGGAGGATGGCTCAAGTTCTTGGGCCCCTGCACTCACATGGGAGACCTGGAAGCAGCTCCTGGCTCCTGGCTGGCTTTGGATGTGCCCAGCTCCAGCCCTTGCAGCCATTTGGAGAGTGAAAGGGAAGACCTTTCTCTCTGTCTCTCCCTTTCTCTCTCTAACTCTGCCTCTCAAATAAATAAATAAAATCTAAAAAAAAAAAAGAGAGAGAGAGAGAGGCCGGTGCCGCTGCTCAATAGGCTAATCCTCCGCCTGCGCCGCTGGCACCCCGGGTTCTAGTCCCGGTCGGGGCGCCAGATTCCGTCCCGGTTGCCCCTCTTCCAGTCCAGCTCTCTGCTGTGGCCAGGGAGTGCAGTGGAGGATGGTCCAAGTCCTTGGGCCCTGCACCCCATGGGAGACCAGGAGAAGCACCTGGCTCCTGCCTTGGGATCAGTGCGGTGCACCGGCCACGGCAGCCATTGGAGGGTGAACCAACGGCAAAGGAAGACCTTTCTCTCTGTCTCTCACTGCCCACTCTGTCTGTCAAAAAAAAAAAAAAAAAAAAGAGAGAGAGAGATATTAGGGTAGTGGACATGATTTTAATGATAATCAGAAGGAGTCAACATATATTATGAAGATGAGGAGATCTTATGAGGAAATTTTGGGTGTAAACCTCAGGTGTCAGTAAAACAAGAGCTTTCACTTTGCGATAGAGAACTTAGGATGTGCTCACGTTAAAGTCACAGCTGTCATCTGAGGCAAATAATCTCGTTGGATTTCAGTCCGAGGTTGTTACTAGGAATTATTTTACTTTATTATAAATATTTAGTGCAGGAACACATAGGAGACTATTTTGAGTATTTTGGGGTTTCTTTCTGTTTTTTTTTTTTTAAACTAAGGACCAGGTTTGGCTGTGAGTGCTCAGAAGTAACATCAAGCGTATTATGTAGGTAATTATATAATCCATTAGTTGTAGCCATCTAAAAATGTGAAAACTCAATGAGTATTAAAACAAATGAGCCACATCATGGTGTAGCAGGTAAAGCCACTGTGTGGGAGGCTGACATCCTGTTTGCAAGCTGGTTCATGTCCCAGCCACTCTACTTCCAATCCAGCTTCCTGCTAGTGACCTGGAAAAAAGTGGAAGATGACCCAAGTTCTTGGGCACCTGCACCCATGTGGGAGAACTGGATGAAGCTCCTGGCTTCAGCCTGGCCCAGTGTTGGCCTTTGCGGCTATCTGAGGAATGAACCAGCAGATGGATAATCTGTCTCTCCCTCTCTGACTTTAAAAATAAATAAATATTTAAAACAAATAAAAGAACCACTGAATTGATTTGGCCCATGAGCTATAGCTTGCTAAATAAACCCTGCTTTATACTATTCATTTTAAGTAGTAGTAACTACAACAAAATTTGAAGATTTAGAAACAAAATTTGAAGATTTAGCATAGATCTACAAGTTAGATAATCATTTCCTTTATATCTTTCCATTGAGGTGTATGGTGGGGATGGCACCTTCATATGCATGAAAGATAAAGTGGTTCAACATGGGTTAGTAAGGGGAACTGGCTTTTACACATTTTACATCTTCAGTAGTTTTCCATTTGTTGAGTTTTCCTTGGTGTGAGTTCCAGTTTTTAAAAATTGATATGCTGCTGCCCTCTTGTGGGCAGCCTGTGTCATTGTGCTGCTTCCTTATATCTGTTTCTTTGCTTTATGATAGACTCAAGGATATACAATACAGCAGCTTACTCTGAAAAGATGGCTACTTGGAAACATCACTGTGGCTATTAATCTAAGAAGTTAACCAAAACTGCTACTTTGTGATATTGTATTTTCTAATCTGATAGATATGAAATTCTCTAATATTTAGTTATCTTAAAGGGGCAGAGCAAATGCACTTTGAAATTTCCCTCCTCTTTGGAAGCCGCTTACTACTGCATTGGTCATGTGGTAGAGCATAGACCTCTCTGTGTTCTTTTGTTTAGATAGCTTTGAGACATAACTCGCATGCCATTCTCTTCAGTCAGTGGTTTTTAGTGTGTGCACAGGTGTGCAGAATCTCTGTCACAATCTATTTTAGAATATTTCTGCATCTCAAAAAGGCACACTATACTTTTTGGCTCTCACTCACCACTATCCTGGTCCTAAGTTACCGTTAGTTTACTTTCTGTCTCCATGGATGCCTGTGTTGGACATTTCATTTAAGTGGTATCAGGTAATATTTGCTCTCTTAGGATCAGTTTCTTCACTTAGGTTACTGTTTTCAAGTCCGTGTTGCAATGTGTTGTGTTAGTGCTTTATTTTGCGGCTGAATAATAATCCATTCTACAGTTAGTACAATAGCTTGTTTATCCGTTCATCAGTTGATAGACATTTGAGTTGTTTTCACTTTATGGATGTAATAATAATGGTTCTATGAACATTTACACAAGTTTTTATGTGAACACATGTTTTTTTCTTTATACTTAAGGGAGCGGATTTTGGTTCTAGTGGTGGCTGTTTGTAGTATTTGAGGAGCTGTTTTGCATATCATTTTTGACACTTAGGTTATCTGACTTACTGTTTGTAGACACCCTAGTAGAGGTGAAGTGATATTGCATTGTGGTTTTGATTTGCATTTCCACATCGATGAATGATGTCTAGCATCTTTTCTTGTGCTTGTTGACCATTTGTGAGAAAAGTGTATTCCAAGCCTTTGAGCATTTTTGCATCAGGTTGTTTCTTATTCTTACAGATAGCATCTGTCAGTTTAGTTTTTAATTCTCTATGGCTGGTTCTTTTTGTTTATTCTTTTTGCTTCGAAGATTTATTTTATTTATTTGAAAGGCCAAGCTGCAGAGATAGAATGAGGGACAGAGGGAGAGAGCACTTCCATTTGCTGGTTCACTCCCCAAATGGTTTTAATTGCTGTATTCTGCTTTCCCAAATTCTCAGGGAGCTGGATCAGCAGCACAGCAGCTAGGATTTACTGGGTGCTATGGGACGCCAGTGTCACAAGCAGCGGCTTAGCCCTCTGCACCCCAGCTCTGGCCCCTCTCGGGTTTTACTGTGTTTTTTTGAGTTACGTGAATGTTTTTTAGAATTTCCTTTTGATTTATAGTGTTTTTGAGTATATCTTTTTGCATAACTTTTCTTAGTGACTGCTCAGACTCTACACAAAACGTTTGTGGGTTCAAGCTCTGGACTTAAAGTGAGGGAGAAAATGTGAATTATGCAGATTCAGCTTTAAAGTGGGTCATGCCTTTCACTGTCATATGATGAATAGCACAAAAAAATTGAAGAAATAATTGTCTCGTATTTGAAAACTTACCTGATTCAGCAGATGTTGACAGGAGGGTGGTTAATGTCTCTTCTGTTTCAGATCACTGTGATGTTGCACAGAGTGGAAAAGATTACCTGTTACAGTGTGATCCCTGGAGATGGAACAGGGCATGTGCATAATGTTCATGTGTTTTAGGGATTTTTCCAAAGTGATATTTTGTAATCTGATACAGAGCAGCAAGCAATAGTGTAGTAGTTCAGTCCCAAAGCTTTTTGATATATATTTCCATTTGTAGAATATTATTTAAGGACATTGCTTTAAAGTTACTCAGTGTTACACTGCCTGCTCTGACTTGGTAGAAACCTTTAAATGCCCCCTGCAGGATCAACTGAAGGATGTGCCGTACGTGTGTGTACGTGATGTTCCTAACGTGGGTTTTTTTTTTTTTTTTTTTTTTTTTTTTTGGCATGACTTTATTTTTGTGATCCGTGTGCAGTATCTGATTCTAAATTTGTCTTGACTTTTCCCCTTCAGTTTAATGAGCGGCGTGAAGAACAACGTTGGAAGAGGGATCAACGTTGCCTTGGCAAATGGTAAGAATCATTATTTTAGCTTGTGAATGTAGCGAGGCGTATTCTTGTGCCCCAGTGCATTCCAGCCTCAAGGGAGCAGGCTACCAGCGCCACTCTTGACCCTGAAGTCCTGAGTCCCTCATTCCCTCCTCACCCCTAAAAAACAATTACTAGTGCATACTTAAGTGTGTTGAGTATGTTGTTAGCAAGGGTTCTCGAAAGCGTTGCAGCTTCCTGTGCGCTGTGCGGGGACTTGTCCTGGAACTGTCAGCTAACAACCCTTCCACTGCTCACTGGATGAAACTACGCCACAAATACTGCAAATACTTCATTCCATGAAGAAACCTTGACAGGAATGAGGGCGGCACAGAAGGATGGTGGACTTTGGGGTGGGGTAGGAGGTGGAACAAAGAGGAGGGATTTATTGTAAATTTTTAGTGTTGTTCCCATTGAATCCTGGACATTTTGAGTATTCTTGAAAAATTGAATCTGAAAATCTGCACCCCTAAAGTGAGGCCCATTGCCTAGTAATCCTCACCATTCTGATAGGAAAATTACGCTGTCAGGCCATGGAGGGTGGTTAGGAGCCACTGTTACCTTTTCCAGTTCGGGTGTAGGAAGATGTTCTTTGTTCACAATGGAAAATGAACTTCTGCAGTTTTTTACCCTTGTTTTTCTTAGGAAAAAAGGTTCAGTATCTATTCACCTAATTAATTGATAGCAAAAGAATACATTTTATAGGGAAAAGAAATGTGCATTCTTACAACATTATGAGGACTTTAATACAGAAAGTATCTGATTCAAGGATGTAAATTTTTTGTTTGTGGAACTTGTATATATTTTTGAGTAATTCTTACATGAGGGAAGATGGTCACACCTAAAGAAGAAATGTGTCTAAGCTTGAATAGGAGTGCTTTGCAGTTGGTGATAAACTTCTGTTTGTCGTTCTTCAGCTTAAAAGGTTAATGAGAAAGTCTTATCCCAAACTTATTCTTTAAAAATGTATTTCATGCCGGCGCCGCGGCTCACTAGGCTAATCCTCCGCCTAGCGGCGCCGGCACACCGGGTTCTAGTCCCGGTCGGGGCGCCAGATTCTGTCCCGGTTGCTCCTCTTCCAGGCCAGCTCTCTGCTGTGGCCAGGGAGTGCAGTGGAGGATGGCCCAGGTGCTTGGGCCCTGCACCCCATGGGAGACCAGGATAAGTACCTGGCTCCTGGCTCCTGCCATCGGATCAGCGCGGTGCGCCGGCCGCAGCGCGCCGGCCGCGGCGGCCATTGGAGGGTGAACCAACAGCAAAGGAAGACCTTTCTCTCTGTCTCTCTCTCTCTCACTGTCCACTCTGCCTGTCAAAAAATAAAAAAAATAAAATAAGTAAATAAATAAATAAATAAATAAAAATGTATTTCAGACACACAGAATTTCCATCTTAAGTTGTTCTCCAAATAATTCTATCTCGGGTAATGAAGTCACATGAGTCGTTGGGTTAAGATCATTTGCCCTGTATATGTCAGAAGCATAATCTGATGTGAATTCGTTTTCTTTCAGGAAAAACAGGAGAAGTATTAGACACTAAATATTTTGACATGTGGGGAGGAGGTGAGTGAATACATATAATTCTGAGTATTGTTGCTGGTACTGACTCAGTCACCTCAATATAATGCAATTCATTAACGACAGAGTAACGGTACAACTTGTGTGTTCATTTTGTTTCACTTTATTAAATGTCCTATATTTAAGCCATCAGTCAAATTGGATGTACTGATGTGTAATTGAGTACAATAAAAGCAAACTTGGTATTTTCAAAAAATGACCTGCGTCTTATTTTCTGCAGGACAACAGAGTCACAGCTAGACTTCCTTAGGGTTCGTGCCTGAGAGTCACAAAAAGAACAAGTAATCTGCAGACTGGCACGACCAGTGCAGCTGATGGAATGGATTTCTTTACAACCCATTTTTCTGTCGCAAAAATAAATCAGGACCAGTAGAATTTTTTTAAAGATTTATTTCATTTATTTGAAAGGCAGAATGACAGATCTTCCACCCTCTGGTTCACTCTGCAAACGGCTGCAACGGCTGAGTGAACCGGTGTTCATATGGGATGCTGGTGTAGCAGGCAGCCGCTTAACACGCTGCACCACAGTGCTGGCCCAAAACCAGGAGAACTGGGCATACAGGATAAACTGTCAGGTTTTAGAAAAAGCAATAATCCTGTTATTCCTTCCAGTTCTGTCTTCTGATCGTGGCCAGATAAATATTTGAGAGGAGGAATAGTCAGATTTTCTGTCCTTCGCTGGATTTAGAGTCATGCACGGATTTTTTTCCTTCCCTATTTGGAAGACCTTTAAGGGATGGGAAGGAGCCACCAGCAGACAGAGACAAGAACCTGCCCCACTGAAGGATGCCGCCCGCAGTGCGAGGGAAGGAGGGCGGCTCTGGGCCCTTTCCCCAGGGGAGAGGCTCCCCAGGGAGCCAGAGCTGTTCGTCAGTCTTTCTGAAATGTATGTGAAGAGGGTTCCACAATATGGGTTTCCGCGTTCTTTTAGCTTGTGATAAGATGCTGTGTACTCTTGTTTCTTAAACGAAGCCGAAAAATTTCGTAGCTGTCAGAAGTTGTTTATGCTTAAAATCCTAGCGTCAATTTTAGCTTCTGCAGGCATGACTGGTGCTACTTAAAGAATATCGTGTAGGAAAACTCTTACAGGCAGACGAGTGGCTGCGGAAAGCACTCAACCAGGCCCGGCAGCGGTTGCGGTGCCCGCTCTGCATTTAGATGGAAATCGTTTGTTCACTGTTCCGTTACACTTTTCTGAGTTGAAAATGGTACTGTTAGAGAATCTGATCAATTAGAGAAAATCTGCAGCCTTTTCTGTGGAAAGAAAAATTGGATAAATTTGCAGTAACCTAGTTTTGAAATAGTATTAGATCTGAGGGCTAGAAGGAACCCTGACGTTGTAAAGAGCTCAGGATGTAAAAAGATTCATGATTCTTGAGCTGTCTGTCTGGCATCGCCACTTTGTAGTCAGTTTTGAAGTGGTTTATTTTAAGTCTTTGTGGATCTAGCATTTGCCATAATTAGGTTGGGGTTTGGGGATAACCTAACCTAAATTCCTTCCACCACTTGATAACAAGTAGAAGATCCTTTAAATTTGTGTGTGAGTGAATTGATAGGTTAAAAAAAAATGACAGATTTCTTTGAGAATTGGATAAAAGCCGTGTGTCTTCCGAGAAAAATATCAAAGTTTTGCAAACTCAAGGAATCTGAGTTCCTCTCCTGCTTCCTGAAGCTCAAAGATGACAGAATCAGATTTCCCATAGTCCCAATTATATATGTGAGAGATCCCTTCCCTGCGGTTTTCACTTGATGTCATGCTTTCACATGGCTTTACTGTGTGTTTTGTTTTGTTTTCTCTTTCCTTTCGCCTTAGGCATATCAGTGCAGAAGTCACAGCGTACATCAGGACTGGGAAATTGCAAGCTGGATGTGGAGTTATATTAAGATTTGGATTACTTGACATTAAAAATTACAAATTTATACAGAAATTATCTTTTATGTTAATTTCAGAGATTATCATGGTGCTTACTTAATAATTGTTTTCAAAAAACAAATCACTATTTTTTTTTTCTTCAGATGTGGAACCGTTTATTGAGTTTCTTAAGGCCATACAAGATGGAACAATAGTTTTAATGGGAACATACGATGATGGAGCAACCAAGTATGTAAGCTTAAAACCTTATACAACTCTCTGGAGGTATAATTTATGATTATAAATGCAATCCATTTTCATTGAAAAAATTTGTAAGATGGAGCAATGTACTTCTTTTTTTTTTTTTTTTTTTAATCTTTTATTTAATGAATATAAATTTCCAAAGTACGACTCATGTGTTACAATGGCTTCCCCCCCCATACCGTCCCTCCCACCCACAACCCTCCCCTTTCCCACTCCCTCTCCCCTTCCATTCACATCAAGATTCATTTTCGATTATCTTAATATACAGAAGATCAGCTTAGTATAATGGAGCAATGTACTTCTAACTACTAAAAAACACCATTAGCTTGTTTCAGTTTATTTCCTTCCTTTCTGGATAAATATTTATCATGCATGTATTGTTGTAATATTAGAATGACATTGTATATAGAAGGTTTTATACTTTTAAATTTTGGTTTCTGATACCCTTAATTTGTTTTCCCTGGCATGGATATTCTGCAGTAGCAGTGTTTTTTTTTTTTTTTTTTTTTTTTTTTTTTTTTTTCATGGTTGACAGTTCATCATATTGGCTCCCCTTTATTTAATTTTGATTTATTTATTTTATTTATTTGAAATGCAGAGAGACAGAGCGCTATCTTCCATTTACTAGTTCACTTCCCAATGCCTGCAACAATCCTGGCCTGTGCCAGGCCAAAGCCAGGAGCTCTGAACTCAGTTGTGGTCTCCCATGTTGGTGAAAGAGACCCAATGATCTGAGTAATCACTGCTGCCTTCCAGGTGCCCATTAGTAGGAAGCTGGCATTGAGAGTGAGCCAGGACTTGAACCCAGGCACTCTGATAGGGGCTGTGGGTGTCCCACCCTGCCCCTTAACTACTGTGTCAAACGCCTGCCCAGCTCACATTCATTTAAAACTTCCTCTTTTGTCAGTGTTTGCATCATATAAATTACATTAAGATAAACACCTTTTTATATTATTTTTGTTGCACCTTTGATTATGTCCTAAATAGGTCCCTATAAATGGAATTAATTGTCAAAGATGTAGTTGTGATATATATTTTATGATGTTTAATAAATGATAGATAGTTTTGTAACTTTTTTTCTTAAAATTATGCTTGTAAAAATTTGGAAAATAAAAGCACAAAGAAAACGGTTCGTTGCACTGGCCAGGGATAAGCATTGATAGTATTTAGTTTCCACTCCAGATGAATTAAAATACTTATTTTCTTTGTTTTAAATATTTAGAATAATAGTATCTATTGGTTACCTTTTCACTCCTGGGATGAATATTTTTATTCATATATATTTTTATAAATATTCTTTATAATCAAATTGTTCACGTCGGCCTACTCTAGTTTTGAAACGTGTCATGATTTATTTAATATGTCTATTAGGAACTTGAGCTATTTCCTGTTTTGTGCACTTAGTGAAATGCACTGCCTTAAAAAGTTTTTAACAATCCCTGTCTATTTCTTCAAGACAATTTTTTTGTAGTGGGATTGTTGAGTTAAAGGATGTACAGGTTTTTCAAAAAAATGATTTTAAAATTTGCTTTAGTTTTATATTTTTTCAAGAGTTCCATGACACTACTAGTTAGTAATTTGAAATTCCACTTCTGAAAGTTTTGAAAAGATAGCTTGCCTTTCAAAAAAATATGCCTTTCTTTGATTATTGGTGAGATTGAACGAATATTGATTTGTTAGAGCCTTTTTATATTAAGTACACTAATTTCTTATGTTAAAAATGTGTTTTTTGTATATCATTTGCTTTTAATTTTGTGACTTTTTAAAATAGGTTTATTTGTAAGGCAGAGTTAGAGAAAGAGACAGAGAGAAAGATCTTCCATCTGCTGGTTCACTCTCCAAATGGCTGCAAAGGTTAAGTGTGGGCCAGGCCAAAGCCAGGAGCCAGGAACTTCATCCAGGTCTCCCGCAGGGGTAGCAGGGGCCCGAGCACTTGGGCCATCTTCCACTGCCTTCCATTAGCAGAGAGCTAGATCAGAGGTGGAGCAGCCGCGACTCATATCGGATGCCAACAGGGTTCAACATGTTGCGCCACAACGTGGACCCCTTAATTTTGTTACTTTATACACTATTTTGACTTCTAAAAGGTTAGACTAATTCCTATGTAGTTAAGTCTTGATTTTCCTTTTTTGTTTCTTCCACTTTTATACGTGAGAAGTATTTTTCCGTCTTTAAGTTGGCTGTTTTAGTAGATTTTCTCTTCCAGTGATGTCACTGTTTTCGTGTCTTTTTAGACATTACATTGAGTTCCCTGTGACTTGGAAGGCCTGTGTGCCCTGGGCTCATATGTAGATTTGGCCTTGCTTCTGGGATTTCTGTTCTCTTCTATTCTGTTGACCCATTTATTTCTGTTCCCAAAATACACTATTTCAATTACAACTATTTTATTAAAAAAAATAATGTACTTCATACCCCTCTGGTGTGGCTAAATGCCTTTTAATATTACTCTTTCTTTCAAAAATCTTTTCAATGATATTTTTCCAGATGCTTTTTTCAAGAATTAAAAAAAATCACTTGCAGATTGAATTGAAAAGGCTTTAAAAATCACAAGATTCACACATGAGTGTAGTATGACTTTTTTTTTTAAGGTTTGTTTATTTGAAAAGCAGAGAGAGGGAAAGAAAAAGATTAAGATCTTCCAACTGTGGGTTCGCTCCCCAAATGACCTCAAAAGCCCTGGCTGGGCCAGGTGAGAGCCAGGAGCCAGGAACTCCACGCGGGTCTCTCTTGTCGGTGGCAAAGGCCCAGGGACTTGAGTGCTCATGTGCTGCTTCCCCAGGCTCATTCATGTCTCTCATGCCTTTTTATTGGCTGACTTTCATCTTCGTCATTGTATTTGGTGTATAGCTGTATTATTGCACATCTGTACCAAGAATGCCATTTTATGAATTGCTATAAGCTGAAGTAGTTTCATCGACACTGTATATTTAATCTGGTTTTACTGAAGGGGTATTAAGTCCATAAATTGATGTTTGGTTAATCAATTAATAAAAATTAATCATCAATTAATAAAACCTGGTACACTGAATAATTCCCATGTAACTAAACAAAACAAATTGTAAGTGAGATTTCCTTATCAACAAACCAGTCCTTTGCAGTTTGCTGTTGCTGAGAGAATTGGATACCGTATGTCTGTCTGTCTGAGGTTTTCACATTTCTTTGAAAAGCCTTTTTTCTGAAGAGACACGCATGACCTGTCTTTACCAGATTACTTCATTACTATATCTGATGAGAATCAGACTTTTTCTCCCTAATAATAAATTACAGCCATACCTAAGAATTAAAGTAGGAGTGATGTTTAACTCTTCAGCTACTGTGTGTGTTTGTGCCCATTAAATGCACCAAAACAGCCTCAGAAGAGGGTTCAACTGCAAGCGAAAGTAAATCACTAATATCTCTTCCTGCTTGGTCAACATGTGCTTCAATTTTGCGGCATTTCAGTGAATTAGGTTGTTGCATCTTCAGTTTGGAGCACATATATTTCGGATACTTCCCTCTTCCAAACACTGGTAAATAAATTCTAAGCATGCTTTTTTAAGAAAAAGATTTTGTGAAAGGCAGACAGAGCAAGCAAGTACAAACACACAGGAGCAAGCAAATGCTGCCTCCCATTCTGTGGTCCACTCTTTAAATGCCGTTAGGCCCGGAGGTGGGACCAGGCCTGAAGCCAGGGTCTTAAGAACTCAATTCAGGTCTCCCAGGTGGGTAACAGGATCCGAAGCACTTGAGCCCCCACCGTTGCTCCCTGGGGTCTGCATTAACAGGAAGATGGAGTGAAAAGCCAGAGCCTGGTATCAAACCTGGTTTGATGCAGGATGTAGGCATCTTAACTGGTGTCCTGACTATGAGGCTAAAACTTGACCCTGACTTGTCATCCCATCATTCTCTTTTTGTAAGCTTGATTGGTTTGCTTATTTATTTCAAAGGCAGAAAGAGAGAGAGATCTTCCATTTGCTGCTTCATTCTCCAGATGGTTACAACAGTTAAGGCTGGGCCCACTGGAAGCCAGGAGCTCCATCTGGGTCTTCCACATGGTTGGTGCTGACCTGGCTACTTTGAGCCATCATCCACTGCTTCCTAGCTGCAACAGCAAAGAGCTGGCCATCCCGTCTTTTACACTGAAATGGACCAGTAGTCCTTAGGAAGTGCCTCCTCCATGTATGTAATACAGCAGTGTGAGCAGGGTATCTGGACAGGGATTTGTGTAACACTTGAAATGCTGCCTGGGTTGTGGTGTACCTATTCATGTGTGGACAGAAGCCCCTCCTGTTGCTACTGGTGTATGGATGCTCTTCCTTATGGAAGGCCACTGGATCCTACCTCGTAAGCAATTGTTTTCCTCCCACTTACCCCAAGAGAGTCTAGAGTGTAAAATGGAAGGGCCAGGGCCGGCATTGTGCTGTAGTGGGTTAAGCCTGTGATGCCATCAACCCATATGGATGCTAGTTTGAGTCCTGAATGTTCTACTTCCGATCCAGCTCCCCGCTAATGCAGCTGGGAAAGCAGCAGAAGATGGCCCAAGTGCTTGGGCCCCTGCATTCTCATAGGAGACCCAGATCAGGCTCCAGGCTCCAGGCTCCTGGCTTTGGCCTGGCCCAGCCCTGGCTGTTGGCAGCTATTTGGGCAGTGAACCAGTAGATGAAAGATCAATCAATCTTTCCATCTCTCTGTAACTCTTTCAAATACATAAATACATCTTAAAAAAAAAAAAAAAAAGGAAGGCCTACTCTTTCCAAGAGGGGGGGTTTGTTTGCATGTTGACTAGGGAAAGCAAGGCCTCATTCTGCATTCCTCTCGGATCCTAGTTAGGACTGAACGCGAGGAGCCCCTCAGCAGTACCGGGAACGTGAACAGGCTGACTGGGACTGTGCCATTGCAGTGTGGTCAGTGGGACCGCAGTTCTTTACAAGTACAGCGAGCAAATAAGTTTGAAGATCTCCCTTTGTATTTCTCCCCTTTTAGGATTTTATGCATAAAGACTCTGAAAGTTCTGCCATGAAGAAATCTCTTCCATTTTTTTCTTAATGTTTCTTGATTTTAATCAGGAAACCTATTAAAAAAAGAGAGAAAAAAAAAACTATAAGAAAACAAACGTTAGGGAGTGCCAGTCTCTAATGATGCCTCCTTTCTACCCCAACTCCAGCATAAATAGGGTTTTTTTTTGTTTGTTTATTAAGTGAAGAATATGATTGTTTGAATGAGCAAGCTAAGTTTGGATAATGTATTCCTCCTATAAGACAAGTTAACTTCATGTCTAAGAAAGATTTAAATGTTCATGTCTCAGAGTTAAAAGGCATCTTAAGGGGCCGGCGCTGTGGCACAGCAGGTTAAAGCCCTGGCCTGAAGCACCGACATTCCATATGGGTGCCAGTTCTGGTCCCAGCTGCTCCTCTTCCAATCCAAATCTCTGCTATGGCCTAGGATAGCAGTAGAAGATGGCCCAAGTCCTTAGGCCCCTGCACCCACGTGGGAGACTCGGAAGAAACCCCTGGCTCCTGGCTTTGGATCAGTGCAGCTCCAGCTGTTGCAGCCATCTGGGGAGTGAACCAGCGGATGGAAGACCTCTCTCTCTGTCTCTACCTCTCTCTGTAACTCTTTCAAATAAATAAAATAAATCTTAAAAAGGCATCTTAAGGCCGGCGCCGCGGCTCACTAGGCTAATCCTCCGCCTTGCGGCACCGGCACACCAGGTTCTAGTCCCGGTCGGGGCGCCGGATTCTGTCCCGGCCGTGGCGGCCATTGGAGGGTGAACCAACGGCAAAGGAAGACCTTTCTCTCTGTCTCTCTCACTGTCCACTCTGCCTGTCAAAAAAAAAAAAAAAAAAAAAGGCATCTTAAGTTGTTTGTTTATTTGAAAGGCAGAGTTACAGAGTGAGGGAGAAATCAGTCTGTCTGCTGACTCACTCCCCAAATGGCTGCAACAGCTAGGGCTGGTCCAGGCTCAAGCCAGTGAAGCCAGAAGCCAGGAGATTCATCCAGCTCTCTCACATGAGTGGCAGGGTCCCAAGCACCTGGGCCATCATCTGCTGCTTTCCAAGGCACATTAGCATAGAGCTGGATCAGAAGTGGAGCAGCTGGGACTCGAACTGGTGCCTGTGTGGGGTGCTCAGTGTCTCAAGTAATGGCTTAACCCTCTGTGCCACAGCACTGGCCCCAAGAAGGGATATTAAAGGTCAGCTGAAATAGCCTCTGTTCCCAGGCAAGGCTCCCTGGCAATGTTTCTGTGACCCCTGAATGCCCCACACATGTAAGATTTCAGTACCCTTTCTTTTTCTCCATTTGAAGCAAAACAAAAAAAGTATTCATGAGGAAATGTTAAGTTCTCAGGGTGGTCTCCCTCTGAGTTCTGTCTGATAGTCCTTAACTTGGGTGAATGGAATAACTAAACAATAAATATGTTCCCCAAGTCATTTGATACTTGAAGTATTTGAAGCTGATTAGCTCCTGCAGTTTTCTCTTTTCCAGACTCAATTACGCATGGCTCCTTTAACCTTTTATCATGTTAAGTTTCTAGTTTGTTTTACCCTCCTGGCTATATTTCTTGGGCATTCTCTGGTTGGTCGTTGTATCTCTTAAAATGAGTACCCTGAATTAAACACAGTGTTCCAGATGTGGTCTGGCCAGTGCAGGGCGCAGCAGAGACGCTAGCTTGCCATGTCTTAGAGATTACATTTCTTTGAATATTCATGCCGACTAGTGTTGTATTAGTTTTCCTTAAAAAAGTCACATCGCATTTTTGGCTCAAGAGTTTTTGGTCAAGTTAAAGTCTCAGCTCTTTTCTTTTGATCTCAGATTTATTTTTAAACACCGCCAAGTAAGGTCTTTATCCTTAGAACTTGATTTTCTTTTATCTAAATGAAGGATTTTTTATTCATATATTCTTGTTTAATTTTTCTGATTCGGGCCTACTTGGTCTTGATTCTGACATTTGTCCTATAAAGTTTCTCTCCAGATTAATTTTTATGTGTAAATATAAGTCATTGCTACAAATGTTTACCAAAGTTAGAGTTCTCAGGCTGCCAGGGTTCTCCTCTAAGCGATTCAGCTGTTGATCAGCTGCACAAACTACTTCCCACATGGCTGCCAACGTTCCCCAATAGGCACAGCATCCTGCTGCTGTTTCATTATTTTTTTTTTTAAGATTTATTTATTTATTTGAAAGGCAGAGGCGGAGGGGGGGTCTTCTATCTGCTGGTTCACTCCCCAGATGGCTGCAACAGCCGGAGCTGTGCTGATCCGAAGCCAGGAGCTACCTCTGGGTCTCCCACATGGGTACAGGGGCCCAAGGACTTAGACCATCTTCTACTGCTTTCCCAGGCCATAGCAGAGAGCTGGATTGGAAGTGTAGCAGCCGGGACTTGAACTGACACCCATATGGGATGCTGGCACTGTAGGCAGCAACTTTACTGCTATGCCACTGCACCAGGCCCTGATTATTTCTTCTTAGAGGCTGTTTTCTGGGACTGTCCGATGTTCACTTGAAATCGATGGACTATGCTAATCCCAATACTGTGATATACTGCTTGAAAAGCTGAGATGAAGGTAACTTGACCTACTTATCCTTTCTCCTTCCCACTAACACCCTGATCCTGCTCCCCACTAATGTGCCAGGGAAAGCAGTGGGAGATGGTTCAAGTACTTGGGCCCCCTGCCACTCATGTGGGAGACCTGGATGGAGTTCCACGTTCCTGGCTTCAGCCTGGCCCAGCCCCAGCCATTGTGGCCACCTGGGAGGTGAACCAATGGATGGAAGCTCTCTCTCTGTTGCTCCCTCTCTGTAGCTCTGCCTTTCAAATAAATAAATAAATCTTAAAAAAAAAAAAAAAAAAAACAAAAAAAAAACAAAAAAAAAACGAACACAGGATGCTTTAATGTAGAAGAAAAAGCTTCTCTCCTCAAGCTGTGCTGCATATAAATGCATGTATATATTATCAAAAATGTATGGAAAATGGGATTGAGAGACATTTGGTTCAGAAAGATAGGGGCTTACTAATTTGATGGTAGGGAATGGGCTACCTTGAAAAATCACTGAGCACCTGTTGCTGGGGTGGGATGAGCAGAGACCCCAGATCATGATACACATTTTCCATGAGACCTTTTTAAAGTAACCTGTATGAGTTACTCTAGCTTTTAAAGAAATGGAGCATTTTGATGCCAACTACATATTTTTATATTGCTGAAAACATTGCCTGTCTTGCATGCTTTTAAATGTCTTTTTGAAATATGTAGTTGTCTTATTTAGTTAAATAGAAGATATCAAAGAATGATAAGATAATCCCCCCAAACTCTGCTTAGGCAGGTAAGAAAACTACAGATGTGTTAAGGAAGTCATCTTGTTATAAAGGTACTGTTAGGTATACAGGGATATGTGTCAGGGTCTCCAGTACCACCCTCGGTGTGTGATGATTCTGTAGGACAGTGGTGTGGAACATCCAGCCCACAGCCATATAAGGCCCACAAAATCACTGGGTCTGGTCCTGCCAAGGCAATCTCAGGAGGGACTCAAAATTCAGTACGTCTATAGTGGGCTGATTTTTAAGCTGATAATTTTGTGAGGCCTGCAACTGATGTTAATATCCAGGTGACCCTTGGCAGAAAAAAGGTCCCCACCCCTTCTCTAGGTAGACTCCTGGCTATGATTTGTTACAAAAAAGAATTCAAGGCAAAGTCAGTAAAGGGAGAAGGTGCATGGGGCAAAGTGTGGGAGGGAACCAAGCCCAGGTGTCCAGGAGTCCTCTCCCAGTCAGACAGGATGTGCTTATTAATTCTTCCCACAGTAAATTATAATAACACACGTGAAGTGTTGTCTGCTAGGGAAGCTTATTGGAGACACAGCACTCAGGGATTTTATCAGACTGTTCATGTAGGCACATTCTGGCTAATCTGTCCCAGAATTCCAGACTCCAGACAGAAAGCAGGTGTTCCACGTAAGCTGTACTGTTTGGACAGAGTTTAGGCACAGTGAATCATTCTTACCAGTTCTGGAAAGGGTGAGAGTGCTCCCCAAGGCCATGTGTACAGCTGCCACCCAAGGCCAGTCCTGGTAGGGAGCCTTTGTAGTTGAAGGACGCTTCGGCCTGCTGTGGTAGTGCGTCTCTGCACGGGACCTCGGGTTAGTCTCACAGGAAAGAAATTAATGGGATCAAAATGGAAAGCTGAACTCTGAAGCTGCTTCCAAATCTGCAACAGTATTTGGCCAGGTTTGTTCAAACAGGATGTGTAAGTACAAAAGTGGGGCAGGCATCTGGTCCTAGTGGTCAAGCCGTCGGCTGAGAGACCCATATCCCACATTGGAGTGCCTGGGTTCAAGTCCCTGCCCCACTCCTGACTCCAGGTAGGCAGCAGTTGATGGCTCAAGTACTTGGCTTTTGCCATCCTTGGGAGAGATCTGGATTGAGTCCCTGGCTCCTGACTTTACCTTTCCTGTTGTTGGCATTTGGGGAATGAACCAGCAGAAGGAGAGTTCTCTTTCTGTATCTCTGTCTCTCTGCCTCAAAAATAAAGTGAAAGTACAGAAGAAAAACTCTCCTTTGATACATTTCTTAGTGCATCTTAGTAGCAAACTGTTAGATTAGAAAGAGTTTTTACTTTTTGTGGGAGCTCAATCTTGCATTTGGATGACCACATATTTTTCTGGCAGTTTCTGTGTACAAAGCAATCCCTTATCATTTGTGATGCAGCATCTATTATTTTTGGTATGTACGAGCTACCCTAAAGGCTTGTGTGGCACCAGTGTGTAATTTTCTGGGATGTTACTGTGAGTGGCGCTGTGGGGTCCCTGCAGAAGGCAGTCGCCTACCTACCCAGTGAACCTACCACTTGCCCTCTGCATCTCAACACCTTTTATTCCTGTGAACTCATCTACTAGTGCTGATAGTACAAGTGAAGACATCTAAAGAAGTCTCCAGAAAACGGGGCACGTGGGTAAAATGTGTGAATGGAATTGGACCACCTTCCTGGTCCGTGGCTTCCTAACACCTTTTGGAAACAAGAAAATAGGGTCAGGCAGTACTCTGAAGCAGCTTCCCCTAGTACAGGGGTTATCGGGTGAGCAAACAGGTGAAAAGTGATAGCTGACTCGTGAGGGTGAGCGTGGCAGCCAAGGCTCCTGGGAACTTTGGGGAGAAAACTGGAAACCTGTGAAGTCATGGCATGTGCAGGGCTCAGGAGCTTCACAGAGACTTTGTGCTGCTTTTGCTGGAGACATTTCACTTTTTTTCTGTTCATTTAGTTATAATGTATTATTTTATACTCTTTGCTAAAATGTTTGCACGGGTGGTAAGAGTAAGGGGGAGAGAGAGAGAGGGAGGGAGAGGGAGGGAGATGAGAGTCTGAAGGACTGCATATTCCAGGGATTATGGCTTTACTTACTGATTCTGCTCCAGGTGGACAGCAGCGTTCAGCTGTGGTCAGAACAGCCCTGCTGTGCTATACATCTGGTTTATATAATCATGGAAGTTATATATATATGTATGTATAAAATTCTTTCCTGTTTTGTAGAGCTTTTTTTTGACAAATTATCTAGTTTATCTTGAAGTTAGGTAAATAGAAACCATTCTGTGTACTGTTTCCTGCATGAATATTAAAGCAGCAAGCTAGTAGTAACATGGGATGTTTAGAACACTGTGGAATGAATAGGTACTGTAGCTTCCTCAGTAGCCTTCCTGCTGTTTCCTTATATAAAACTTGATTTGCCTCAGAACTGAGCAGACCAGACCTCTCTGATTGATATGTAAGAGCTGTCTTTTGGGCAGTAGATACATAGGACTCAATGCCAAATACCTGTGGAGCTGCTTCTGGTTATTGTTTTGTTCTTTTTTAGCTCTACAGCTTCCATTTATCTACCATATTTCTTCTCCACTTATACATAGAGGGAAGAGTGAGGATCACTCAACAAAAGCATAGTGGCCCACACAGATTGTTACAAAACATTTTATTTATTTATTTATTTATTTATTTGAAAGGTAGAGAGATAGCGAGAGAGATTCTGTCTATTGATTCACTCTCCAAATGTCTGCAACTGCCTAGACTAGACCAGGCTGAAGCCAGGATCCTTGTCTGTAATCCAGGTCCCCCATGTGGTGACCAGGACCCGCACACTTGAGCCATCACTGCTGCCACCCAGAGTGTGCATTATTAGGAAGCTGGGGTCAGAAATACAACCAGGACTTGAACCAGGCACTCCCACAGGGGATATCAACATTTCAAGGAGTATCTTAAGTAGTGTACCAAATACCTACCCCACAATTTTTAAAGAATGTTTATTGTCATTGGAGAGAGTTCCCTTTCATTAATTAACTCTCCAAATACCTGCAGCAGCTAGGGCTGGCCAGACTGAAGCTGGGAGTCAGGAATGCAGTCCAGGTCTCCCACATTCATGATGGTGACCCGACTATTTGAGCCATCACCTGCTGCCTCCATGCCCTGCATTGGTGGGAAACATGAGGAGCTAGAGCCAGAAATCTAACCCAGACGCTCCAATATGGGATACAGATGTCTTAACTGGTGTCTCAACCACTAGGCCAAATGCCCATCCCTTACACAAAAATTTTAATGGCATTTTTCAGTTAACACTTTGCCAAGTAATGTACTTTTGTCACTGTCTCTCGCTCTACTAGTATGCATTTAGCTGCTATATGTTTAATATTTTCATTTTTTATTAACCCCTTAGCAGATACTACTGAAGTAGAATTTATATCCCTGTTCTCAAAGTAAGTTTTCTTTAAAAACACAGCATTAGAAGCATCCAGATTTCCATCAGCATTTACCTTTATCCTGTTCAAATGTGGTTTACAAAGTATTTACAATGATCACTTGTGTATGGGCTATACCAGACCTTGGAATAGTATAGATAGGCTTCTGACTGTGGTGTGACTTACTTGTTTGATGAATGTATTTAAAGAAACAGGTGAAGATGAATTATTGTTGTGAAATAAAGACATCTTAACAATTTGACACTCTGGTTTATGGTGTCAGTAATCTCCCTAGGCTCTAGTCATGAGTAACCAAGGCTATGGAAGCCTTTTGAGTTCGACGACTTCAATCTTATTCCGACAGGGTCATAGTCAAAGTGGAAGTTCTCCCCTCCCTTCAGAGAAAGGTACCTCCTTCTTTGATGACCTGTTCTTTCCACTGGGATCTCACTCGCTGAGATCTTCCATTTAGGTTTTTTTTTTTTCCCCCCAGAGTGTCTTGGCTTTCCATGCCTAAAATACTCTCATGGGCTCTTCAGCCAGATCTGAATGCATTAAGGGCTGATTCTGAGGCCAAAGTGCTATTTAGGACATCTGCCATTCTATGAGTCTGCTGTGTATCCCGCTTCCCGTGTTGGATTGTTCTCTCCCTTTTTGATTCTATCAGCTAGTATTAGCAGACACTAGTCTTGTTTGTGTGATCCCTTTGACTCTTAGACCTATCAGTGTGATCAATTGTGAACTGAAATTGATCACTTTGACTAGTGAGATGGCATTGGTACATGCCACCTTGATGGGATTGTATTGGAATCCCCTGGCATGATTCTAACTCCACCATTTGGGGCAAATCTGATTGAGCATGTCCCAAATTGTACATCTCCTCCCTCTTATTCCCTCTGTTATATTTAACAGGGGTCACTTTTCAGTTAAAATTTAAACACCTAAGAATAATTGTGTGTTAATTACAGAGTTCAACCAATAGTACTAGAACAAAACAAAGAGAAAATACTAAAATGGATAAAGTATTACATTGTACATCAACAGTCAGCACAAGAGCTGATCAAGTCACTGTTTCTCATAGTGTCCATTTCACTTCAACAGGTTTCCCCTTTGGTGCTCAGTTTGTTGTCACCGATCAGGGAGAACATATGATATTTGTCCCTTTGAGACTGGCTTAATTCACTCAGCATAATGTTTTCCAGATTCCTCCATCTTGTTGCAAATGACCGGGTTTCATAGTTTTTGACTGCTGTATAGTATTCTATAGAGTACATGCCCCATAATTCCTTTATCCAGTCTGCTGTTGATGGGCATTTGGGTTGGTTTCAGGTCTTAGCTATTGTGAATTGAGTTGCAGTAAACATTAATGTGCAGACAGCTTTTTTGTTTGCCAATTTAGTTTCCTTTGGGTAAATTCCAAGGAGTGGTATGGCTGGGTTGTATGGTAGGGTTATATTCAGGTTTCTGAGGAATCTCCAGACTGACTTCCATAGTGGCTTAACCAGTTTGCATTCCCACCAACAGTGGGTTAGTGTCCCTTTTTCCCCACATCCTCGCCAGCATTTATTGTTGGTAGATTTCTGAATGTGAGCCATTCTCACCGGGGTGAGGTGAAACCTCATTGTGGTTTTGATTTGCATTTCCCTGATTGCTAGTGATCTTGAACATTTTTTCATGTGCCTGTTGGCCATTTGGATTTCCTCTTTTGAAAAATGTCTATTGAGGTCCTTGGCCCATCTCTTAAGTGGGTTGTTTGTTTTGATGTTGTGGAGTTTCTTGATTTCTTTATAGATTCTGGTTATCAACCCTTTATCTGTTGCATAGTTTGCAAATATTTTTTCCCATTCTGTCGGTTGCCTCTTCACTCTTCCTGAAGTCAACAACAGGAGTCACTGTGTGCTTACTTCTCATGTGGGATCTGTCCTTAATGTGTTGTCCAATGTGAAGTAATGCTATAACTAGTACTGAAACAGTATTTTACACTTTATGTTTCTGTGTGGGTGCAAACTGATGAAATCTTTACTTAATATATACTAAATTGATCTTCTGTATATAAAGATAATTGAAAATGAATCTTGATTTGAATGGAACGGGAGAGGGTGCGGGAGATGGGAGGGGTACGAGTGGGAGGGAAGTTATGGGGGGGAGCCATTGTAATCCATAAATTGTACTTTGGAAATTTACATTTACTAAATTAAAAAAAAGACATCTAAGATACTTCCTAATCGAATGAGCTTAAAATTAATTGCTGGATTTTATAATTTTTTGGCCACTAAAGAATTCAAATAGTGGGAGTGTTACTCTGCAAACACTTCTGTTCATGTTGTATTCCCTCGTTTAAGCTGATACATTCTCATTTCATGTCGCAGTGCCTGTGCATTGGCATCAGCTGGATTACGTATGGTAACCTGTGTATCATTGTGTTCTTTTCTCTCCTCCTTTCAGACTCAATGATGAGGCACGGCGGCTCATTGCAGAATTGGGAAGTACATCTATTACTAATCTTGGTTTTAGAGACAACTGGGTCTTCTGTGGTGGGAAAGGCATTAAGACAAAAAGCCCTTTTGAACAGGTTAGTGTCTTGGGTTCTCATAATTCATGGACAAAAACAAATTGTTTGAAACTACAGTGCATACTCCTATTCCAGTTATTTGACTATTAGATAAAACAGTTAATAACTACAAGAATATCTTTAAAACGCTCATGGAAATGCACATTATGAAAAAACTACATGGATTTCAACATTTTTTACACCAGAATAAGTTACATTTTCCATGAACTTTCTGAAGTGTCTTCATATGCTCATATAATTCTCATAAATTCTTCATAATCAGGTACCTGAAATAATCCTGGCACCTTTAAAATTTCAGAACTTAAAAATAAACTTAAAAATTCTGTATGTTAATTGCTTTTATCTCAAGCCTTTTAGGGCAGCTTTAAACCATTAAAGATTTTAGTTGAGTTTTGGCTATTATGATCGGTTAAGTTTGGGAATACTTCGGGACTCGGTAGAATGTAAACTACTTTTTGACTAACATGATCCTTTAAAAACAATGTAATGTTTTGTTCCTCCAGCTGTTACTCGAAGGCCTGCCATTTATGAGTTAGGCCTTAATGGTTACTTCTTTAATATCTTGAGCAATTATATATATGAACTCATTAATGACCATGAGTGTTACTGAAATGATAGTGGATCAAGTTTGTTACTGTAAGTCAGCAGTCCCCAAAGGTGTTTTTAAACGTACACTGTTCTTGTGTTCAACAGCACATAAAGAACAATAAGGATACAAACAAATATGAAGGCTGGCCTGAAGTTGTAGAGATGGAAGGATGCATCCCCCAGAAGCAAGACTAAAGGGACCGTGGAGAAAATGGAAGGAAGCACACTTTAACTGTTCACGGGAGAGCTCTAAAGGAAAAACTTCATGTAAATATTTTAAGAGCATGCAGCAATCTCGGTGTATGCATGAGCATTATTTCTTTTGATATCAGGATTATTTATTACTAACGTAAATAGATATCTTTGTAAATAGCCAACCTAACGAGCAGATCACTGAACCATTTCTAAGCACATCTCCCTGCAAGAACAATGTGTAGACTGCTGTGGTGGTAATGTGTCTTAATTCTAAGTGCATACCAGACAGATAACTGAAAAGATTGTAAAAACTATATTGATATGTATACTGTTGCTGTGAAAATCTGTCATGGAATAATAATGGATTTTAGGGAAGAGACTTGGTTTTGTTTTATATAAATCA
Organism: Oryctolagus cuniculus; assembly: GCF_964237555.1. NCBI lineage: Eukaryota > Metazoa > Chordata > Mammalia > Lagomorpha > Leporidae > Oryctolagus > Oryctolagus cuniculus. The sequence continues at coordinate 157,364,618 of NC_091434.1, read as the reverse complement.
TATATGTATGTGTGTGTGTGTGTATATATATACATATATGTGTGTATATATAGAGAGAGCTTTATGATGACCATATCTTTTAAATTAAAAAGAGATTTGGCTCATTGTGTGTGTAATGTTACTTTATAGTCCAGCTCTCCCGAGACACCTTTTTTCTTACTTTTCTCTTCCCTTCCCAGGAAATAGAGAAATTTATGAAGACTTATATCAGACATGTGAAAAGCACAATGAAATTCTTTTAATATATGCAGTAAAAAGTAAACATGCAAATGTAGATGGCATTCAGGACCAGAGTTTCTGAATTTTGTGTTAGCAGTGTGAATAACTTGATTCTGTACAAGAGTCCTTCAGAAAAATTCACAGAAACTGTAATTGAAAGATAAGTTTATTTTGGTGCAAAATACAGGATGCACACATGGAATCTTTAAGAAGTTTGTGTAAAACTATTATGAAAAACCACATGGATTTCAATTTTTGTACATCAAAATAGACATATCTTTTAATTCCTATTCCCCATGAAGCTTTTTGCCACACCCTTGTATAGAAGCTGTTGAGAGTGAGGCTGGAGGTGGCAGCTTCACAGAACTGGGAAACCAAGCCAAGTCTTCCCCCCAGCGTACTTAGGCCATTGAAGACTCTTGCGTCTTTGTATTTAGAGCAGTGCTGGCATGTGTTTTCCTTATTTAATTTGTCAGCATTTACCAAGTGGTTTAGAAGGAGACATGATTTCGTATCACAATAATTTTGATTTGTAACCAAGAAGTTAATTCTCTGTTATCTAATTTCATGATAGCAAGTATTGCCCGAAGCTATAGTGGCATATTTAGAAAAGTCCTAATTACTGGGTAGACTGATAACATTTTAAAAATAACTTGTTGACCTAAAATGACTTCATACCCAATTCTACATAAAAATATAGGCAATCTACCTTTTTTTTAAACTTTAGATATTCAACAAATGACAGTTTTCCTTTTTTTTTTTTTTTTTATGGCATTAGATACCTGTTGTGTATGGAGTCTCTTAAACTGGAACATGAAAAATCTAATGATCCAACTGCCTTTAACAACGTAAGGCAGCACTTAAATTTTGAACCTAACTTTCAGATGACTTATGTAAAAAACCTGAAAGCAGTATTTGTTATTTTGCTATAAGCCAAGTTAGAAGCTATTCACATATTTATCAAATATTCATGAGATGTCTGGTACTGTTCTTTCCCTCAAACTGAATGTAGCTCATGAATAAATGCACCTTATACATTGAAACAATTTTTGTACACTTTCTGGAGTTTCGGTGCTTATATTGTTAAATCACATTCAGCATGTATATTTTGACATTTAGAATACTCCCCACATTTCTGTAAATTAAAAGAGTTGGTATTTTACAGTTCCTTGGATTGTGAAATGTTGCTTTTTTTTTAAATAATGAAAATAAATATTCACTTTTTGCATTGTGATTTTTTTGTATTATCTGACAAAGTAATATACCTATAGGGAATCACATTTAAAATTTAAGTATCTGGATGGTAGGGCATTCCGTTGATACAAGACTGTAAAAGGATGACTTGTACAGGCGTTTGTAAGAGGTCATAAGAAGTGATAAAGATTTTGATTATGAAATTTCTTGGGAATAGTTTGCTTTTTTTCCTCAGTTCTTTTGTATAAATTGTGCCAACTCAAATTTGGAAGCAGTAATTTACTACATTTCATTTCCAGATCTCTTTAAAATCAACATTGTAAATGCTCATTTGATGTTAAGAATTTTCTTTCTTAAAATCAGAAATTTGACATTTTGATATTTTAAGTGGTGCTTAAGAGCTCATCAGTACATAATTTGTATTTAAAAGTACTTATGCTTTCCAAGAATTAAGTGTATTACAATATGAATGTTAAAACTGACCAAAAGGAAGTAGGAAAATAAGTGATAATTGAGAAATTAAAGAAAAATTCATCCAGTCTTCATATTCCTGACTTCAGTTTGACTACAGTAAAATTTATCATTGTTCCTTGTTTTTTTTCTTCTTAAATGAATCAGGTAATATTTTATAATTTTACAAAATATGAAAGCTCAGCCCATTAAGCCTATATTATAATTTATGGTTTAAAAGTTTATAAAAATTATAGGTAGTCTGAGCAGAAAATCACATTATTTCCTTTAATTTCTTTCTTTCTTTCTTTCTTTCTTTTTTTTTTTTTTTTTTTTTGACAGGCAGAGTTAGACAGTGAGAGACACAGAGAGAAAGGTCTTCCTTTTTCCGTTGGTTCACTCCCCTTAAGTGGCCGCTATGGCCAGTGCATTGCAGCCGGCGCACTGTGCCAATCCGAAGCCAGGAGCCAGGTGCTTCTCCTGGTCTCCTATGCAGGTGCAGGGCCCAAGGACCTGGGCCATCCTCCACTGCCCTCCCAGGCTACAGCAGAGAGCTGGACTGGAAGAGGGGCAACCGGGACAGAACCGGCGCCCCAACCGGGACTAGAACCCCAGGTGCTGGTGCCACAGGCAGAAGATTAGCCTAGTGAGCTGTGGCGCCGCCCCATTTAGTTTCTTTACAACACACATTTTAACTCAAAGAATGAGAAATGTGCTATGTAAAGTTAGTAGAATGGTTAAAGTAGAAATGATTTAGAGTGCTTATTCAAATGAACATGAAAAGAAAAAAATTGCTTGTGTTGGTCAGGTAAAAGATTTACTATTTAACCTCTTCAATTATTTCAACCAGTATTTGAAATTTAGAGCTATAGAGTAAGGGAACAGATTTCAGGTTTCCAAAGCATCACTCAGAAGCAGTCTATTCCTGTCGCGTCCTCCCGTGTCCTTGTTTTTAATTGTCATTTGCCAATAGCTAGTTAATTTCCATTCCCTTTAGAGCTCCTTCAATTTTTATTTTTTTTCCAAAATTCTTTAATAGGTAAGACATGCCCAGCAACTTAAATATATTAAAACATAGCAATTCACATTGGCCAAAAAGCATAAAGAAATGGTGCTTGCAAATCTGACAAAATAGGCCGGTGCCGTGGCTCACTAGGCTAATCCTCCACCTGCAGCACTGGCACCCCAGGTTCTAGTCCCGGTCAGGGCGCCAGATTCTGTCCTGGTTGCCCCTCTTCCAGTCCAGCTCTCTGCTGTGACCCAGGAGTGCAGTGGAGGATGGCCCAAGTCCTTGGGCCCTGCACCCACATGGGAGACCAGGAGAAGCACCTGGCTCCTGGCTTCGGATCAGCGCAGTGTGCCGGCAGCAGCACACTGCCGGAACAGCCACTGAGGGGTGAACCAGTAGAAAAGGGAGACCTTGGCCGGCGCCACGGCTCACTAGGCTAATCCTCTGCCTTGTGGCGCCGGCACACCGGGTTCTAGTCCCGGTTGGGGCGCCGGATTCTGTCCCGGTTGCCCCTCTTCCAGGCCAGCTCTCTGCTGTGGCCAGGGAGTGCAGTGGAGGATGGCCCAGGTGCTTGGGCCCTGCACCCCATGGGAGACCAGGAAAAGCACCTGGCTCCTGCCATCGGATCAGCGCGGTGCGCCGGCCCTGGCTGCCATTGGAGGGTGAACCAACGGCAAAAAGGAAGACCTTTCTCTCTCTCTCTCTCTCTCACTGTCCACTCTGCCTGTAAAAAAAAAAAAAAAAAAAAAAAAAAAGGAAGACCTTTCTCTCTCTCTCACACTGTCCACTCTGCCGGTCAAAAAAAAAAAAAAAAAAAAAAAAAAAACTGACAAAATAGAAAGGCTATGCCTGTTCTTTCTCTGGAATGATGTATCCTATAATTGCTGAATTTCAGAGTGGTACTTTGGAAATTAAGTGGTATGTTAACAACATGATGTACAGCTAGGAAGGATCAGTGATGGGTAAAGTCCTTACTCTGTGTAATGTTCTGTGGAAGCTCTATTTATTGATTTGAAAGGCAGAGTGACAGAGGAAGAGACAAAGAGCGGTCTTCCATCTCCCCAAATGGCTGCAACAGCTGGGGCTGGGCCAAGCCAAAGCCAGGCGCTCCATCCTAGTATGCCATATGGGTGGCAGGGGGCCAAGTGCTTGAGCCATCACCTACTGTTTTCCCCGGGCATATGAGCAAGGAGTTGGATCAGAAGCAGATACAAACCGGCACTCCAGTGTGGGATGCCAACATTATAAAGCAAAGGCTTAACCGACTGTGCCACAATACCAGACCCAGAGCTCCCTCAGTTTAACCACGCCGATGCCTCTCTTTATTGGTCGCTCCTTACTACAATCTCCTTCCCCGTTATTGAATATTTATTTTGATTTGGACAGTAAGAGAGAGCTTCCATACACTGGTTCATTCTTCAAATGCCTGCAACAGCCAGAGCTGGGCCAGGCCAAAGCCAGAACCCCAGAACTCAACCAGGGTCTCCCATGTCAATGGCAGGGACCCAAGTACTTGAGCCATCACTTGCTGCCTCCCAGGCATAATGCTAATAAGCATTAGCAGAAAGCTGGAAGTAGGACTAGAGCCTGGACCTGAACCCAGGCACTCTGATTGATTCACTGCACCACATGGCCACCCCAGCAATCCTGTTCCAATGTGAGGACCCTGAGAAAGTCAGTTCTCTCACCTTTAAGAGACAGGACTAATGTGTTTGCCATGCCTACCAAAGTGCCAAGGACAAAGTACTCAATTCAGTGCAACTGCTGGTACTGCTGTCTTTGTCAGCCCTGCCTCTTGCAGGCTATTAACACATTAGCCTAAGAGAAAAGTGAGCCAGTCAGCTTCTAGCTGTCCACTCCAATCATATACTGCCAGAGAGAATGCTGAGATGACTTGGGCAGTAAGATGAGGGGAGAGGATGCAATGCAGTTCACCTGTGGTTTTAGACCGCCACACCGCTCCAGGATCGTCTCATCTTTCACTCAGTACACCTTGATAGCAAACTCCCCTGCACATGCATTTGTGTGTCTCCAGGCAACTAGTACTTCAAATGATCACCTGTGAGAGTCCTGTGTGTTTCAGTCAAAGGCGGTGGTGGAGGTGGGAGGAGGGGACGTGGCACTTGAGTGACCCCTTCCTGTGCCAGCAGCCCGTAGAGGAGCCTCACAGCGGAACACAGACCTTGCTCCCTGACTCCTGCAAGCTGGGGGAGATGCAGACCCTTGGCTGCACACTTGGGCTTAGGTGGCCTGTGAAGGTTCTTAGCCACCACAAGGGAATTTTAAAGCAACCTTTTGTTTTCTGAGATCAAAACTGCTTATAGTGGTACATGTATTGAAACATACCTCAGATTTCCAAACGCACTTTGTGATATATGTGTTCAGGCGCAGCCCTGCCTCTGTACGGTGCTGCTGCTCTGCACTGTGGTAGGATGGGAGGGACAAACTCAGTCCTGGGTGCGTCCCACTCCCAGTGTATTCCCTGTCAAGTCAAACCACGGGAACAAAATGACCAGTTTGGAAATGCACCTGCAGCGTTGTCCATAAGTGCATCCCTTGAAGCTAAAGGACATGATGGCTCACCTGTGAGAATCGGGTTTTAGCTAAGAGCCCAGTGTGAGCCTGAGAAGTTTTCTTATCCAAAAACTTCATGTGACGTGCACGTTTTATCATTTACAGATAGTTATACTAACATGGAAGTCTTACACTACCTTAAGTTTGGGCTCCCTGAACTGCTTGACTTGTGTATAGTTCTATATATCGGAAGCCTGATTAGAGAAGTACTGTTTGCCTCCTTTGACGAGAACAGAAAGGAACTCCAAGGAGAATGTTCTGCAAGTGCAAGCTCTGAGCAAAGGAGAGTTTTGAAAGCAAATAATACTGTGTGGAAATCACACATTGGGAAAAAGCTGCATGACTTGAAATTTTTCCAACACCAGAGTAAATTTATCTTTTAATGGCATTTTCCATGAACTTTTGGAAGTACCCTCGTGTGTTCAGTTTGTGGAGAAGGCAGTAGTCCTGGAGAATTGTGGTTCGGTGCTGTGAGAGAGGTCCCAGTTGGACAGTGGTGAGAATTTCCTTAGGTGTGAGGAACACACACTCAGCCTGCACCCTTCCTGCCCCTTACCTGGGAGCACAGCCTGCCCTGCATGGTTTTCAGTTCTCCGTTAGGGAGAGGACTAAAGGTTTAAGAAAATAGGGGCTGCTGTTGTGGTTAAGCCACCACTTGTGATGCCTTCTTGCAAAATAGGCATCCTATATTGGAGTGGGAGTCCTGGCTGAACCTCTTCCGGTCCAGCAGCCTGCTAATGCACCCGGGAAAGTAGCCTGATTGCCCAAGTACTTTGGGCCCCTGCCAGCCACATGAGAGACCTGGATGGGGTCTGTTACTCCTGGCTGTGGCCTGATTAGCCCCAGTCATAGCAGCCATTTGGGGAGTGAAATAGCAAGCAAAAGATCTCTTCCTCCACCCTCTTCTGTCAGTCTGCCTATGAAATAAGTACTGCACACACACACACACACACACACACACCACGTGAACAGTTTGTCCCCAGACTCCTGGAGAAATTGAAGCTTCTGATCTAGAATAAGATTGAAAGCCGATTCTGGAGGAACTATTTTTTTTGTCTACAACTTATTTATCTGAGAGGTAGAGTTACAGAGAGAGGGAGAGAGAGAGAAAAGTCTTCCATCCTCTGGTTCACTCCCCAGATGTCCGCAACAGCCAGAGCTGGGCTGATCCAAAGCCAGAAGCCAGGAGCTTCTTCTGGGTCTCCCACACGGGTGCAGGGGCCCAAGGACTTGGGCCATCTTCTATTGCTTTCCCAGGCCATAGCAGAGAGTTGTATCGGAAGTGGAACAGCCAGGACTTGAACCGGTGCCCACAGGGCTTTACCCACTATGCCACAGTGCCAGTCCAGAAAGCGTGTATTTAGATACTCCGTTAAATTTGGTGGTGTTTCTCCTCTATCAGAGAGTAAGCCGAGGTAGAAACAAGGCTCCTCCTCCTTTTCTCTGGGCTAACCAGGCCCGGTGGATGTGGGCCGGGTGCCAGGTGCTCAGATGTGACCAAGGCAGAAGAGAGAGCTGCTGGGCCACCGTAGAGGTGTCGCCTTCAGGGCTCAGAGTGGCCCTGGCAGAGGAAACCCTGCCTCCAGTGTGTGACTTTCTCACATAAGTCAGATGCTTTCAGGCACATTCTGCAAATTGAAAAGCCACATCTGAGACTTCAGTTTGTGGGTCTTGGCCCAGGTTTACTCCTGCTTTCTCTTCCCCGACACATGGTAGAGGCTGCGTTTCCTAGCAGCAGTTTGTTTCAAAAGGTTTTCATGTGCTGCAAGCCACCTCCAGTGGTTCTGCCCACCCGCACTTGGATGTGAACCTACACCATTACAAGTGGTAACTGTGATTCCTCTATTAAAAATAATACCTTATGTAACAATTGGCTGTAAGCACAGCAATAGGAAGGATGTAGTATTTATTTTATGTCGCACCAAGTTAGTTCGATCTTTGCCCTTAGTCATTTCCTTTTGGAATCATTGTTACATCCTGGCACCCTACAACTGTTAGCCCCATCGGGACCTAACATAGAAGTCGGCTTAAATCATTTTGAGCTTAGAAATCAATAGCAGTGGATTTTAATTATATTTCATGGTGAGTTCTAAGATCTCAGTTCTCCTGTCACTTTAGTTCCTGCCTCTCAACCGATATAACCAAACCATGAAGGAACATCCTGTCATTTTGGTTTTATTTATAAATCCCCCAAACTCTTTAAATGGCATATTGTAAACACTCTACTGACAATTTGGATAACTGTGAGATGCAGAATGACAGTGTGGTTAAGGGTACCGATGCTGAAGCCACTCCGTCCTGTGTGACCTTCTTGGGCAGTTGTTCCTTCTTGGGTCTGTTTCCTCATCTATACAGTGATGACCACAGTCATGGTGCCTGCTTCATGACATGAGGTTGGTGTAAGGATTAAATCTGTATGTGTGTATAATACACACAAACATGCATACATAGATAAAGTTTCCTAGATCAATGCCCTGGTATATGATAATTGCTACCTAAATGTTTGCTAATATTACTTTCTCTTTCAAAGGAAATGAGACCCTCCCTGGTGTACCACTGTGTCCCCTTTCATGCTGAACCACATGTCATCATCATCATCCCTCTCCAAGAAATGTTACGCACTTGCCTCCTCTGGTCTATAGTAAAACTGAAATAAAAAGAGGAAGAGAGTCAAGCCATCTTAGCCAGCTTTCCTGGAGGAGGGCTTGTCCTGGGAACTAGTCATGGTTTTTGGAGATGGGATTTGAATTTGTCTTCCCTGAAGTCAGCCAAATGGATCATTGTGTTCTATCTAGATAACTAAATGGCTCCAAGTGTTTGGTTTCATTTCTTGGTCTTTGATGACTTTTGGGTGGTCTTGCAAAAGTATCAGCAACTCCCCAAGTTGCCTATAAATAAATATTTTGATGAGAAGCTTTTCTGCTTCCATGTTTTAAACTGAATAAAAGCAAAGATCCTCTCAGTACTGACAGTACTTCAGAAAATTAAAATTGTGTTTCTAAAACATTTACTGTGGCTTCACATGGCACCAAAGCTGTAGATACATAGGTCATTGTATCTAAACAAATAATTCAAATTTTATTGTTATTCTCAGTGTAATCATCATAGTGTCCTAAGATACAAAAGAAAGCAGTTGTCACTCAAATTGTGAATAAGGAATTGTTGCTGTAGTTAATATTCCCAAGAATGTGTTATTGATATCATACAATGTGCTACTAACAGGGAGGTGATTTAGTTTGTCAACTTATTTATCCAGAGGTTAAAGGCTCCATTTAATGTTTATCTTAATTCCATTTCAAGATGCAGCATTGTCTCTTTACCATGCCTTCTACCATACCCAAACAATACTCTAAACTCAACTCTCAATTTTAAAATAATAGATTAGGGCACCTTCCCAGTCCTTTCAACACCATAAAGGGCATTTAACCCAATGAGGGCACATCCATAATCACCATTGCTTTGGGTCTGCTTTGGCTGTGAGCTCCATGTGCTGCCAGAATCTGTCTCCTAAATAATCCGGAGGACTGAGACATCTAATGGCTTTGCTGCCCAGCTTCCAGGTACACTTCACTAGTAACATAATACCCTGGTTTTCCTCTGTGGACTTAACCATGTTTCCATTCTCAAGCTGTGTACTTGCAGTTGGCATGAGCCCCACTGCCCGTTCCCAGCATGGCCTACAGTGACCTCAAGGCAGACCAGCCACCTATGGCCCACCTTCAACTCCCAGTGGTCACTGGGATTGATTCAGAGGTAGACACATTTCACCAGTCAAACTCAATCAGACTCAGATGACCTCTGGTGGGACTTCTGGGAATGAAACGTTTTCCCCCCTCTTCTGTATAAGCAACCATTGAGAACCCTTCTTTTAGAATGTGTATTAGGAAAATGGGCTGCCTGGAAGTGAAAGGCAGCAAGCCTGGCACCACTGGAGGCGTGAGTGTTTGGGTGATGCAGCCCCTGTGGAGGCTGAAGACAGCGCCGACAGCCAGCCTGAAAAGAAGGAGGGGCCAGAGTCTCGGTGAGAGCTGTGAATCCAGCTTCCTGGGGGCAGCTCTGGAGCTGTGGGTTACTGAGTCAACATGTTTCCTTTAATGATTAACCCAGTCTAGGCTGGGTTTTCTGTTGTTTCTAGCATAAATAGCCCTAACTACTGTAGGCAGAATAGCTCAGAATGGTGTTCCCAGGAGCACCCTGGTGCTTCCTGTATCATGCCCAGGAGTGAGAAAGGAGTGAGTCAAGGCCAAGCTGTCAGCCACCAAGACAGGCAGAGAGAAACCAACAGAAACCAACAGCTTCCATGGTGGCACCAATGAAAGGAAGGAAAAGCAGAACCCAGCGACACAGCCCGGGCATTGGGAGTCCTTGTCCAGACATTCCAGAGAGCACAGCCTGAGTCAGCATCGTTGTTCCTAAAGCAGGTGCTAAATGGTGACCAGGTATTCATGAATTAGAGGTTACAGGACTCTTACAATCAGTTAATAAGGTGATTATGAAAAGTCTGCTACTTAATAGAAGAAGTTAATTGTTCATAGGAACAACAATCTTCTCTATTTCAATAAAGGAGCTTATTTTCAATGACGATTGCATAGACTTACTTTGCAAAAAAAGGCATCAGTGTATATGTCTTTTTTTCAGATTATTTTATTCAATGGATGCTAAAGAATGGGAAAAGTCACTCTTTAAAAAAAAAGCACTATATTTGCTTTGATCCGTGTCTATTTCTGAGTCTCTTATTTGGTAAATAATAACATTAAACTTTAAGTCATAGTTAAATGTTTAGTCTTGACTTTAATATTAGATCTAAGAAGTCTTCCATAATTTTGTTCTTTTTCACAAGTTAGTATTCTGTCTCTGTTAATAAAAGAAAATAGAAGGAGACTTGGGGGCCGGGGCAACAATTTTATCTTATTAAGAAAAACACTCTTTGTCCATTCTGAACTTAGAAAATCTATTTTTTCTACATAATATTGAAATATTTAACAGTTTATAAAAACATAAGCATTTACATTAAATACAGCCCTGTCACTTTCGCTGGGACTCTCATAAAAGTGATGAATATACATGCATGAAAATTTAAAAAGACCATCAAACATTCATATGGAAATGCAGCATTATAAACAATAAATATCTGGGGTATCAAAGTCACAAATTTATCATTATTCTGATTGCCATGTGTTTTTCCAGTTAAAATCTTTACTATATAACTTATTATAATAACTTTATGAGTTAAACATAACTAATGTGAAAGAGAGTTCAATTAATTTGATGGCTAAAATACAATTCTCAATATTTTGCAACATATTTTAGTTTCTACATATAAAACTGTCATTTTGGCAAGAAATACACATCCATATAGTAGGTGTTCAGTTACGTTCCTTTACAAAGTTAACAAAAAGAATATAATGAAAGAATTATTTCTGAGATAATCTTACTGCTTTAGCTCTTGGGCTTTGGCAATAAATGTCTGGATTTTTAAATCTATATAACTTAAATATTGTATTTACAAAATATAATTACTTTTAGTCAAAATATTATACAAAATACTGTCATTACACATTTAAAGGGTGCTTTTCTGTACCATGAATGGGAGCCCTTTATATGCTAACCTCTGCTTTTCCCACTGTTTTCAGGATCCTTCCACTCCCCAGTATCTCAGAGCTGAGTTTTTAACAATGAAAACTGGTCTATGATAAAATATGTGTCTGAAGAGCAAAGAGTGCTGTATAACCTACACAAGTTTTTCTAGACAATTCCTCCCAGTTAAAGGCGCTTAAAATTCAAATGGCACATTTTACATTTTTATTCTTTCAGTTTGTCATTAAACACCTCTAACAGATACTTTTTAGGGATATTGTGTCATTTTGGAAGATGCTTTCAAAATGCATAGCTGAGCAAAGAAGCACCCTGCTTACATTAACTCTCCAACATCTTCTGTCTATCTATACACAAACAAGTATGAGTTATTCAATTAAAATACTGACAGAATAAATGATATTCATGTTTTTGCTCCTGGCTGCTAGAAGAGGTGTCTTTGTAAAATGACGAATGTATAATCATCATTCTTGAGTTCCATAACTGAATTCCACAGTTGAGGATCTTGTCCTGAAAATGGACCAGGTCTCCTTCCTTATCTATCAGGGCTCTTCCTTACATATCAGTGCATATCCCCAGCCCATCAAAAGATGGACACAAATCTTTTCAACTTGAGAATCCCAAGAAATTCACACGAACGATGTGTGATTGGATGTGGACCAGCCAAGAATAAGGGAATTCCAATGCACAAGCCAACTTCAGCAGCCCTGCCCAGTACAAGGTGCACACTTGGTTGCAATCCATATACGCGGCACATCAGGAGTCCTTGCCCAGGGGTGGACGGAGGGTTACTTACACGTGTGGACATCAGTCATGCTTTCGCATCTTCTGCAGCGGACGTAGCAGCACCAGATAAACTTACACTCACACCTCTCCACGTGCCTGACCACATGGGTGTTGTATCCTCGGCCACAGCATAAGAGGTTGCAGCCGTCAGCCCCTTCCGAAGTGCGGTTGCATTCTCTGCCTTGAGTCCCTGGGATGCCCAGTTTCTTGTCCTCCACACAGTAGTTGGGAGACTTATTGACATAGAGCAGATCTTCCTTGCGAATCGGTAGTTTCCTCTGATCTTTTTCTCTCCGGTGCATTTTCTTCTTTGTTTTCTCTGATATCTGAATACTATTTTCATATTTATCCTTCAACAAATGGCCGATCTTTTCAAAGGAAGACATGGTTTTCCAGCATGTTTTAACAGCACAAGAGCCAGAAACTCCGTGGCAGCGGCAGTCTACTGACATCAACTTGGCGACAGCCTGAAACCAACAGTAACTACGTTCAAATATCACTCATCAAGACGGACACACAGCTAACCTAATCGCTTAAGTTCCTGGGTGTGTTTTCTCCAAGGTAAAAAGGATACGTATGAACATAAAGGACCTTCAAGAGTGTTTAGAGTTCAACTGCTGTCCTTTGGTTTTGTCCCAAATGTTTTCTCCAACTGTCAAGACCCTGCAGAGGAAGTTTTCCCAGGAGGCATTTAAAGTACCGTACCTAGCAAATATTGTTATCAGAGATGATCTGAGTTAACAAGAACGACTTTTATTTCTGACTCCACATTTAATTTTGGGTGTGAGAGGATGCTCATGGATGCCTGTATCTTCCTGAACCCATTCTACCCCTTGCCACTCAGTGTATATGATCCATGAACCAGCAACACTAGTGTCACTTGTGAGAAACACAAACACTGAGGTCCCACTACAGACCTACAGAATCAAAAGCTGCATTAAGACCCCCAGGTGACACTTAGGCATATTAAAATTAAAGAAACACTGAAAGAGCAGCTTCCCTCACCACTGTTAGTATGCAGAAACATCCGTAGAACTTTACGGCTAAATGATGTTCTATGCCCTAAGATTCTGACTTGATTGGCTAGGGTGGGGTTTAGCCACTGGTACTTTCACCAAGATGCTCAGATGATTCTGACGGCATCCAGAGAAGACACCTGCTGCTTCAACTAACAGTTCTCAAGTTTGATGATTATTAAAGTGAGTTCTATTCATGGGATTTGGGTAAATGTGCTATCCCCTGGTCTCAGACCAAATGAGAAAACCTGATCAATCAAGAAAAGTTGTTCAAAAGGAGAGGGAGCTGGAGAATATGGTTGCTCTCAGCAAATTCTTACCCTCTTCTGAAAAAATGAATTCAAAACATATGTGCTATCTTTGATGCACCAGTGGCACTTTCCTAACAGAGACAGTAAGTGCTGTGTTCAGTTTTTACAGACTGAGGAATTAAATGAGATTTCGCATGTTTGTAATTGTCAAATGTCTAGCACATGTGAAGGTCTAAATAAACACTCTCTTGCTCTGAAGAAGAAGGTAGTGTATGAACTAGAATAAAAATGTTCCAATGGAGCTAACGGCACAGAAACCACATAGAGATGTGAAAAGTTTCAGCCTCTAATCTCTTACATACCAGGCTAGCCAGCATAGCTTCCTTCAATCCCCAGATGATGGCAGAGCCGATTAATCAATCGTCAGGGCTAGCTGTAGAGCTGACATTCTGTCAACATGCTGGGTAAAATGAAAAATGGATCCATGTATTCAATAACTTGGAAATTATGTATGTAATCTCACCAAAGAAGGGGAAAACCTTCCAGTTTAAATTCCACTTACAGCTCTTATCAAAACTGTAAAATGATGGGGGTCTACACTACTCTGTACCAAAACTGACATTGACATGTGTGCCGAATATTACATTTTTTTTTAACAAATTAACAAAATTTCATGAACTTTCTAATGAGACTATCTCAAACAATTGATAATATCTGCAGTCTTAAATGACAGCATATGGTATTGATTCATGCAATGTCTGACGCTTGTTAGCGGTGTTTAAAATAAACAGAATATTGAAACCTTGTCCTCTATAGATTATAGCACGTAGGCTTTTTCTGACTTCACAAAACTGAGAAGCTAACCCATGTGTCTATTTCTCATTAGCTCAAGGCAAAATTATGTGAGAGCAATTTACAAAGCATGGCACAAAGGCTTGTTTGGCTGCATTTATGGCATTTGATAGTCACAAAATCCTCAATTCTTCAAAATGTCTCAAGACAAATAAATGTTCAGATTAATGCAATCTGCTTAGATTGATTCAAATTTTAAGTGTCTGATGGACAGGAGAGAGCTCATTTGGCGTGAGGAAATAACAAGAGATTGTTTAAAAAAAAAAAAAAAAAGCCCAAGCCTAGGAATGTCTGTTTATGTGTTTAAACACAATTTTCCCTACTGTCACCGACAGTGATTTAAGGTTGCTTCTTCTTCTGGGTCATGACTGAGGAGCCAGCTTTTTCTTTTATTAACCAGTTCAGACATCACTAAGGTGTTGCCTATTTGCAAAGCTTGGAGGACAGAGTAAATGTTTATCAAATATTTATTCAGTGATTAGTCTAGCTCATTCCGACAGTTTTACCACATCCTCAGTTGGTAACCTGATCGGGTGGAGGTAATAGAAATCACCTTCTTAAAAGTCATTTTCAGAGGGCCAATGGCATTGGGAGAACTTGAGCTGGCCAGGAGCTGTTCTAATTCCTCAGCCTTAGCCCCAGACACAATAGTGTCGCCCACAAAAGTGACACACCGCACCACAGGTTTGAAGGAGAAAAAGACTGACTTTCAAATTCAGTTGCATCACCTGCTGAATTTGTATCAGAATTTTGGGAGGGTATCCCTACTCTAAAAAAACTAGCCCTTCAAAAAAAAATGTCTAGGGTTTAGAATTAGCTAGTGATGATAAGTTGAAAGTTTTATTCTATGTTTGTGAATTATAAGTTACCCCAAGCAGTAAACATAAGATAAATAATATTTAATTATTTATACACGTATACATACAGACACACACACACACACACACACACACACAGTCTAGGCTAGGACAGGAAAAACAAGAACCTCAAGGAAAAGAATCCAAGTCTCTTGACATGCAATTTGAAGGATTAGACCCTAATAATACTCCAAGGAAGAAACTTGGACAATTAGGAAATAAAGCCACGTAATCACCCTTAAGAGAATCCTGTGAAAAACAGAGTTCAAGGGCAGATACATACACAAACACACACACACACACACACACACTTTAAATTCTACAAAACTTAGTACTTCTCTGAGCAAATTTTCAGAAGTTGTTTTACTTAATTTAGTTTTTTAGGAAGAAATGTTTTGTACATACTAGATAGTGAACAAGCACTTACTTAAGATTCCAATTTTACAGAAAAATAAACAGTGTGGTTAAGACACTTGTCTTACATAGGAAAGTGGGTGATATATGATATAAGATCTTTACATATAGCAGGGTAATTTTAGATCAGAGGAAAAATGAAAGTGGAAAATGCAAGTATATTTAAGGAAATTGTGTGAACACTAAGAAAAAAGGTGTATTCCCAAGCTTTTCTGATAGGATTCTTAACTAATGTTAAAAAGCCGTCATGAGCCACAATGATACACACTCATTTTCTGCTAACAGGAAAGTAAGAGAATAGCAACCAAGTGAGTTGTGTGTGGTTATGAGAAAATTCCTTTCTCTACTGTAGTTGAGTTGTTAAGGTTTATAACGATATTAACAGAGGAATGTTTTGTTAACTATTGCAAACAGATGTGCACATTTTGTTGGAATATTTTTAAACTATGGGAGAGCAATTAGGAGGGTAGCATTTAATCTGCTGGGCTCTTTGTGTAAGTTTTGGTTTGATAAATTTCTAATGAAGCGAAATAGGAAAGAGGTTTTATTAATGCTTAATGTAAAAATAAAAACTGCTTAAGAAGTGGTTTTAGGACTGATTGCTCTCACAATTTTGACTCAGAAGTATTGCAGCAGGCGGCGATTATTTTCCAGTATATTACTTTATCCAAACTTTGCAGAAATAGCCAGAAAATTGTTGTGGAATATTTTGTGACTAACATTTCATTTTTTCAACCATCAGATGATCTTTTTAAGTTTTTATGAAAACTGTGATATAAGTTTGGACGGGTATATGCAGGATTCCTATGTCTCTGGACTATTTTGTCCTTTTCTGTCCAAAAATATATTTGAACCTGCTGAAAAGCAAAACATGATCATGCTGGACACCTATTTATAAATATTCTTCAAACAGGTCAATGAAAACTTGGGGTCAGCCCTTCCCACTTTGTTGAGTTACTCATCATAAAACAAATTATGGGGTAGGAAAACTTAAAAGTTTATGAGGTGGACCTGGTAAGAATGGAAATATTTTAAGCACACCAAAAGAAATACCCATAAATATTCCAAGTCACATTATTCCCAGAAGTTCTACCCCTGGAAGACATCACATCATTCTGTTAGCCAATCACCAACCGGCAACATTATTCTTGGAGTCATAAGTTTAGGAATGGTGTCAGAACCCAAGTGGGAATCAGAGTATTTAAGGTCAGCGGTTAGAAAATCATCTATCCTGCTCATAGCACTACTAAGCGCCAGTACCCACATTTCTCTGAATGCTTTCCTACATTTTGAGTTTGGGATTTTGAGACCAGGAAAATCAACTCAATTGAATGCAGATCTTGAACTTTACTCAGAAGAATATGGCTATTAAATTAAAGTCCTAATTGTCAATATTGAGAATCGAGTTGACTGCCCTTCCTTGTTAGATAATAACTTGGAAATCTGGGGTTTAGTTTTTGGCCACCAAGGGGGAAAAAAAGCACAAAAATGTTTTGAATTATAATGTTTCATGAAAAAGACCAACAAAAATACCAGTGTAGTGCTGCTCCCAAAATAACCAGGTAAATATTTTGCAATATTTAAAAATTCCATCTAGAACAATGTGGAAAAAATTCGTACAGAAAATGGAAATTTACAGGAAAGGTATATATATTTATGGGTTAATTTATTCTTCTGCCTAGTTAAGATAACAGAAAAAAATCAAAGTAATGTGAGGATATTGTTTTTTTTTTCCAACGAAAGTGGATTAAAGCTGATGCTGAATAGCTTCATCTTTTTAATAAAATTAGAATATTAAAATAGTCTAAGATAAAAATTAGCAGTTACAGGCAAATATTGCTACCTAATTTAAATACACACAAGATTAAATAAAACTAAAAAGCTGTCTGATGTTACTTATAAAAATACATTTTAAAATGCTTTATGACTTTTCCTAAGTTTGCAGATGACTTTATTTAAGAGATTTAATCCAATGAGCTTTTAAGTTTTGGTTCTGTGGTTAAAATTTTTTAATCTCTACCAAACTTCTTAAACAATGGCTAAAGAAGATATAAGATCTATATTGATAATAAAAATTCATTTAATTATTTTCTTGTTTTTAAATGTATCAATTTTAATATTTTTCTAGTTTATAGTTTTAAAGAACATATATTAGTTAAATTTCACCTCTTATATTAATATATTAAAAATAATAAAAGTTCATTTATTGGATAACGTGTAGTTGAGGCAACATATCATTCATTCTTTTTTTATACGTAAAATTTTAAGGGAAAGACACACATACATAACTGTTGTGTTATTTTTGTGATATAAAATAAACTTTTGACATTTATAAACAAAAATATGAAAAGCTTACACAGCTATTTATTGATTTTCCTATTTGTTATTTTGTTATTTAGAATCGAACATTCAAACTGAATTAAAAATTCAACTTTGAAGCATTACAGTGATATATTTACTGAGTTTTCTGTTTTTTTATTTTTAAACTAGGGCAGTTAAGTAAAGAAAACTGGCTGGAACTTGCAATTATTCTGAATGAGTTCCATTTATTCACTTTCCACAAATGTAAAATAAATGCAACATACACTTTAAATATCCCTAAGAGATATGGCAACTTGTTTTAATTTTACTTCAGGAGAATGCGGCAGATTTCAATTACCATCTTGGGACCTCTATAGGCTATTGGATATTAACAATAATATATAATATGTGCTGATATTCCTGTCCTGAAAGTTTATTACACCATAGGAAATATATATTCATAAAAAAGTTTCTACTCTTTTATGAAAGTCCCCATAAATTGCCAAATAATTCAATTATGTTGCCACTATTCATTGATATAAATAAATAAAACTTAAAATGAGCTCTAAATATACTCTATTTTAAGAAACCAATATAAAAAATTAGAATTCATTAAGGAGGTTAGTTAGATTATAGTTCCTCAAATGTCTCCATTCAATCTTTAATATATTTATATTTTAAGATATCCATTTATTTAGTATATACACAGCTTTTTATACCTATGAGTTTTTAATATTAACATATTGCTTTATAATAAAATGATCACTTCCCTTTAAAAAAAAACCATTGCTTTACAAAATATTAGTTAAAGATTGTGTATTCTCTAAGAATATTTGCTAGAGAAAGTAAAGACAAAACTGACAGGATCCATTGTCCATTAGAAAGTAGATTTTAAACAATATAGTTGAAATCCAAATTTAGATAAATAAAATTTAATTATTAAGTCTCATTAGAAACTCAACTACTGTAGATCGAATTATGGTTTTGCCACTAACTAGCTAATAGAGAAGAGCCAAGAAATTCAACAGGCACTTGTATAACTACTGTTTTATAATTAATATTTTAGATATATAAGATACACAACCATACACATTTTATAACACAAAGCAACCGACACCAGACGCAGAATCTAAACTAAACCAATGTGCTTTGCATATACTCTTTAAGAAATAGATATACATTCATGTACGGTGGGATTTCAACAATTTCTTGGAAAATAGAAATAAAAGGTATTTATTTAAGTGCAAAAAATTGAAGTCCATGTGTAGTATGCATGGATTTCAACTTTTTGATATAAGATAAACATCTTTTAATTCAGTACCCTTCCGTGTGTGTGTGTGTGTGTGTGTGTGTGAGAGAGAGAGAGAGAGAGAGAGAGAGAGAGAAGGGGGGGCAGAGGGAGGAGATAGAGTGTGTGTTAGGCTGCCAGTGCTTGACTTTTAAACGATCTTGATAGGTTCATGCAGAACTGTAATCCTACTGATACTTGATTCCATTTTCTAATACATACCTGCCTCCCAGCTTCATTGTTATGTAGATTCATTGCTAGCAGTACTTTGCTGTCCTTCCCTGTGGTGTTTCTGATGGGAAAGTCTAGGAACTTCCTGCTGAACCACATGCCATACTGGACATCATCGGAGCAGCCCCCCCAGTGCCAGCCTTCGCTTGCCGACCCACCGTTCTGCAAGGTGGTGTCACAGGAGCATTCTGTCATGTTGCCTGCACTACAGGACCTGGTCACAGCATGCACCAGGCCTGCAGCCATTACAGCATAAATAAATGCTGTCTCCTTGGTGCCTAGAATAAAACATAGGTTGCTAAATTAGAGAGCTATGTCACTCTCCATTTATGATCAAAACAAAGCTTCCTATTCATCCTCTTACCAGGCAAGCAATTTTTCTGTTTCTTACAGTAGATGCTTTAATGAGCACATATTTAGAAAGAAAGCTTTCCTATTGCTCCAATCTTTTAAAAACCAGCATTAGTTTTCAGTAATCCACTTGAAGAGATTGTCATACATTGCATGTTATACATTGTCTTCGTGCCTTAAAATTATCTGTGTATTTTTAAAGTGTGAAATGTCAGCACCTAAGGCAGCACTTAATAGGCAGGACTAGCTGGATAAAACCTATTGATTTTAAAATCTTTTGCATGGGTAAATAATGAACGTAGTACAACATCCAAATGAAACAGGAATGTCATTCTTTTTAAATTTAAAATGTACCTTCCCATAACAGTTGAAAATTTTGTGATTTTTTGCATGCATAAATAATACAAGTCAGAAGGCAAATTAAAATTAAACAATGACCAAAGCAATTAGTAGATAAATGTTACAGTTTACTTTCACATTAACGGCTAGATTTTTTTTAGGATACCGTGAATAACAATCACTGGTATTATATGAGACAGTTAAACACTTTATACAGTACTAGCTAATCCTCTCACAACTTTAAAGGCCATGAAAGGTAAGATAATGGAAATATCATTAGGAAAAAAAGAAGTGTCTGTTATTGAAAAAGGTGAATTTATCACACTTGCAGTAGAATTTGCGCTAAAATCTTTGAAAAGTAAAGTTCCACCAAAACATTAACAACATGGACTAGAAGGGACTCAGCAGGCGAGTTTTTTTTCTTTCCAGATGTTTAGATTGGAGTAGCAACAGTTTCACACCCGTTGTCCAATAAACCTTTCAACAGCGGATGTCTCAGCAACTGTGAAGAGCGCATCTTCTTTTTTCCCTCCTGTATTTGTCTTTTTCGCCCTGGGGCCAGGGTTCCTGGAGGAGCCCGCGCGGCCAGTCCCAGGGTCCGCGATGCTAGGGCGGCAGCACGGGGTAGGGACTGCACCCGGCAGGGTCAGAGCCAGGGAAGAGTGGCTCTGCAGCGTGAGTGCCACGCCTGTTCGATTCTCTGAGCCTGCTGATGTGCCTGGAGCAACTCTGGTCCCTGTACCTTTGTCCTGACCAGGCCACCACGCACGTGGAGGTAGCACTTGGTTTGACTTCAGTTCGCGCGCCGCGGCGTGCCCCTGTGGGGACTAGGGGGGAAGGGGCGGGAAACAGCGCCGGGGCTTCAGGAGCCGCGCTCGCCTTAGCCGCATGTTAGGTTCTCTGGGACAGCGCCTTTCAAGCCTCCCGCGTTCCGCGAACCCGGTGCTCAGAGCAGCCAACACACCCGGGGCTCGGCTGCGGGGAGTCCCTGGTCCAGGGCTCCGCGAGCAGCGGAGCCGGCTAAATCAAAGCAGATGCCGTTGCAGCATTCCCCGCGGCCCGTTTTATGTTTCTCCAGCTGGTCACCTACATAGGGGGGCGCTACGGGGTCCGAGGCGGGTCGCTGGGCCAGCAAAGTCGGAGTTTTTCTCCAACTGGGACAAGGCGCCGCAGGAAAGAGGAAGAACCACAGCCTCCCGTGCGCCCGGTTCTGGACCTGCGGAGTCCCCACCCGGCCTCCAGGCCGCACCTGCACCCCTGATTTAGCCAACGTCCCTCCTGATTCCTGGGCACCGAGAGGCCTCTTTGGGGATTTCAGCGCGGGGCCACACCAGCGCTAACTCTTTGGAGGACTTGGCGGAGAAGTGCTAGCCTTCCCACCCTGCCAACCCCGAGGGTCCCAGGAACTCACCGCTGCTCAGCTCGTAGCCGAAGAGGGGCCCAGTGCCGAGCGGCGCGGCGGCGGCCGGGGCGGCGACCCTGCAGTTCCAGCGCTCGTGCCGGAACTGACTCCTGCACTCCTGGATGCCCAGGCGCGCGCCCTCGCGGATGCTCGGCAGCAGGTACGGTTTCCTCTTGCACAGCTCCTTCTGGCGGCCGCTCAGCGGCAAGTTGGCGCAGCCCAGCTTCTCCGGGACGCCAAAGGAGGCGATGCCCAACCACCTGTGAGACACGGCCGCCCCCAGCGTTAAGCCGCTCCTTGCTCTCCTCCCCAGTACCAGATGCTGACTCGAAAATCAAAGTCACCGCCCTAAGGGTCCCCGCCGCGCCTCTCCCCGGCCTCAGCTGAAAGCTGTCTGAGGCTGGGCACCCTTTATACCGCGTCCACCCCGTGTACCCCTGGCTTCCCGATACTCACATCCAGTTTCCTTGGGCTCCGCAGGGAAACAGCGCGAGCAGGGCTGCCCACAGCGCGCACAGGCGTGGCAGTCCCAGGAGCGCCGCTCGGTCCATGGCCCCCGCATGGAGTCCCCCAGCCCCAGCCACTCCTGCGCTACCTCCCTAGAGGCTCGGCGGACCCGGCTGCAGGTCAGTCCCCGAGCACCAAGTTGTCCCTCGCCCTGGTTCTCCTTGCATGCAACATAAAAAGAAGGTCAATCTGAGAGGGGCTCCCAGAAGCTCCCCCTGGTTGGCAGGGAGCAGTAGAGGAGTGGGGGAGGACAACCTGGGCCCTCCTGCTGCGCGGAGCCGGGGTGTGCGGGAGATGCGCCAGCGAGCCTAGCACTCCAAGGTGGGAAACTTCTGTTGATGTATCGCGGTCTCCATCGCCCCCGGCCTCTCCTCCCATCTCCTCCCCCTGGCCGCGCCCGGCGTCTGATTGGCCCAGCGGAGGTCCTGCATCTTATCGTGCCGGGACCTCAGGTTCCCATTGGCTGAGAACGAGCTCCTCGCAGGGCGTCGCGGGCCCGCGCCTCCCCAACAGTGGGTCCCTAGCTGGGGTGTGTCCTGACCTTTCCTCCCGTTACTGTCTGCAGACAGCGGGTAGCTGTGGGGCTTATTCAACGCCCAGCCTGAGAGGCAGGCTTCTGTTGTCGCATCCTGGGGGAAAGCGTGGTTTTGATGGAAGTTTGAGTCCCAGCCTCCCCAGACGCATCTGGGTGGAATGGCTACACAATGTCATGCTGCTCTTCCCTTCTGTCCTTGACCTCCCAGGAGAGTCGTGGTTTTGAGGGACATTTGGTCCCAGACAAATTGACCTTCCAATCCCCTGCTTGAAGTTTTAGTGTACGGAGACATTAAAAGATGGGTGAGGTGCTGTCAGGATTACGTTCCTTGTCATTTCTGAATACGTGTATTTTTAGTCTTACATTGAATCTACTGTATTTTAATTGTCTGTGATTTCCTTTTCCCCGCTTGTCGGATTTCCTACAGTCCTCAGGAGCACGGTGAGTCCTAAGCAAAAGATGGAGGGCAGATCAAGCGAGAGCTCTCTGCCAGTACTAGAAAGCCTTGTGGTGATTTAATTTCCCTTTTGTCCCACATTATAACTTTTGTGAATACCTTGGACAGGTCTTCACCATGAAGAAAGCTTTTTAAAAAGTGTTTTCAGCACCTCTTCTTTCCCCAATCCTGTGGAACTTGACCCTTCAAAAGCAGGAGTTGTTTCGGTGGCTGGTTGGTCAAGAAGGCTAGTTAACCAGTGTTTTGTATTATAGACAGTCTCCGGGAGAATTCGGGAGGCCCCTCTCCTCAGAGCATGCCTAGCTGTGTTTTCAGAAAATTCCATGTCTCTGTTTCCTGGTTAGGCACAAGACATGTTTGTGAGACCCATTACCCGCACCCCAAAGAACTTCTGGAAAGTTAATATATTCTTAAGGTAGGCATATCAGTTCAGCAGGTGCTCCCAAGGAGACAGACTGAAATAAAGGTTTTGATGATATTTGTTGCCCATTTCCTTGTCAGCCTAAAGCAATAAAAACTCACCGAAATTCTCATCCTGCCCATTCACTTCTTTATCCAACAAATATTTATTGAGTGTACACAATGTACCAGGTCCCAAAACCACATTATAATTTTTTGAGTCAAGCTGATGATAGGGTATAGTTACTCATCCAGAAATGTTTTTGGCTAACGGCTAGTGGCCTCTCTGAAAATCAGCGCCTTCATCCAAGGTTTGGTCTGTAAACTTCTCCAAGAAGGACCATGACATATCCATTACTGTATTCCTGCCACTGGGCCCAGCACATAAGATCCTGATTTTGAACACAATCGTCAGAGTGGAATAAGATTATGAAGAACATCCTGGGAAGACACCTGGTGGCCTAAATGCTGGTACTGAAGTTACTTCCTTTTTAAGGGGAATTGGTGTTGGAGGGATGGGGAGGGGGTGACAATCTTGGAATTAAGGAGAGAGTTGGAGAACATCAATATTTGAGGTTGATTTTAAAGCCAACAGTGCTAGTTGTTTTACTGTTTTTGTTTTCATTCAAAAATGTATATTTAACCCTCTGTTACATATCAGTGTAGGGATAGCACTGAGTCAAATGGTTGTGGAATCCACAGTCTACTTGGCATGATAGACACGTGACTTGGCAATTCCAGTGCACTGTAGTAAGTGTATAAAGTAGAATGTGCCATGAAAACATACACACACACACACACACACACACACACTCAGGAGTTACTTGATGCACACTTGAGGGCTGGGGGGAGGGGTCACTGCATGGTACTTGCATGATTTCTCCAGGGACCTATCACTGTTCAGGCATTCAGAACAAACCTGTGGAGGAGCACTCAGAGTATGGCATTCTTGGAGTTTAAGAATACCAGGTCAAATGTTTTCAAATCCAAGACAGGATTTCAGTGCCCGAGTGGTCTTGTGCCTCATTTGTGCAGTCTAGGACCTTAGAGGTCCTTCTGTCCATACTTCTAAAGTAAAGGAAATGTATTCCCAAGAGTTGACCCAGCTGAAAAAGTGTGATTTTCTTTCAACTAACAGAGTTGATTGCCAATTTTATGCTAGGCATTGTGATCTTTCGTGTACTGAGAGTCTGCTGTATGCACTTAACATCCTCTCTCTCTCTCTCGCTCTCACTCTCTCTCCCCCGCCCCGTGTGTGTGTGTGTGTGTGTGTGTGTGTGTAGTGCCACTCCCTCCCTCTCTCCTTCTACATGCACAAAACTTCAGCACCCCAACAATTGATACTGATTTTATAGTTGAGGAAATTCATCTTGGGTGATTAACAAATTTGCTCAAACCTCACTCAGCCGGCAAGGAGTAGAGTCGGAAATCAGCCTTGTTTTAAAACCCTCTTCTTTCCACCACCACTTCCTGTTGCATAACGTAGTTCAGAACCATTATTTAATTTTTCCTGACCAAACACCAGATCGCTGCATCTTAGGGTCTACATGTCTCACTTCTGTGCTATGGTTCCTTACATCACAGTTCCCAGTAAGGCCAATGTAAAAGCTGCTCTGTTCTCGGAAGATAAAAGCTACACTAGGTAGGTCTCCTGAGGAGGACCCTGTGAAGCAGGTCTCCCTGGGGCAAGGGGCAGTGGGCAGGGATGCATTTCTATGTGTCCTTTATTTGCTGTCTTCAGTTTTGTGGGCTGGGAAGAGCAGCAGGCGGAACAGTGATGCAGCTGAGCAACTGGGGCTCTAGTCAATGGTTGAAATGAGCAGCAACTCATTTCAACCTGGAGCCCGTGTTTTCTCATCTACAGAGTTATGGAAAGCTCTCTTTTAGGTTTGAATCACTTGCTGGATGTTTCCTAGGAGTGGGTGGTGTGTGTGTATGTGTGTGTGTGTGTGTGTGTGAGAGAGAGAGAGAGAGAGAGCAAGCGAGGTAGGGGAGAACTGAATTTTCTAGCAGATTGCAGGAGAAGGCATCCTTAACCAATGTGCTTGTCTACTGAGAGATGGGTCCATCTGTCCTCAAGGAGGTCACACACTGGGGTTTTTGGTCATAATCTATCTTTTGCTCCAAATTCACCTCTGGATTTCAATGAGCATGAATCATTTCCATTGTGGGAATCTTTTATTTTCAAAGTTTTATTTATTTGAAAAGCAGAGATACAGAGATAGAGGGAGAAACAGAGAGAGATACCTTCCACCTGCTGGTTTACTCCCCAGATGCTGGCCACAGCCAAGACTGGTCAAAGCCAAGAGCCAGGAACTGCATCCCAGTCTCCTACTTAATTGGGTCATCATCTGCTGCCTCCCAGGTGCATTAGGAGGAAGCTGGATCAGAAGCAGAGGTGGGACTGGATCCCAGGCACTTTGATATAGATTACAAGTAGGAGCATAATCCTCTGTACCACAATATGCACCCCGTGGAAATCTTTAAAATAGTTACATTTTAAGATATGCAATAATTTTATCAGCACATGAAATTTTATTTGGAGAATAAAAGTAGAAGTCACAGGTATTTTATTTATTCTGGACTAAAAAAAGTGAGTGTTTTCACAAACTATTTTGTAACTATTAATATAGTGTAGCTCAGCTCCGCTATCATTAGTGGGCATTAAGCACTCTATTTAGACTTGAGGCCTGGAGCAAAAAACGGATCAAATTGAAACACACACACAACCACATATTTCAAATTATTTATTTCTTTAGCAACAAGCAGGCACATCATTTTCTTTTTATGATTTTTTGGTTTTATATTTTGGAGGAGAGGACAAAATATTAACTAACCAATAGAATATGTCTAGTGCTTACTGTTCTGTGCAAGGTTTCTGAGCTTCTGGTAACCATATTTACAAAATGTTGTAAAGATCAAAGAACTATTTGTTCAGTAAATTGGAGATAGTATTATGATCTGAGCCCAGTTGCCTAAAATTTGATTAGTGGTGTTAAGAATAACCCCTTGTGGGGCCAGCATTTTGGTATAGCAGATAGAGCTACCACCTGTGATGTCAGCATCCTATTGGGCTCTGGTTCATGTCCCAGCTGCTCCATTTCCAGCCACTTCCCTGATAATGGGTTGGGAAAGCAAAGGAAGATGGCTCAAGTGTTTGGACCCCTGCAACCCATGTAGGAGACCCAGAAGAAACTCCTGGTTTCCTCCTGGTCCAGCTCTGGCTATCGCAGTTATCTGCAGAGTGAACCAGCAGATGAAAGATCTCTCTGTCTCTGTCTCTGCCTCTCCTTCTCTCTCCTCTGTAACTCTGACTTTCAAATAAATAGATCTTTAAAAAATAGAAAAAAAAAGGATAGCACCTTGTGACTCCAAGTTTGCCTTGATTACTGAAACATCTGTAGTTACTTGATCCCACAAGGAGGGTGTGCACTTGAATTTGTTTTCCTAGCAGGGAGTGAGATGTTTTGAGCTCTATTCTGGGAAGGGGACTTAGGAAGGGAAGAACCAGATTTCCAGCAGATTCATTAAACTCAAAACAGCTCTCTGGAGGGGATGAATCTGTGACTATGGTCATTTCTGACCAGCTGAGCCAACTGGACCAGATAAATTGGCTGGCAAAAAAAAAAAAAAAAAAAATCCCAGCTCCACCTAAGATTGTTGTAGTTTGACCATTGTAGAACCCAGGGGAGCCTGTTCCCTTTGGTAGTTTTCTCTCAGTCCCTGGGAAACTCAGCAAAAGTCTGCCTGCACAGATATGCCTTGGACTCTGCCTCTGGCAGCCCATCAGAGGACGAGACTTCTAAGGGCCCTGTTGTAAGAATTTCTGCTGCAGATCACAGAGACTTATGTACTGGAAACTGATACCAGAAGCACCCCAGCTGGTCTTAACTCCTATGATGGAACAGAAGAGCAGAGGTGACTTTTTGCATAACTGGGTCCCCATCCATTCTATTTTAAATTCCACCTGGATGCTACAAGTGTGGAACAGGGCACAGGCTTGTGACCACTGGCTCTCAGGAGGGGGTGGAGAATGGCATCCTGGATGCCCTGCTGTCCTTTGGTGGCCTGAAACGCCTGCAGGAATGACAGACATGGGGGAGCAGGGGAGACACCAGTGCTCGTCCCAGGAGGGAGGGCGAGACTTGGAAAGGCATGGTGATGTCTTGCTGTTTAAGTGGCCACAACTATAGAAGTTAGATGTTTTGTTGTGGTTGCTTACTAATCCTAGAAATTAAGGCTGAAGAAACCTCATAAAGGGTTTGGAAAGAGTGGCTTGTCTCTGGGACAAGATCTCCCTAATCCCTGCACCCCAACACCCTTAAAAAAAAAGGAAAAAAATGTAAAAAAACCTCACAGAGTCAGAAATAAATGAAGTGGCTTATCTCTAGCAGTATTTAAGGCATTATACAATCTTTTCAGAATGAGAATGAAATTAAAAACAGTCTGAACAAAAAAGAGTGATTACTTTTGCCCAGAGAGTACAGGTAAGCAAAACATAAAACATAGAAATACACTGAGAAGGATGAGTTTTTGAATAGATCTTTTCAAAGAAACTTTGCTGAATTTTTCAAAATAAAGCAACTTCATAAATTAACAAATTATTATCACTTTTAATAAGCTGTCAAGGAAACTACTTTAAAAATCTACCACTTACATTTTTTTAGAGTAACATTTATGGAGTGATTGCTAGACTGCTTATAATGGAAAAAAGAAATTTTCTTCTTTTGGAAGTTTTTGCCAAAATTGGACAATAAAAATTTTAAAAGAAATGTCATTTTGAATTGATCGTGGCCATCTTTTCCAACTGTTGCTGTGCTTAGCCACACTTACATTATGGTGCCATAAATGTTCTTCTGCCAACAAAGGTCCGTCAAAAGTCAGCAAATGCCGATACTACTCTTGTAGCCAAGGTTGTTGTGCATATGTGTAACCTCTGGTCACTGTCTTCATTAGCAGTGAGCAGCAAGTTAATGTGGAGTTTATTAAGCCCGGTCAAGCAACAAATGCCATTTGGCATTGATTCATGTCTCAATCTTTACATGGAAGTCAATTACATTTTAACTTGACTTTAATAGTTTGAGTTTCCTGAACAAAAGCTTTAATAACTTTATTTTTTTCCTACATCAGTTTTTTTTTTAAAGATTTTATCCATTTTTTTGAAAGGTAGATTTAGAGAGAGAGAAACACTCCATCCACTGGTTCACTTCCTCAAAACACCGCAACAAATGGAGCTGGGCTGGTCCAAAGCCAGCAGCTTCTTCTGGACCTCTCATGTGGCTGCAAGGGCCCAAGCACTTGGGCCATCTTCTGCTGCTTTCCCAGGTGCATTAGCAGGGAGCGGGATCAGAAGTGGAGCAGCCTGATGTTGAACCGGTGCCCTTATGGGATTCTAGCACTGTAGGTAGTGGCTTTACCCACTATACCACAGTGCCGGCCTCATCTACATCAGTTTTTTTTTAATTCATATATATTCCTTTAAAAATGTTTATTTAATTTAATTTGAAGACATAAATAGATAAAAGAAAAGGAGAGAGAGAGAGAGAGAGATTGATTTTAGATGCATTGGTTCACGCCCCCAAATTCCCAAAATAGCCAGGGTTAGGCCAGGTCAAAGCCAGGAGCCATCATCTGCTGTCTCTAAGTGTGAGCATCAGCAGGAATCTTGAATGTGAAGTGGAGCCAGGACTCAAACCCAGGCACTCTGATATGGGATGCAGGTGCCCCAACCAGCATCTTAATCATGGGCCAAATGCCCACCTCCTGACATCAGTTTTAAGCCCTTTGGTTTGACTTCCAAAATCCTTAATTCAGTATTTTTTTTTAAGAAGTATCTCATTGGGACCAGCGCTGTGGTGCAGCAGGTAAAGCTGCCGCCTGCAGTGCCGGCATCCCATATGGGCGCCGGTTCGAGTCCCAACTGCTCCACTTCTGACCCAGCTCTCTGCTATGGCCTGGGAAAGTGTTAGAAGATGGCCCAAGTCCTTGGGCCCCTACACCTGCGTGCGAGACCTAGAAGAAGCTCCAGGTTCCTGGTTTCGGATCAGTGCAGCTCTGACTGTTGTGGCCAATTAGAGAATGAACTAGCGGATGGAAGACCTCTCTCTCTCTGCCTCTCCTCTCTGTGTGTAATTCTGATTTCCAAATAAAATAAATGAATCTTTTTTTTTTTTTTTTAAAAAAAAAGATGTATATTATTTATTTGAAAGACAGAATGACAAAGATTTTCAAGATCTTCCATCTGCTGGTTCATTCCTAAATGGCCAAAATGGGACACCAGGAGCCTATATCTCTATCTGGGTCTCCCAAGTGGGTTCAGGGGCCCAAGTACTTGGGCCATTTTCTGCTGCTTTTCCAGATGCATTAGCAAGGACATGGTTTGGAAGCAGAGTAGCCAGGACTTGAACCAGTACTCATATGGAGGGTCAGCGTTAACTCAACCTACTGCACCCCAGTGTCAACCCCTTTCATTCCATGTGTATCCATAGCATTCATTTTAAAAAAATTCATTTACTCTATTTCCTTAAACTCATTCTTTCTAGTCAGCCTGATTCTTGTTTCTATTTTCTGTTAAGCAGAGCCCGAATATTTATATACCAAGTTCTTTACTCATCCAAACCTATCTCCTCATCCTCTAGGTCATAACTCTTCAGGAGTTAGCATATTAACATTTCTCTCCATGCAATTCCTGTAACATCTGGGTCCCTACTACAAAATGTATCACTTTGTTTGCTTTTTCTTTACCTAATGTACCTTAATTGTCAGTCATCAGTTAGAATGGATAATTCTTTTGGGATGTCCATTGTCTACCAAAGGGCTGAGTGCATAGTAGGCATTCAGTAATGATTGTATGGTTGTGATTGTAACAGACAAGGAATCTCTCACAGGAACAGTGGAATCAATGAAGCATTAAGTTGAGAGCTGTCAACATTGACATAATCTACTAACTTGCCAGTTTTCAGTTGGAAGTTCGCCATGTCTGATACCTACTACATTACATTAGTATGTGCCACATGATTTGCACACCCTCCAAGGGGACCACCAGATGGCTGTGTCTGGAGTATTCACAGCTTCGGTTTCTGCTGGTGCTAAAATCAGTAAATAAACGGATACTCCTAAATCTTTCTGACAAATCTGTAGCCATGCCATGTGCTCCTTCCAGGTAAGTTTGTTGAGCTAGGCTAATAACTCAAACTCCTACTGGAGTTTTCTCCAGAGAGTACATTTATTTGAGTAGGCAAGTGCTCAGAGCCCAGGAGATTTATGAGGGTCCAGAGACATAAACACAAACTGCATAATAGGTGTGAGGTGTGTTCCAACTGCAGCCCTCTCACCTTCTGTTAATGATTACGGGAAGGGAGGCATCAATACAAAAACAGTCAACTTGAGGGCTCTCAAGTTTGCAATCTGATGAAGTCTTCTGGTGCCAGACCAACTTTTGGGGTTGTCACATGGCTTAGTGAGGCTGCTTCCAAAATGGGCTGAAAACCACAATTTTGATATACTGGGCCAAATGCCAGAACAGAGTCTTGAGTCTAGCCGGCTGAGTAAAAGATTCCAGTTGCTACTTTAGTACCAGCGTATTGTCTGAAATCCCCAAGGCACACTCATGAAACCAGCACCAGACAAATGCAGCGGAGCCGTTTGCAATGCTGTTTTGGGGAGAGAACTAATATTTGTCTTATAGGTTAACAGAGTTATGGCAGACTTTGGCTGGAAGGAGTTTTCCTTCAGGAACTGATTTGGCCCTCAGCATATCTTAATCTTACAGTAATTGTTGGCAGTCCAGGGTGGGGATCAGCACTGGAATCTTACCCTTCTTGCTCCACCCCTGTCTGCCCCAGGGGTGGTGATGAATAAAGCTCGCACAGAGAGAACTGAACCAGTTTGGGCAAACTATCAGCTTTATTAAGTTTTAAGCTTCCTGGTCTTGCTAGACTATGCAAAGTGCAGTTTCATGTTCCTTCTCCTGGAACTGAAGACAACAATGCTGACCACCTAGTCTTAGACTGAAAAGCAGGAGGTTAATGAATAAGCATAACAATTATTGATCAAACAGCACCTTTTGTAATCACCTTGGGATTAATTCTGAGAAAAGAAACTAGTTAGAAGCAACAGAAAGTGGAGAGGAAAGCTCTCTCAGTGAGGACATAGAGGTCTGTGAAGGCTCAGGGTAGCATTATCTTAATTTTGAAGCCCCCACTGGTGATGGAAACCAATTGACTGGCTACTCTTTTTCTCCAAAAGGAGGTGCAATCAATGAGGAATAAAACAGGGTGCAGAGTCCTCACCATAGCAGGAAGAAATGACAGTTCAGATATGTCAAAGGAGTCCTCACTTCCTGCTGTAAAGTGTAGTGTCACAAGCCCTCAGAATAGAGAGGCAGGAAGCAGTATACAACCTTTGTGGAAGCTCTGGGCAGGATAACTATGATGTAAATGTTCTGCACTGTATTCTGAGAACAAAGAAGTTGTGCAATGATTACGGCACTGTAGCGAGTGGTTTCTGTAGGGTCCATCAGTGCCAGCTGGTGCACTGGCCTCTCTACTTGAAGTCGTGGTGAGACAGGGTAGTGATCTTATTACCAACTACCTCTGCCTCTACAGGTTAACTCAGGAACAGAGGGAGATTTCACCAAATACCATGGCATCCTTAAATAATGTCCTCCTCCACTTTTTAAAGCTCAGAACACTTTAGTTTGTTTTTCTGCTTGCAGTTTCCTTTGATTATGCTAAATTAAACCATTATCCTCTCCCAATGTCATCTCAGGCAAGGGGCACAGAAACTTATCAGGTATGGCGTAATCAATCTGAGACTGGAATGTTAAATGAGGTGAAATCACAAAATAGATAGTCAACAGGTAGTTTAAAATCAGAAGATTAAATTTGAGAAATTGATGTATGTGGATATTCATGAAAACACTGAAGAAATAGTTTCATTCACTTAATAATCACAGTTATTTGCTTGTAGATTGCATACATTTTTAGTCTAGACAAAACATGTTAAAACTGCTTGTGATTGCATATAAAGAAATCTACATTTTTCAAGATAGTTTAAGTCATGTGATAACATGATGGAGAGTTGTTTGTAGTACTTGGCTTGCTTTAAAGGTGTGTCTTGCTTAGAATTCATAAATGAGCAAATTAATGGAATTGAAAGTCTTAAATGTATTTCACAGCTGGAGAAAACAACCACGTAGAAGGATTAAGCTCATCCAAGACTGTTTATCTTTCTGGCTCAGTTTTATGCAGTAACCCTCTGCAAGTGTTGGATTCTTCCTGTGGTTCTTGTCTTCATATTTAAACTGTGGTATTCCATAGTCCAATCAAAGGTGTACAACAGAGAATCGAGGGAACTTTGCAAAACAACCTAAATAAAATAATACTTTTGGTAAAATTCTAACAATAGATTCTAAGAAATCACCTATATGATGTAAATAATTCTATTTTTAAAAAACATTTTTATTTATTTGAAAGGGAGACAGGGAGAGAGAGAGAGAGAGAGAGAGAGAGAGATCTCCCATCCACTGGTTCATTCCCCAAATGCTTTCAATAGCTGAGGCTGGGCCAGGCTGAAGTCAGAAGCCTGGAAATCCATCCAGGTCTCCCAGGTGGGCAGTGAGGACCCAAGTGCTTGAGTCATGACCTCCTGTCTTCCAGAGTGTACATTACGCAGATCCTGATTTTGAACTCTGGTGTGGGATGCAGGCATCCCAAGTGGAGTCTGAACCACGCCCACCCTAATTATATAGTTCTTGTAACGAAAAATAATAGTTTCCCACTTCCCCACTTCCCAGTTACCCCCTCACTCAGAAGTAACAACTTTCAGCTCTTTTCAGTGATTCTATTAGCATTTTCCCTCAGTTTATTAAATATAATGTTTATACCATTATTTCATAATTTTAAAACTTCTAGGCATTATCTGTGTTTTTCATCACCCTCAGGGTTTTTTGTTGGTTTGTTTGTTTGTTTGTTTGTTTTGTTTGTTTTTACTTATTTGACAGGCAGAGTTAGACAGTGAGAAAGAGAGACAAAGAGAAAGGTCTTCCTTCCAATGATTCACCCCCTAAATAGCCGCTATGGCCGGAGCTGCACCTATCCGAAGCCAGGAGCCAGGTGCTTCCTTCTGGTCTCCCATGCAGGTGCAGGCACCCAATCACTTGAGCCATCCTCCACTGCCTTCCCGGGCCACAGCAGAGAGCTGGACTGGAAGAGGAGCAACCGGGACTAGAACCCGGCGCCCATATGGGATTCTGGCACCGCAGGTGGAAGATTAGCCAAGTGAGCCACAGCGCCGGCTCCAATCACCCTCAGTTGTTAACATGTACACATTCTCATCTTTTCTCTTCCCATATGGATGCTTCAAATATGTGGTTATATATATATATATAATAACATATGTTATGACACAATGCTACTCATGCTAAGTGATATCAGATACTATGATTATTTTTCCTTTCCTCACTTGCCTTATCCCCTACTTGCTTCTTTTACTTTGCTATAAATTAGTGACATAATTATAGATCTTGGTGGTGTTCAAGTGATGTAATTATATGTAAAGTAATCTATCTATGTATATACACATACAATGTAGAATGGTTAAATAAGATTGGTGAGCATATTCATTCATCACCTCAAATACTTCTCATTTTTGGGGTGAGAACATTTGAGATTTACTCTCAGCAATTTTGAAATATATATTGTTATTAACTATCATCACCACACAAGGCAATAAATCCCAAAACATGCTGTTCTCCAGTGTAACTGAAACACTGTACCCTTTGATTAACATTCTTCCCATTCCTCAGCCCTGCTGCTTCTGGGGTCTCCCATTCTCTTCCCCTCTTACCTGTGTCCCCATCGGCTTTGTTCTCCAAGTGCTGGTCACGAATCCAACCCCAATTCTCACCAGTTTTCTGAATCTCCTCAGAGGAATCCACAGTGTTATCAATTGTGCCTTTTTGATTCAGGGTCTCAAAGGGTCGTTGGGTCTGTTTGGTGCCCAACTGTTCGGGGATCTTCTTCACCTTCATCTCAGGAATATCATCTTCCTTGTTTCTGGTTTTCATCTTTGGTTTACTCTCTTGTGATGGTGGAGCTTTCTGAGAGAGTGATGTGAAATCAGTTGTATGGGAATTCATATATCTTAAAAAATAGGTTTATCAGGGGCCGGCACTGTGGTGCAGTGGGTTAACGCCCTGGTCTGGAAGCACTGGCATCCCATATGGGCACTGGTTTTAGTCCCGGCTGCTCCTCTTCCAGTCCAGCTCTCTGCTATGGCCTGGGAAAGCAGTGGAGGGTGAACCAAGTCCTTGGGCCCCTGCACCCGTGTGGGAGACCAGGAAGAAGCTCCTGGATCCTGGCTTCAGATCGGCGCAGCTCCGGCCGTTGTGGCCATCTGGGGAGTGAACCAACAGATGGAAGACCTCTCTCTCCCTCTCTCTCTCTCTGCCTCTCCTTTCTCTGTGTAGCTCTGACTTTCAAATAAATAAAATAAATCTTTAAAAAAATAGGTTTATCTAGGGTGGGGGTTTGGCATAGCTATTAAGATGCTGCTTGGGTGCCTGTACCCTGTATTATGCACTTGGGTTTGAGTCCAGGTACTGCTCTCTATTCCAGCTTACTGTTAATGTGCACACTAGGTGGTGGCTCAAGTGTTTGGGTT
Source organism: Oryctolagus cuniculus (assembly GCF_964237555.1). Taxonomy (NCBI): domain Eukaryota; kingdom Metazoa; phylum Chordata; class Mammalia; order Lagomorpha; family Leporidae; genus Oryctolagus; species Oryctolagus cuniculus. Next base: position 157,329,927 of record NC_091434.1, on the reverse strand, counting down.
TGTGCCACCCATGTGGGAGACCTGAATTGAATTCCCCGTTCTCAGCTTTGACCTGGCCCATCCATGGCAGTTAAAAGCATTTGGAGAGAAAACCAGCTGAATAGACCTCTCTGTTTCTCTCTCTGCTTTGCATGTAAATAATTTATAAATAAAAATATTATAACTAGTTTTCACCTACTGTTTGCCTGGATATTGGATTTTTTTCCCCAATATTTTTTTTTTTTCAAAAGGGATCACATATTTATTACTGAACCAGCCCACTGGTCACAGCCCTAATCAAACATGTCCAGCTGTCCAGATGATGGTGACATCTTCAGCTTGATGTGGTGATAGTGACGTTGTGACATTGAGACAGAAGAAATGAGCACGCCATTCAAGTGCAATTCCTTATAGACCCAGCTTGGTTCTTCTCCAATGTCTCCTCTTGGAGTTATACCTGATTTTATTACCAGTTTTCATCCGAATCCATTGCGGAATGGGGCGGTTTTGTTTTTGTTTTTTTGGCCAGGAACCTCTTGATTCTGAAGGTCTTGTGAGAAGACATGGCGAGGAAGAATCAGGGACACCCACCACGATGGCGGAGGAAAGGAGAAAGGTTTCCCCCAATATTTTAAAATGACTTTTTTTTGGTTGTTATTTTCAAGCTTCCTGGTTACTACTCTAATTCCAGGCCTTTTGTGTATGGTATCTTTTGGAATCTTCTCTTTCTCTATAATGTTTGGAAATTTCATGATGATGTGGCAGGATGTGAGTATATTACATTGGTTTTTCATACTAGTAAGCCATTTATTGAACTGATTTCCTTCCTTCAGTTTTCCTTCTTCTTTATAGATCTTCTACTTCTTTAATGTTAAATTAGCTTTCTGATTCCATAAGCTTTATTACTGTTTTCCACTTTGCTTTCTATGTTTTCCTTAATTTCTGTGCACTTTTCTCATTTGGATTTTTATTTGTTGCTTTTTTTGAAAGTCACAGTTACAGAGAGAGAGAGAGAAAGAGTTCCATTTGCTGGTTCACTCCCCAAATGGCCACAACAGTTGGAACTGGAACTTGCTGAAGCTAAGAGCCAGGAGCTACCTCCAGGCCTCCCACGTAGGTGCAAGGGCCTAAGGACTTGGGTTATCTTCCACTGCCAGGAGCATTAGCAGAGAACTGGATGGGAAGTGGAGCAGCCGGTACTTGAACTGGCACTCATATGGGATGCCAGTGCTGTAGGCAGCGGCTTTAGCCACTATACCACAACATTGGCCCCTCCTTATTTGTCTCTACTGAGCTTTTTATTTTGGCTAATATACATGTGTGTGTGAATAAGCATATGGTTGTACATAGGCATATATATATATATATATACACACACACACACACATTTGACTTGTAAGAGCTCTTCTGTTTTCTGTTCCTTTTTAAAATGAAATAATATTTTTGCTCTAATTGTAAAGGCATGCTATCTTTTCTTATATCTGTATTAACTATCTATTGTTTCTACAAAAAATTCCCATAATTTTAACAGCTCCAAATAGCACACATTTACCATCTTATAGTGTAGATGTCAGAAGTCTACAATCAGTAAGACTGGGCTCCTGGGGTGGGGGAGAATCTGTTTCCTTGCCTTCTCCAGTGGGGAGAGGCACCTGTATTCCTTGGCGTGTGGTTCCTTCCTCACATTACTGGCATGTCTGCTTCTTTTGTCCCAGGAGGACCCTTGTGATTATATAAGGACCATAGGGATAATCAAGAAGATCTTCTCTTCTCAAGATCATTAACTTAATCACATGTATAGAGTCCCTTTTCCCATGTATGAGGTGACACATCAAACATTTTGGGGATTAGTACATTGTGGTGAGTTGAGTGGTAACTTTCTGAAAGATTGATCCACATCCCATTACTCAGGACCTATTGATGTGATCTTATTTGGAAACAAATAAGGATGTGATCTTATTTGGAAACAGGATCTTTGTAGAGGGAAATAACTTAAAAACCTTTCAACAAGATCATCCTGGATTATCTGGATGGGCCCTCAATCCAAGTATCTTCATGGAGGGCATAGAGGATTAAGACACCCAGAAGGAGGACAAGGCCTGTGCAGATTGAGGCTGGGACTGAAGGGACCCCACTTTCATGCCTGGGACCCTCAGAAGCAGGAAGAGGCCAGGAAGTAGCCTCCCTTAGGACCTCTAGAGCAAGGTAGCTCTGCTGGCAACTTGATTTCAGATTGCTGGCCTCCAGCATGGTGGGGCAGTGCATCCCTGTTGTTTCTGGCCATCTTGTTCCTGGTGTTTTTTTATGGCAGTCCTAAGAGACCAATACAGTTGGGGGTCTACTGAGGGGAGGAGGGGCATTATTCTAGTACACTATGTTAATGATATTTTTTGAAATTTTCTTCCCCTTGCTTCTTTCTTTCAAGGTTTTTTTTTTTTTTTTTTTTTTTTTTTTTTTTTTTTTTTCTGTTTGCTTTCCCTCTACTCTTTTAGAAGCTTGCCTGGGAGTGTCTGGCTATCCTTGGTTATTGGTCTTGATTGTGAGTAAAATGCTTAAAAGCCAGTTAGACACTCTGAGCATGTGGGTGGGGCTTGTTGACTTTGGCTTTTATTTTAGGGTTATCTTGATGGTCATTTTATTGGCAAGTCTTCAATGTCATCATATTTGTGTCTTGTCTCTTAGTCTGGTTGGTTTCTGCAGAGAATATTCTGGTCTCCAATTTTGATGATGTTGGCTAATGTTCTTCAGTCTAGTAGGCAAACAGGGCTCCAGAGGTCTTAGCATTCACCAGCTAAAAGTTTTCTTTAATATGCTAAGTACATCCTCACTTTTCTCTGTCTATTCTCTAACACATTGCATCTTATATTCTTCAAAAAGTAGGCCTGTTGCCTTTGCTAGGGTCTACTGGGACACTTGTTACCTTCTATACAGTGGGGAAAGTACCCTGAGGGCTAACTGCTTCCTAATCTTTCAGCTGATTCTTTTGTTTCCAGTCTTACTTTAAATATCTGACTTTCAGGGTTTGTGAGACCTCCAATTCCTGAGACTTTTAGAAATTTTATGGTGTCAGACAGATTGCCTCTTGGCTTTCCCTGAAGACCTAAGATCTCATGAATTCAGGTCTGATAATACAGGCATCATTCAGTTATCTACTGGGAAGTCCTCAAAATATATTACTTCCTTTCCTTAATTGTTCCTTGTTGTGTGTGTATATCCTGTTTAAAAATCAATTTATTATAGTTATAGTGGAATTTTGGAAAAGATCAAAATTAAATATTCATGGCCAATCTCCCACATCTAATCAGAAATTTCATAATAAAAACGTATTTATTGGGGCTGGCACTGTGGTGCAGCAGGTTAAAGCCCTGGCCTGAAGCGCCAGCATCCCATATAGGCGCCGGTTCTAGTCCCAACTATTCTTCTGATCCAGCTCTCTGCTGTGGCCTGGGAAAGCAGTAGAAGATGGCCCAAGTCCTTGGGGCCCTGCACCCACGTGGGAGACCCAGGAGAAGCTCCTGGCTCCTGGCTTCGGATCGGCTCAGCTCCAGCCGTTGCAGCCATCTGGGGAGTGAACCAGCAGATGGAAGACCTCTCTCTCTGTCTCTACCTCTCTCTGTAACTCTGTCTTTCAAATAAATAAAATAAATCTTAAAAAAATATTGATTTGACTTATCATAGTTACTGACTAGGTTCATTCATTTTCAGGAAATCTTAGGTTATGTGTTAGTTTTTATAAACACTTATATTTATTTCTGACGGGTTTTAATAGTCAAAAGTATATTGATCATTCTTAAAACTTTAGCCATTAATATTACTACACATTTATTATAGAAAGATTATATTCAAGTAGGCAAATAGAAAAATTACACTTAATCTCCTGACCAAAATAGATTTTGTTGACATTTTAGTGTGTGTTCTTTTGATTTTTATTTTTGCATGTATTTAATTTATATACATTTTTTAAAAGATTTATTTTTTACTTGAAAGTCAGAGTTATACACACACAGAAGGAAAGGCAGAGAGAGAGAGAGAGAGGTCTTCCATATTCTGGTTCACTCCCCAATTGGCCATAATGGCCAGAGCTGAGCTGATCCAAAGCCAGGAGCCAGGAGCTTCTTCCAGGTCTCCCAGGTGGATGCAGGGGCCCAAGGACTTGGGCCATCTTCTACTGCTTTCCCAGGTCATAGCAGAGAGCTGGATCAGAAGTGGAGCAGCCAGGACTCGAATCAATGCCCATTAGGGATGCCAGCACTGAAAGCAGCGGCTTTACCTGCTACATTCCAGCACTGACTCTTAAATTTTTTTAAAAAAAGATTATTTATTTTGAAAGTCAGAATAGAGAGAGAGGGAGGGAGATACAGAGAGAGAGTGAAAGAAATATCTTCACTGCTGGTTCATTCTCCAGATGGCCAAGGCCAGAACCCAGGAGCTTCATCTAGGTCTTCCATGTGGGTGATAGGAGTCCAAACACTTGGACCATCTTCTGCTGCTTTCCCAGGTGCATTAGCAGGGAGCTGGATTGGAAGTGCAGTAGCCAGGACACAAACTGGCAACCATATGGAACATATGGAATACCCGTGTCACAGTTGGTGGCTTTACCCATTTGCCACAATGCTGGCCCTACAAACATTTCAAGTTATATATATTGCTTTGATAATTTACATTTTTTCATTTAAAATATCAAAATATATTTTTTCTGTTGATGATTTTATTCAATTTTATGAGTAGAAAGTTCTTGATCTAAACACTTTGAAGTGAACTAATCTTGTAAGCCTCCTATCATCTCTTCATGAGAGGTAATAAGTGTTCAGCAAGAAACCAACTAATAAAATTCTTTTTTTGTCTGATCATGCGCATTTCTTTGGCAAATTTATGTAGTCATGTGTTAAGTAATGATGGAAATGATGAACTTCATGTACAATGGTATGAGGGAATTTCAGAATTCAATTTCATGGCATATGAAATTGAAAATACATTATTTTGGTGCAAAAAGATTAAATCCATATATATGGGGGCCTTCAGGCAGTTCATAAATAATGTTATGAGAAAAGTGTATGGATTTTAACATTGTCTTCTTAAAAATAAAATTGCCTTTTAATCCTATTTTCCATGAACTTGTTGGATTATTCTCAGATATTCCATATAGCTTACGTATGTAGTAAACCATCCCATCCAGTTTTGTGTCAATACACAGACATGTTGTCACCTAACAACACATATCCTTGCTGTAAAGTAATATATTCCTGACTGCGTCTTTTTTTCTTTTTTATCTTTTTAAAAATTTTTATTATTTCTTTGAGAGGCAGAGTCACAGACAGAGAGAAGGAGAGGCGGAGAGAAAGGTCTATCCGTTGGTTCACTCCTCAAATGGCTGAAATGGCTGGAGCTGGGCTGATCTGAAGCTGAGGAGCCAGGAGCTTCTTCTGGATCTCCCACATGGGTGTAGGGGCCCACGTACTTGGGCCGTCTTCTGCTTTCTCAGGCCAGAGCAGAGAGCTAGAGTGGAAGAGGAGCAGCCAGGACTTGAACCAGCACCCATATGGAATGCTGGCATCGCAGGTGAAGGCTAAGTCTACTAAGTCACAGCGCCAGACCCAACTGCATCTTATTTCCCTTATTTAAAGTCCTCAGAACACCACCTGATCTGCCTGGGGAGTGTCTGTCTGCAGTGTGCAGTTTTGTACCTTCCTGCAGCTGCATTTTAATCATCTGCCCTGACACCATCTGGGCAAGTTGGCTGTGCAGTAACTTCAGACATCTTCATCTCACCAGCACAGGCTGCTCACATCACATGATGGTTTGACACAAGGAATACAAGGAAACAGGGACAATGGAAAAGCAACCCAAGGTAGAAGTAGCTGTGTGGAAAATGCTGGGAAAATTTGGATTTTTGCCCAGATTCGTGCATGAGGGCCATAGCCAGGTAAGATTTGGAAAGTATCTTGATGTCAGATATTGAAATTCTTCATTAGAGAGAAGTGAGCTGTCGCCCTTTAGGGCGGATGTTCAGTCACAATAATTCCATTAATTGCATGCACTATCTGATGCCTTGTGAAACCAGTCTGGTCATTCCAATATTCAGTCATGGCTATTGAATACAAATGCTCTTTGAAACAACTGTTAGCCACTGATAAAGCTAAAACTTTGTTTTCAGAGGTAAATTTAGGTTTTCCAGACTAATAACCTTTAGTGCAAAGCAATTTGGGCAGCATCTTCAGGAGTAAGTTACCATGAACAATTTTGTACTGAAAATAAAATACTTGCTGAAATAGCCTCATAGCATAAAGTATTATATTTATTTGCTGGGAACACTTGAATCAGTGAAAGACAACTTTATTACTGAGAGACTTAAGAAACACAATAAGCAAATGTGCTACAGTGGTTTATTTCTGAAGCCAAAAAAAAAGTGATTATGAAGACTAAGCTAAGAAAAAAGGTCAGTCCTTCGCACAAGACAATTTCAAATGTGACACTGTAAGAAGATGAGTTTGTGTCAAACAAGACATATATTTTCCTTTTGTAACTTCTGTTGCTTAAGGACATCTTTGTATTCTTTCAGCAATGCAATTATATTAAGGCTGTAAAAGCAAATACACATTGGGACAATTGTCAGATTCAATTTTCAACTGGAGGTTGCGGAGCCTTTGCTGCCTGTTTGGGGCACAGTCTTTAAGATCTACTTGCTAGATCTGTGGTTAAATTCTACAGCACTCTGGTTGATGTGTGAAAAGGACAGCAAGTGTATTAGTCTGCTTTTCATTACTATAACAAAATACTGAAGACAAGCTACCTATGAAGGAAGAGGATTTATTTTGGCTCATGGATTGGGAGGTTCACCCCCTAAGATTGTACAGTCCCCATTTGTTAGGCATTTGGTAGAGGACATAGATGGCAGTAGTAGGGCATGTGTGGAAGAAGGATCACATTGCAAGCCAGAAAGCAGAGAGAGAGAGCAAGAGAGCGCGCGAGAGAGAGTGGCTGGCCCCACTTCAAACACTCTTTCATGAGAACCACCTTCTGAGGACATGCCCTCAATGATCTAAGGATGCTCTACCAGACCCACCTCTTTTTTTTTTTTTTTTTTTTTGACAGGCAGAGTTAGATAGTGAGAGAGAGAGAGAGAGAGAGAGAGAGAGAAAGGTCTTCCTTCCGTTGGTTCACCCCCTAAATGGCCACTATGGCCGGTGCACTGCGCTGATCCGAAGCCAGGAGCCAGGTGCTCTTCTGGTAGACCCACCTCTTAAACAGCAGAGTTGGGTTACATTTCCAGCTTCACAACACCATTAACTTCTGACTTTGCCATTCATGCATAGTTCAGAAGCCACTTTCAAACCACAGCAACAAGTGACATTTCTTTACGGTCCCAAAATCCCCTCCTTTTTTTTTTCTTTAAAAAATATCTATTTATTTATTTGAAAGAGTTACAGGGAGAGAGGGGAAGAGGGAGAGAATCTTCCATTTCCTGGTTCACTCCCCAGATGGCCGCAACAGCCAGCACTGGGCCATTCCAAAGCCAGGAGCCAGGAGTTCACCTGGGTCTCCCAAGTAGATGACAGGGGCCAAGCACTTGGACCATATTCTGTGTTTTTCCCAGGCCATTAGCAGGGAGCTATATTGGAAATTGTGTAGCCGGGAAAAGAACCAGCTCCCATATGGGCTGCTGGCACTGCAGATGTCACAGGCAGTAGCTTTACCTGCTGTGCCACAACGCCAGACCCCCAAATCCCTTTCTTTCTCTCTTTAATTCTTCTCGCCCTCATCTTGTTCCTTTCCTTGCTCTTCTTATATTCTGCTTCCTTTGCATTTCTCATTTTACTTCTTGGGTCTACTGGACAATACTAGCTTACCTTCTCATCTGGTTCCCTAAACCAAGAAAAAAAGAAAGTCGATCCTTCTGCAGTCGTAGGAGTTGGTGCATTCAGTGTTTGAATCCTATTCCCCAAGAAAAGTTTTGGCAGCAATTTTCTTTTAGTATGATGTAGAAATAGACATGATAAAGTGGGGGCAGACTGTCCACAATAATTATTATTTTTCTTTTATTTATTTGAAAGGCAGAATGGGGGGGAGAGAAAGAGAGAGATATCTTCCATCTGCTGGTTCACGACTCAAATGTCCACCATGGCCAGGGGTGGGCCAGGCTGAAGCCAGGAGCCAGGGACTCCATCCAGGTCTCCCACATGGGCTATCTTCTGCTGCTTTCCAAGGTGCATTGGCAGGGAGCTGGATCACAAGTGGAGGAGCTGAGACTTGAACCAGCATCATAAGTGATGCCGGCATCACAGGCAGTGGCTTAACCCATTGCACCTTTATACTAGCCCCCAGTCATGTTTTTTGTTTGCATGAGAGGTACAGAAAGTTAAGATGTTACGTAGTTTACCTTAGGTCACTGAACTACCTCCTTGCTTTGGAAGCTTAAGACAATGGGTATGTCTAGTCTAACTTTAAAAATCCTTTAGAAGCTAGAACATCATCACTCATCCTTTAACACTCCTAGTTTTTCAGTAAATTTATCAGAAAACTGTTGTTATTACTCTGAGCCATTCATGTCCTACAAGTTTTAGTAACAGATGTCTCATAGAAATGACCCACAATAGTTTGCTTTAGAGGTTCTGGGAGGTGAAGACAGCTGTTATACACTTGATTGAGTAACTTGTTTTCTATTTGAAAAAAGGCACTTGCAGTGGGCCCAGAAAAAAGGTGGAAAACCTGGAAGCTTTAGTTCCCCGGAGCAGTCACAGAGGTCCTGGCAATCACTGAAGTAGCTGGCAACTCAGCCAGATCACACTGATAGTCCAATTCTCTAAGCAATCAAGGGTGAACACACACATGTATTCCCGTTGTAGTCTCTGTGTTAACGATGCTCCACATCCTGGGCAGAGCACTCAGTGGTTTGCTTGTAGATGCAGTGGACTTGAAAGTGCAGTGTAATAAAGGGGAAGGCAGTGATGGAGACCAGCAAATGGAGAGAGCGGGGGAGCGAGAAATGTGGTGTTGTTCATTAGGTGTCTGTCTTTGCTAAAGTGGCCAAATGCACAGCACCACTGGGGACCAGCTCCATCAGCTCATCTCTGAACCCTTTGTTTCTCTATTTAAATGATTCAGCTTCTTTTAGCAATTCCCCAGAGAATGCAGGCCCATTGCTCAGCAGTTAGTGATTTTAAAGCCCAGCTTTCAGGGGTGAATTTGGCATAGTATGGCACTGGGCACTATGGCTCATTGACTGCCAATGGCTTCTCTTTTCCCCTATGCCCCAGCGGAGTCTTCTCTCCATCAGGGTTCCCTCAAAAATTCAGCCCAATCCCTTGTTTTCTCAGTGCATTGAATTTAGTCAGCAGTTGGGATAAAAGCAGTGTGATTCAATTGACTCACACTGCAAATGTCTAATTGTTTCAACCTTCCCAAAGATATTAGCATCTTAAGAGACACTGGAGGTTAATTTAAGTGATTTCACTAATTGAAAGGATTTCAAAGAGTAGAATCTAGTAAAATAAAGACTTGTGGGCACAGTGTGGGGAGCCACTGGTAGCAAAGCAAGGAAGCTATCTTTTGCTCTTACTGGCACATAGAGCTTTGTTGCAAAGTGTGACTATCATCCTCATATTTTGCAGTGCTCTGTGCTTTCCATATTTATATATAATAGGCATCTATAATGCAACTTGATAAATCAAATTTTCGAAAAATGTATCTGTCATCTTGATCTGGGAAAAACATGCAGAGTTATCTTTTTGCTAATCCACTGTTGCAAAAAACTGTAGGACTGGTAAGTATAAAAGATGCAAGTACCTATTTGAAACTCACCAGAAACAGATGTCTCCCTACCTATGCTTTACAGTGAAAATGTGATCTCTCTACCCAAAGCGCTTTCAGTTCCATAATTAAATTCAGTTGCATTGTTAATGTACTGTTGACATTAACTTGTATCTCATATACACAAGACTGGGAATACACATATGTTAACTTGAAACAGCTGTTTGCAAAATTACTACAATATGGGCAATGCTTCTTTTAACCATTATGCTCTTATATTTAAACATGATTTGCATCTGTAAGCACTTATTATATGTAGAATTAAAAGGAGATTTATGACATAAAAATGAACTTTAATGCTACATTAATATTGCATTTGACAATAGTATGGTAGGAAAAGAAAGCTAGTAGGAGTATTTCTGCACATCAGAGGCCATGCCCTATTGGTATGCATGCCAGAAGGGCAGGGCCTGCTCAGGCATCTTTCCACTGGTCAAAGTGGTCTTTAGGCTCCACCACCAACAGGTCTGAACGGGGCTATCACAATAGCTTCTCCCATCTCCTCTACTCTTGGTGTGGGAAGGGCAGAATCATTGGGATAAGCTTTCTCCAACAGCCTCATTTCTGGCTAGCTGATACCTGAAATTCTACAACTAAAAATATCGTGATTTGCCCTGTCTTAATACTTCAGTGCTTTTGTGTGATCTTGAGTTAAGAACTTGAAATGTGAGTTTCAGATATGAGCATGAAGTGTAAATATTCACTGGGACCTGAGCGTCACTTCATCAAACCCTTTCCAGTTTTGATAGGGGCAGGTTGGAAACGGTATCCACACCTGCTGAGATACAGAGGTGTGAAGCCCCCGATTCCTGAAGGAACTGCAAGCCTCAGGACCCAACACCTGATGTTAACAGCTGAGTGGGCAGCTGAGCCTGTCCACTGAGCCCCAGTCGCCTCTTCATAGCTGCACTTCAGTCCTCAGGGCACAGCAGGAACTGCACCCTAATGAGGTTTTAGGACATAATGGTACGGTTTCTGACATAATACTTTGTCAAGGCTTTTTAGACAAGTTCTATTTTGAGCACAATTTCTTTTTTTTTAAAGATTTTATTTATTTATTCAAAAGTCAAAGTTACACAGAGAGACGAGAGGCAGAGAGAGGTCTTCCATCTGCTGGTTCACTCCCCAATTGGCCGCAACGGCCAGAGATGTGCCGATCGGAAACCAGGAGCCAGGAGCTTCCTCCAGGTCTCCCACGTGGGTGCAGGGGCCCAAGACCTTGGGCCATCTTCTACTGCTTTCCCAGGCCATAGCAGAGAGCTGGATCGGAAGAGGAGCAGCCGGCAGAAGAGGAGAACCGGCGCCCAGATGGGATGCCAGCGCTTCAGGCCAGGGCGTTAACCCGCTGAGCCGTAGCGCCGGCCCCTGAGCACAATTTCGAACTACAGGAAACACCAGAAGTTGTTAATGCATTTACATTTTCATTTTATGAGAATACATTGGTGTTTTTTCTGTGCTAGAGAATTAAATCTGAACACAGTAATGCTAAGTGAATGCTAAGTGAAACAAGCCAGCCACAAAAGACCACATAATGAATGATTCTATTTATACAGCACATCCAGGATAAGTAAATTGCTAAAGACAAAGGCAGATCAGTGTATGAAGGGCTGGAGCATGGGTCGAGTAGAGAGTGACTGCTGTATTTCTTTTTTGGGTGATAAAATTGTTCTAAAATTAGATTATCATGCTGACTGCAAAACTTTATTAACACAGTAAAATCCACTGAATCGTACACTTGAAATGAATGAACTTTATGACATGTACATCATATCTCAATAAACCAGTTTCAAAATAAATAATAAATAAGCCCAATAGCAAACAACTGAGAACCTTCCTCATGGGGCTTACGTTCTAGGGAGAACAGGCAGACAAGGGAGGTACAGACTTGCCTAGGGGCAAGCAGAATGACCAAAAGGGCACAAAGAAAGACCACTTTGACCAGTGTTGGGCAAATCACAGACTGATACTTAGAGGTCATGGCTTCTAAGCTGAGAAATAGCAGACAGAGAGAATAATATGAGAGAATATTTGCTGAGCCCCAATTCTCTGGAAAACACTGCACAGTAGAAAGATGACTGCGTCAATCCCAGGCCTTAAGAAGCTCACTTTTGGGGCTGGCACTGCAGAGCAGAGAGTTAAAACCCCGACCTGCAGCACCAGCAGGCCCTATAGATGCTGGTCCCACATCCGATCCAGCTCCCTGCTAATGTGTCTGGGAAAGCAGTGGAGGATGGCCCAAGTCTTTCTGCTCCTGCGCCCACATGAGAGACCCAGAGGAAGCTCCTGGCTCCCAGTTTCAGATCAGCCCAGCTGAGGCCAGGGAGTGCAGTGGAGGATGGCCCAAGTGCTTGGGCCCTGCACCCCATGGGAGACCAGGAGAAGCACCTGGCTCCTGTCTTCGGATCAGCGCATCACCGCGGCCGCGGTGGCCATTGGAGGGTGAACCAACGGCAAAGGAAGACCTTTCTCTCTGTCTCTCTCTCTCTCTCACTGTCCACTCTGCCTGTCAAAAAAAAAAAAAAGTGGAATAAATAGGGGATTACAGACATTTATAACACAGTGATAATACAATGACAGAGATAGGTAGAGGGACCACTGAAGTCACAGAAAAAGGAAATAAATCTGGCCAAGGAGGGTGGAGGCCAAATAGAAATGAAATTTGGGGGTGGAAGTTACATTTCTTTCTTTTTTTTTAAGATTTATTTATTTATTTGAAAGTCAGAGTTACACAGAGAGAGGAGAGGCAGATATATATATAAAGAGAGAGAGAGAGAGAGAGAGAGAGAGAGAGAGAGAGGTCTTCCATCTGCTGGTTCACTCCCCAGATGTCTGCAATGGCCAGAGCTGCGCCGATCTGAAGCCAGGAGCCAGGAGCCAGGAGCCAGGAGCCAGGAGCTTACCCCTGGTCTCCCACATGGGTGCAGGGGCCCAAGCACTTGGGCCATTCTCCACTGCCCTCCCAGGCCACAGCAGAGAGCTGGATTGGAAGAGGAGCAGCCGGGACTAGAACCAGCACCCATATGGGATGCCGGCGCTTCAGGCCAAGGTGTTAACCCACTGTGCCATAGCGCCGGCCCCGGAAGTTACATTTCATTATACGGAGCCAAGCGCCTTCTGCCCAGTGACGTCCTCTGCACACATCTCAGCAATAGCCAAAGGGAAAGCACTGCGAGGTCGGAGGCATCGGGAAAGCTGAGTGGAGAGGAAGGCAAAGAGGCAGAAGACCTGGCAGGCATCCCCCCTAAGACTGATTCTCATGAGACAGCTCCAGCCATCCATTTCTATTCAGAGAGCACAGCACTGTCCTGCTCTCTTGCTTGCACTAAGTTCTCTGCTGTTTGAAAAAGTGGAGCCCTCATGAATCTGTGGGCCAACATTTTCTAGCATCTTCCAGTTCTGGTGATTTCTGGCAGTTAGGTCACTTGTCACCTCTCATGACAAACATCTGGCAGACACCTCCCCAGGCATATCCCTTGTGGCTGTGCTGCTGCTTGGCAGGGGCCTTGAACCACATTCCCGACATGTCCAGACGGAGACACAGAACCGGTTATTCTCAAGGTTGCACATACTGCCATAAATCAAAAAGAACAGCAGTATTCCAAAGGGACAAGTTCAATGGATTATTTGTTATTTCTCTATTATCTATTTCATTGTGTATGTGTGTGTGCACATGCAGGTGCAGATTTTTTGTATAAATACATTTGTGTGTGTTGATAAAGTAAAGATGCATTTTTTAAAAAAAGAATTATTTATTTCTTTGAAAGAGTTATAAAGAGAGAGGGAGAGATCTTCCATCCTCTGGTTCACTCTCCAAATGGCTGCAACCCGAAGCCTGGAACTCTATCCTGTCTTCCACGTGGGTGGTAGGGGCACAAGTATATGGGTCATATTCCACAGCTTTCCTAGCACATCAGCAGGGAGCCGGATAGGAAGCAGTGCAGCCAAGACTCAAACTGGTGCCCATATGGGATGCCAGAGTCAGAGCAGCTTAACCTGCTGTGCCACAATGCAGGGCCCTGTTATTGTTATTGTTGAAAGTAATCTAGAATTCCTATTTTTGAGTCCCTTATTTGACATAAACATTCTGTCCCTTCACAAACCAGGAAGGAATCAGTTTTGGCCAGTTTTGATTTTCTTGTCTACAGAGGTGGCACAACAAGTCCATGACCAGTAGCACAGAGAAGACATTTATTTTCACTGTATTTGATGACAGTTTGCTGAGGGTGACTGCCCAGGGATGCTCCTGTTGGAGGAGAAATTGACTTCTAGAAGCTCAGTATTTCAAAGACTTGTGATGACCCCAGGAAACAGAAAAACATCACTTCGGTCAATCACCCACTTGTGATTGCCTATTCTTCTTGGAAATAGGAACCTGAGATGTGATGTCTGTCTCACGCTCATTTCAGAATCCATAAATAATTCATGGAAGGTATCAACTTATTTATAGGGTAGGTAGGTGGCCAAGAAAGAGTTCTGGGTGTTTACCAGTAACACGGCCCTGGAAACTGCATCCTATTGAAATCATTCCTGTTCTTGGCAGGGATCATTTGTGCTGAGGGTTGTATCCACACCCTTTTAAAAACATGCCAGGGATTTAGCATAACTAATGTGAACAAATCGACATGGGTATTCTTTGGAGGCAAGTGTGAGCAGAGACCAGGTTTTCCCCGGTGGGTATGCACGGGTGGTGGAAATCAAGGGACCCAAATCCATGCCACTAGATGACTAAACTCCTTTTAGGCTACAAAGATATTGTTTAGTTTCCCCCACACTATGCTGAATTCAGACCACATTTTATCTTACAAGTAGAAGAAGTAGCTGCAAATATTTTCATGCCCTGCCAATGACATATGCACATATGCACTGACTTTTAACAAAGAGCTCATAAACTCATTGTATGATACTGCAAAGCTGGAGAACTCCTGCTCATTAAAACACAAGCTTCATGTTACATGTAATTAAGGTAAGGAGGAAAATGTCAGTTGTGACTGTAAATGCATCTTATGTTACATATTCAATGCATACAGAAAAATAATGTGTAAATTTCATTTCAAACTCAAAAGTAAAGACTTGTCAAAGTAGATAAATGATCCTCAGGATGAAAAAGATAATTTAACGGTATTTGGGCTCTAGTTTATTCTGTTCCATTAATCTATTTTTCATTTTTTAAAAAAGATTTATTTATTTGCTTGAAAGCAGACTTAGAGAGGGAGGGGAAGAGGGAAAGGAAGAAGATGAAGGAGGAAGGGAAAAAATGAGGGAGGGAGTAGGGGAGAGAGAGAAAGAAATGTCTTCCATTGGCTGGATCACTCCCTGCAAATGGCCACAATGGCCAGAGGTGGGCCAATCCACTGCTTTCCCTGGGCACAACAGCAGAGAACTGGACACGAACCAGTGCTCATACAGGGTGCTGGTGCCCACTGAGCAGCAACACCGGCCCCATTTGTCCATTTTCACAAATAAGTTGCTATTCTAAATTCTCCGGAGGACATACTGCATTGTTGATTAGAGTACATATTCTATTTTTCCTGATTAGAAATAAAAATATATCACTAGAGGCACATTCATCTACTATTTGATAAATCTGTTATCATTTTTGGTCCAATAAAGTCTTAAAATTATTGATTACTTTTCTGAGGGGCATTAGAGCTGCAAAATGATTTAAACATTGAGAGGCTTGAGAAGATCTGCACAGCAGGGAAGTCTTCATAATTTGCATCCATCCTAGAACCCAGTGGTGGAGTCATCTTTCCCTTGAAATGAAAGCCTGTGCTTAGACTCCCTTCCAGCACTGTTCTGGTTGGGATGAACTTCATGGGCTAACTTCAGGTACATTTAATTCAGTGTTGGCATTTTGTATCATCCTCTCATAGTCCATGTATTTACTGAAAAGGGACAGAAGGATTCTGAACCCCAGATCTTCAGCTATTAAGAATATCTGCTGGAGACCAAAATGACCGTTCATATCTAAATGAAGAAGAGTGGATATCATTTACAAGTTACAACATATGCCTGTTTTACTTTAATGTTCTTGAGATACTTTCTAATATTCAAATTCAGAATTTAATTTTTAAAATATGCAATGTTTAGATCAAGTTAAAAATAATACATTGTAAAGACAATGAAAATGCTGTCATTCATATGTTATAATGAGATTTGAATCTACAGATTTGTAAAAGATTTCATTATAAAAAAGAAAGTGGAAATACAACCAAACAAAATACATAAACTACATACTATCACCATTGAATTTTTTATGCTAGCACTAAGATTCATGAAACTGATGCTTTTCACCAGCCAATCATAAAATTCAGAAAAGTCACCATATAGCCGAGAAGTAACTGAATACATTTTATATTTATGAAATGATGTTACTTCTGAATACTGATACCAATACTGGTACCAATAATTACTTATAATTATTTGCTTTTAAATGTTTCTATAGAAACATTTTTGTAGATTTCATAGGAATTACTTTTCCATGCAATAACAAGTATAATTTTCTATTTCCTGTATTAAAAATAATAATATGATGCTACATATAAATCAGCAGAGGGACTATCTTCTTAAGAGAGATTAGCTGCCTACTTATAACCTAATCTGAAATGCAGTGTTATTCTCAGGTATGTTACACAAATGATTGAAGAAAGACCTTATCTACCTAAATATTGCTGCCCTGTATGAATCTACAGGTTCTCTAAATGTGCTGTTTTTATTTTGTTCCATTAGTTGGAGTTAAGTAATTATGTTTGCTTATATTGCAAGTAGACATACAAATCATACCCTCGATAAGTTTTAAGAATCAATATTTCCATTGGTACTGAATATGTTACAGCAAGGGGGTCTGACATTTCATAGAGCTATAAAACACATTATTTATATCAGTGAACATAAAGAAAGCAAGAAACAGGCAGAGCACCATCTGAGGAGGACTGCATGGTCTGTATCAGGGGAAAAAATCAGTTCTACAGCCCCCTACACCAAGTGAATGAATCATAAAAGAAATATGGAAGTTGATAATAGCAGTTACTGCAGCAATAAAAACATGATAAAAGGCTCTTTGACAGTACGAAACCTTGGAAAGCCTGCCAAATACAAAATCTAGTTTGTAGGCACTGGCAGTATCCTGTTGTCTTTAGTAGGTCTTTGGGGGTTTCTGACAACTCTGGCTCATCCCTTTTAAGCTGAAAGGATCTATCAAAATGCCTTTGCTTCAAGAGCAATCAAAATCATTTGAACTTTAAATATTAAAAAAACACAGTAGCATTTGCTGGGTAGCTATTCCTGTATCCACTCAAAATGGTGGAGCTTTATGTGCTATAATTTTTAAAGCTATCAGCCTATGTGAGCTTAGTTAGTTCTGCTTATTTCAAATACAGCATTCTCTGCCACTGATTTTGATGACAAAAATTTCTCACAAGATGAAAATGCAGAGAAAACTTTTGGATCCTGTTTTCAACCCTTGCTCAAATGAAGGTGCCGTTAAACTAACATTTAATAAGATCCTAACCCTGATTATTGATCTAGGCTCTTAACCTTTTTACTATATTGACACCCCCTGCCTCTATGCCCAAGCGTTGCAGCTTTGAGATAATTCTTATTGGGTTAGGTAATTTTTTTTTACCCATTTCTGTATTTCTTCTTGGAATCCTTCAGTAAAGTGAAACTACAAAAATAAATTTCAGATACAGAGTAGCTTATTTTTCCTTCTGTAAACATCACTAGAACTATTTCTATCTCAAAAATCAGCAGTTTCTTCCAACACTTTAAAAATGGGAATCACTGCTCTCTAAAGACTGCTAGGCACACAGGCAACTAACACAGGAAGCTAGAATGATCCACATGTAATCCCAACCTGCAGCCAATGGTGAGCCCTTCTTTTTCGTATGTCCCCATAGAATCTTAGTTGCCTACTTGGATGGCTGCCAAATGGTGCACTGCCCCTTTAAAGACACACATACACACCCCCCCACACACAGACGAACACATGCCCACACACAATGTCAACAGTGATGCTTGGAAGGGCTTATGCAGTTATTCTTGACTTTCAATATCATAAATATTTTCTTTAGTTTAGTTTAGTTTGGATTGGATACTCATCAATTCTGACCAAAAATTATACACTTCCTGTAACTTTTACACCTAAAAATATGTGAAAATGCCTACTCCTATTTTTCCTCCACTCAAATTAGGAACTTACTAAACACACAAACACATGTGCATACATATATGTATATATATACACACACATACACATCCACTCATCTATTTACCCAAGAGAAAATATAATTTCTTCTAAGGAACTAATTAAAATTAAAGAGTAATTAAAATGATTCTTAACATTTCAGTGCATTTTCTTAAAAAAAAAAAAAAGCATCACTACACTTTTTTTTTTTTTTTTTTTTGACAGGCAGAGTGGACAGTGAGAGAGAGACAGAGAGAAAGGTCTTCCTTTGCCGTTGGTTCACCCTCCAATGGCCACCGCGGCCGCGGTGATGTGCTGATCCGAAGACAGAACCCGGTGTGCTGGCGCCGCAAGGCAGAGGATTAGCCTATTGAGCTGCAGCGCCGGCCTACCAGTACACTTTTCAAAAACTTTGGTGTTTGCATAGCAGGGAGTTCATTTTATCACAACTTAGAGGAGATGGTGTGAAGGAGCTATATGGTTATTCCTGTGTAATCCCACTCTTAAACTTGAATGCACGCAATAATGTCCTTGCCAAGTGGTTCTTGTTTGTATGGTCATATGATCCAGGAAAGTAAAAGATACTCTCTGAACACAGACTAATACTAGTACAACGTTTATTCATAATGTTATTACACTTGTTTCTAAAATCCATTCTTATTTCAATGGTGAAGAGGTAAATGCCTGAGGAACCTCAATCAGAGGTTCTTACAGACTGACAGTAAACACAAGAAACATAAGATGTCTGTAATACTGTTACAGAATATTCAATACCTTCCAACAGCATGGAGATGCTGCATACATTGCTAACACTTTTTATCATTTAAAATTATTACTGAAAACTTAAAAAATGATGCTTGCATGTAGGTGCAGACACTAAAAAGCCTTCATTTTAAAAGTTAATTCTGTACCATTTCTAAAAAAAAAAAGAAACTATAATCTGTAAACCTGTAATCTGCATAGGTGTATTGTTTATGAGAGATATTTGCATTTAAATATAATTTAAGGCAGTTAAATATAAATTCTTATTGATCTTCATATAAAAATATGTATAAAAATAGAGTATTTAAAAGCAGTGGATATTAATACCAGAGCACTGATCAATCAAAATGGGGTGGTTTTTTTTTTTGGCATAGTAATGAAATAGAGGTATTTGCACATTTAATTATTTCAGCCATGTGTTAAGTCGTCTCAGTTTCTTTTTCCAAAAGGGAAAATAATCCTTTAAGAGCCACTGTGACTAAGAGTTGTTATCTTACAACAAAGTACTTGTATAAAAAAGAAATTTACCATTTGAACCTGTAAATTTAGAAGAGAATGCCGCCAATACTAGAATTGGGTCTGTTTTATATGTATGCCACCATTTCAATAAAAAATTATCTTATGACTACACTAAGTCTGAATTAGATACAGTTTCTCAGGAAATCAAAATATAGTAGCATAGTACTATTTGTGGACATAAACAAATGCTTTATGACTGCATTTGAAAATACATAATATTTGGAAAATATTTACATAAAATGTCATTGTAATTTAAATTACTTGGTCTATCATGGCAAACAAATATTTTCTTAAGTTCCTTATCAATGAAACATAATAAAGTAATAAGTGAGGAACTATATTTTGTTCCTCTCTTTTAAAAAAGTGTGTTTTTATCAGTTTAGACTGCAGTTAACCATCCAAGTTCACGGACAAGACAGAAGGGAATGTTTATAAAAAACACAAAGAGTGCAAAGGGAAATATATTGGTGTTTAAACTGTAAAATATTTAACCTCCTATCCCTCTTACAGAATCTTTTCCAGCTCCCTTGTGGAGAATTCCTGTTCCTTTCCTTCTACTCATAAAATTTTCAAAGAAGACACATTTTTCACAAGCATTAGATTCACAAAGCCTAAGGCATCATAGAGAAGACAAGTGCAACCCTACTTTGCAGGTGGAATGTAAGTGCTGCCTTTTTCAATACTAATATACCTTTTCAGAAGATAACACGGTACAGAAGAACATTATCCCCTTTTCCACATAATTCAAATGTCCGTATTTCTCTTTATGGTCACCATGTGATCCCTGATCCATAGTGATCTTAGTCTATGATTATATTTCAAGTAACCCTTTTCTAGCTCTATCATTCACCCTGAAAGCAACTCATGTTCAAGTTTGCATCTTGACTGTAAAACAGCTGGTGGAGAATGTTATCATTACTTCCTTTTAGCTAAGTGGTGTGCATGTATGTGCCAGTGTGCACAGGTAGATATATGTGGTCAACCCAAAATACTCATGATGCATAATGTGGGTCCTTAGATCATCATCCAGGTGCGTGGCTTATCTCCAACTCCAAATGCAGTTCTGCAGGAGGACACTTACACTGTCCTTGTACGCGCACACATCCTGCTGATAAGGATTTCAGAACAAACCTGGTTTATCGGACCTCGGACATGATATGGTGACTGAAAATTTGTTACAGACTCTTGTTGTTGCAGTTTGCTTTGATTGCTGAAGTATTTTCCCACAATATGATTCCTTGATCTTTTCATTTTAATAAAGTGATATTCTTGGGATAATTTTGATTTCACTACCTGCAAATAAAGAGTAAAAAAAAAATAGTGAGACAAAAATCAAGGACATCCACGCTCTGCATACAGCAATGTAACTAACTTTCAAATAGCTTCTCTGCCACACAGATGTTGCCCATAGGGCATGAATATGATTTACATAACTGAGAGCCAGGGTAAGTGATGTTTCAGAAAACACTGAGATTGAAATTCAAATTCCTTTCACTTTTCTTACCTCAGGGCAGCTCTCCCCAATGCAACAAAGAAACAGTCTCAGGTGATGTCTCCATCACAGTGCTGTATGCATGTGTGTGTGTGTGTGTGTGTGTGCGTGCACACATCCTTGGGTCAGCCACACTAACATGTAGCTCGACACAGCACTGCCATAGAGAAGATACTGATAGCCTTTGCTAAGTCACGGATTCAAACTCAGTACTCTGAACTTGCCGTGGAACCATTCTACACAACGGCAACCGCACAGCACTTTCAGAGAAAAAAAGTTTTTCCACTGCAGACCAATAAGCAGACACCGTGACAGATGGTGGTTGCCTTGTCCTGGGTGCTTAGTGAAAGCTACAGAAGCTTAGACGCAGCCTATGCTCTACAAAGCTAACTTTGTGTATCTGTAGATACATACATAGACCTAATTCTATCTTAACACTTTATGAGTAAGTGGTATTATAAAACACTCAGAAAGCATAAAAGGGAATGTAATAAAAAGTTTTCCTTCAGTTCTCTACATCTCCCCCCAGCCTCTCAATGACCTCCCCAGAAGTAACATTTCTTACTAGTTCTTTATGAATCCATTCATGGTTACTTTATGAACACATACACAGACATACACACACATGTGCACATGCGTGCTCACACACACACAAAAAGAGACTACAGTTATAGTCTATTTGTAGATTTTAACAAACCATAATGATGGCATGTTATAAATGCCAGTTTTAATATTGGGCTAATGAAACTCAGGTTGTTAGCACCAATGGTTCAGAGGAATGAGGTAGGGAATAAGAGAGACTCTGGGCTGGCAGAGAAGACAAAGAGAGGAAGAAAGAGGGGAAAATGCTGGGTAAAGATGTTTTGTGCATCTTCAATTCACAATAGCCAAGACCTGGAACCAACCTAAATGCCCATCAACGGTAGACTGGATAAAGAAATTATGGGATATGTATTCTTTAGAATACTATACCGCAGTAAGAAACAACGAAATCCAGCCATTTGCAACAAAATGGAGGAATCTGAAACACATCATGCTGAGTGAAGTAAGCCAGTCCCAAAGGGGCAAATACCATATGTTCTCCCTGATCGGTGACAACTGACTGAACACCAAAAAGGAAACCTCCTGAAGTGAAATGGACACTATGAGAAACAGTGACTTGATCAGCATAGCCCTGACTGTTAATGAACAACTTAATACATTATCCCTCTTAGTATTTTTTTTGTCTGTTCTACTTAATATGACTGGTTTAATTCTGTAATTATCACATAGTTATTCTTAAGTGTTGAAATTTAACTGAAATGTGATCCCTGTTAAACATAAGAGTGGGAATAAGAGAGGGAAGAGATGTATAATTTGGGACATGCTCAAGCTGACCTGCCCCAAATGGTAGTGTTAGAAACATACCAGGGGATTCCAATTCAATCCCATCAAGGTGGCATGTACCAATGCCATCTCACTATTCCAAGTGATCAATTTCAGTTCACAATTGATCATAATGAAAGGACTAAGAGTCAAAGGGAGCACATAAACAAGTCTAGTACCTGCTAACACTAACCGATAGAATAAATAAAGGGGAGAGTGATCCAGCATGGGAAGCGAGATACTCAGCAGACTCATAGAATGGCAGATGTCCTAAACAGCACTCTGGCCTCAGAATCAGCCCTAAAGCCATTCGGATCTGGCTGAAAAGCCCATGAGAGTATTTCAGGCATGGAAAGCCAAGACACTCTGGCAAAAAGATCTCTGTGAGTGAGATCCCAGTGGAAAGAACAGGTCTTCAAAGAAGGAGGTACCTTTCTCTGAAGGGAGGAGAGAACCTCCACTTTGACTATGACCTTGTCTAAACAAGATAAGAGTCGGAGAACTCAAGGGGCTTCCATAGCCTTGGAAACTCATGACTGGAGCATAGGGAGATTACTGATGCCATAGACAGGAGTGTCAATTTGTAAAGTCAACAACAGGAGTCACTGTGCACTTACTCCTCATGTAGGATCTCTGTCCTTAATGTGCTGTACATTGAGATTTAATGCTATAACGAGTACTCAAACAGTATATTTCACTTTGTGTTTCTATGGGGGTGCAAACTGTTGAAATCTTTACTTAATGCATACTAAACTGATCTGTAAAAAAAAAAAAGAAAAGAAAAAAAGAAATTATCAATTCCCAACTTGACTCTCACTGGGATTAAACATGACAATAGGTCTGATCTGATTTCATCATCATTTAAAAAAATCATCTATTATTTTTCACTTTATGTTTCTGTGTGGGAGCAAACTGTTGAAATCCTTACTTAATGTATACTAAGCTGATCTTCTGTATATTAAGATAATAAAAAATGAATCTTGATGTGAATGGAAGGGGAGAGGGAGTGGGAAAGGGGAGGGTTGCGGGTGGGAGGGATGGTATGGGGGGGAAGTCATTGTAATCCATAAGCCATACTTTGGAAATTTATATTCATTAAATAAAAGTTAAAAAAAGATGTTTTGTGCATCTTTATAAGTGAATAACAAATCGTGAACTACTTCATTTTAATGTAGAAGTATTAGTGATAACTAATGAAAGCAATAGTAGCTCACTAATTTTAAAAAATATTTGAGAGTTACATAATGACTCATATATGTGTTTTCGTACATATAAAAGAATGCAGGGGCCAGTGCTGTGGCCAAGTAGGCTGAGCTTCTGCCTGTAGTGCTGGTATCTCATATGGACACCAATTGGTGTCCTGGCTGCTCCACCTCCAGTCAAGCTCTCTACTATGGCCTGGAAGAGCAGTGGAAGATGGCCCTAGTGTTTGGGTCCCTCAACCCATGTGGGAGACTTGCAAGAAGCTCCTGGCTCCTTGGCTTCAGATCAGCCATCCCAGCCAGTGCGGCCATTTGGGGAGCGAACCAATGGATGGAAGACCTTTCTCTCTGTCACCCCCTCTCTCTGTCTGTAACTCTACCTCTCAAATAAATAAATAAAATATTAAAAAAGAATGCAGTGAAAACAGTTAGAATAGACTTTTCAAAAAAATTACATAGTCTATCTTTTCAATTGTATTGTAGGTGAGGGTGAACCATTTTAGAAGAGTTAACAGAAGATTTGTAAGCATCTACATCACAATGCTAACAGTGGTAACCTTCTGGTAGAAGGATAATAGATTTAGATTAACTCTTGAGTATTCTTGGTCTTTACTTTTTTCTGATAGCACCATGAATGCGCATTACTTTATAATCATGCAAATTTGAAGCTGTTAGCATTTTTAAGGAAAAGATGTAATACTAGTGTGTTTTAAAACCAATGACAACCTGCTAGTTCCATAGAAATTAATTTTTCCTATCTGGGGGAGGTTTGACTTTTCCTGCTCAGGCCCTTGGATCAAGGGACTCTTTTTTCTTTTTTTTTGACAGGCAGAGTGGACAGTGAGAGAGAGAGACAGAGAGAAAGGTCTTCCTTTTGCCTGGTTCACCCTCCAATGGCCGCCGCAGCTGGCGCGCTGCAGCCGGAGCACCACGCTGATCCGATGGCAGGAGCCAGGTGCTTCTCCTGTCTCCCATGGGGTGCAGGGCCCAAGCACTTGGGCCATCCTCCACTGCACTCCCTGGCCACAGTAGAGAGCTGGCCTGGAAGAGGGGCAACCGGGACAGAATCCGGCACCCCAACCAGGACTAGTGCCGGCGCCGCAAGGCAGAGGATTATCCTAGTGAGCAGAGGCGCCAGCCCATCAAGGGACCCTCAATAAGTCTAGTGAAACCAGCAGATTGTGGTAATGAATCCATATGGATTGTTCTTTAGAGCTCAGTTTTCAGTTAACCACTCATTAACTTTCCAGGTCGCAGCACGTTTCTATTATGTGCTGCTCTTTCTACCCCTATCTGGTGAGACTGTGACTCTGAATGTGACAGACTGCAGAGGTGCCCCAATGTTTTCCTGAAAGTTTTGTCCATTTTGGAGGTTTGTACGCACAGCAAGATTAGCGAACATTCTTCAGGAAGTTTATTTAGGGAAACACTTATGCGTAAATATAACACTCAACCTTGAAATAATATTATCCCAGTGTTCTGAAGCCAAAATAAGTTCAGTTGTGTTTATATAATTGTATCTTAAATTGTGGTATTTGCAATTGCCTGATGATCTGCATTCTAATTATATGCAAAATAGAAAAAGAGGTCCACCCAATGTAAAAGGTTATAGTTATTGTTAAATATATAGTTAAATGTTATTTTAGTATTTTGCATGATTTCAGGACTGAATCTAATGTTGCATTACAGATGTTGCAATAATGCTAATGTAATTGCTTACAGCAATCTTAAATGTGATTCATAAACAAAAACACATAGCTCCAGTGTGTTTGCTGGAGTGCAAATACACTCAGGAGTACTGTCAATATTTTGCCAGATCTCAATGGGAAGGTTGATAATTGATTTCCATTTTAAGAGATCGCTAAGTTACTCTGTGAAAAAGGAAGCCTGGATGACAGTGTCTTCTCAAGCTACCAAGGGCTAAGCCAACATTTCCTACAGTACCAATGCTCCCATCATGCTGTTCAGGACACACTCCTATACAGGCAATGTCTGCTGGCCCAACAACACTTCACTTAGTTTCCTTTGAAAACTATTTTGCAGGAAGTCATCAACAATGATGCTTTAAATTATTTTGTTAAGTTACTAACACCTAGATACTGAATGCTGGGAAGCTGACAACTCTGTAGAGAGAGTTATTTCAATTTAATTTATCAAAATATAGATGTAAAAAATCTGTCCAAATGCTATTGTGAATTGAATCCAAGAGAATCCTTAAAATTTGATGTATAATGTTCTTGTACCACTAACACACAAAATTTATTTCTGGAATGCAAAAAACTCTGATATCATGAAATATTTTATTATAAGAAATTACCAAAGAATTATGGTAGTTACGTGATTGCTTACCCTGAAAAAAATGGACATCTACTGAAAAATAAGTAAATATTATCAAGTTAATATTTGAAAGTAATATAGCATTTCTGTATTCTATCAATAATTGATAAGAAATATATTATAGAAAAGATTCCATTACAAAACTAACCCAGTTTGCTAATAGAAAGCATACAAATAGGTGGAAAGGCATATCATATTAGAGCATCCCAAGTTGGGTAGAATGCTATTCCAATGGTAACCAGCAAGACAAGGCATTTGAGGAAGAAGACTAAGAATTTCCAAACTCACATTTAAAGAATAAATGTAGGAAAGGAAAAAAAAACTGGCTGGAGAGGGGGACTTTCAATATCAGATGCTCATTTATAAATATGAGGTGAGTCTGCCATCAACCTGCTACACCAGTGTGAGCTGTCACAAACTGTGGGCTTCCTCCCTGGCTCCTGACACCTCCTCCGGCTCTTACACTTCTCAGTCGTCCCCTTGGGAATCTCTTTTCCATGCTAAACAAAGTCTTAGTCACCATCATCAGTGAAGTTTTCCTTAGCTACCTTGCCAAAATGGAAACTCTGCTTTGCCAGGAAGTCTTTGCCTCTTTCCACACCAGTACATGTGTGTGCGTTTGTGTGGTGTGTGGTGTGTGTCAGGGCAGGGAGGTTGAGGGGAATAAAAGGGCAGGTGATGGCGTCGATACTCTTTCTACCATGGTCTATGATATTTCAATTTCGGGTGTGGTTGGTTTTGTCTGAATACCCTAGTACCATTTCAGAAACACGGCTCCTTCCATCCTCCGTCTTTGGGAACTCAGGCATTGCAGGGCAGCGACAGTTTCTTCTAACATCTCTCCAGGACTGCCATCCACCACATTCTTGGGCACAGTTTCCAGATTTTATCATCTTAGATATTAAAAGGATTTCTGAAAGTCAGATTTGATCAGTCTCTAGTCTAGAAACCATTCACAGCCTCCCACGGAGAGAAAGTATGCCTGTAGAAGGATAGAGAACCTCCCAGGGGGAGGATCCCGGGGAGGGCCTGAGTAAAGCAGGAATGGGCACGCATTCCTGCCAAGCTTGTTCAGTTAGGAGGGCTACAGAGCCTCTTGGGGGAGAACCCAAGCTGTGTCCTCTACTCAGTTTCAGACACAATTTGGAAAGCCTCAGTTCTAAAAATGTGAGGGCCGTGGTAATCTGAGCTATGACAAGCAATGCTGAAAAAAGCATTTGAGAGTACCAGAGTTCCATGCGCACCTGGTTCCTTAACGCAGCTTCCTGCTAGTGCAGACCCTAGGAAGAAATAGGTGATGGCTCAGGTAATTGGATTCCTACCACCCACATGGAGGACGTGGATTGAGTTCCTGGCTCCTTGATGCAACTTTGGTCCAGTCATAACTGGATTGAACCAGCAAATAGGAGCTCTCTCTTCCTGTCTTTCTCTCTGCCTCTCAAATAAATAAAATAAACTGAAATCTTAAAAACAGGATAGCTCTTTGGAGCCCAAGTTTTGAAAATACTCTGACTACACAAAGGGAGGTCTCTGGGACTTGTTCTGCCTGGCAGAACAGTGGGAGAGAATCACCTTGGTTAGAGTTTGGGGCCCAGCAGTGTTTGTGCTCTGAGACGCATCAAGAAAGCAGATGGGGCCGGCGCCATGGCTCACTTGACTAATCCTCCTCCTGCGACGCTGGCACCCCAGGTTCTAGTCCCCGTTGGGGCGCCGGGTACTAGTCCCGGTTGAGGGCAATGGAGGATGGCCCAAGTGCTTGAGTCCCTGCACCCGCATGGGAGACCAGGAGGAAGCACCCGGCTCCTGGCTTCGGATTGGTGCAGCGCATTGGGGGGTGAACCAACGGAAGGAAGACCTTTCTCTCTGTCTCTCTCTCACTGTCTATAACTCTACTTGTCAAATAATAATAATAATAATAAAAAAAGCAGATGGGACAGCCTGTGCTGCAACAGCTCTGAGCCCACTGGAGCAGGCTTGTCCTGGGGTGTATGTGACACCCCTGTTGGAGAGAACCTGAAATGTTTACCCAGAGGAGAGTTCTAATGTGAACAGATGAAGGCCAGAGTCAGGGTTAATGAAGTAATCTAAATTATACTGAAAGATCCTGTGCATCTCTCTTTCCTAGTACCAGATGCAGAAATATGAACATGTAGAGTTTGAGGCAGGAGCTAGCATACATCACATACTCAATAAACTTTTGTTAAGTTAGCAAGTACATTTTAACCTTGTATTATTATCAAGTTCTTGTCTAGGTTAAACCTGAAAATTTCTTTAAGCAGCAATTTAAATTTCTTAAGCAGCAACTTAAATATTATGCTTTCCAGATTTTGATGGCAAAATAGGAGTTGAAGGTTGAGGATAAGCAGAATTTTGTATGGATGTCAAAAGAATAGGAATGTTCAATCTGCAGATTAAAATGCATTTTTTGAGCCACTACTGTTCCCTATAATGGTTATAGAGAAATATGATAGTTCTAAATAGAGCCCAGTGTTAGAGCCAGTGACTGTTGACTGTCTAATACATCAAATTTCACAGGATTAAAATCAAACGTGTAGGTTAAAAATGGAGCCATGTACAAAATACTACAGGGTCTATGCTAATAGTCTCCAGAGATGAAGGGAGTAGGTTTTGTTTTTACTGTACGAATATTTTAAAATTTTTATAGCAAGCAAAAATCCAAGTAAAAGAGAAACAAAAGGATGTTGTATCTTACACCTAAAATTGAACAGTTGTTTTTCTACATAGTATCTGTCTTTTAATCTTCAGAGTTCTCTGCGTTGGGAAGCACATGGAGTAATTCAGATATGGTCCCTACTCTCAAGAGAACTATATAAAGACACATGTCTAAGATACTTGAAGTAAGAACAAGAATGAAGTGACTTCAAAGGCATTGTCTGAGACCAGCTCCCCAAGGTCAGGCACCATGTTGTTTCCATGTAATGAATAGTTCCTTAGTACATTCGGGAGACTTGGTGCTAATTTATGGTGAGATGATAATCTGTTTGCACGACTATTATTTCTTTGAACTTATTTGTAAAAAATCACTGTTTGGCATTGCTGCCAAAATGCTACCTCTGAGTTTCAAAATATTATCTTATTTTACCTTCTCACAGGCTCTGTAGAGGAAAAGGAGTCAGCTACATTTTTAAGGCTGGGAAGTGTTGTGCCAGTGAAAGATGTTTGGTACCTGTACAGTAACAAGCAAAGTCGCTTCTCTCCTTTGATCTCAGGTGTGGAAATGTGCCCATTTTGGGTCCTTCCCAAAATCAGGATCATTTAGGGTTAGTACAATCCAACTAAAGTGTCAACTGGAATGTGGCTGTGAGAGAGAGCTGCTAATAATAAAAATGTTGGGTTCCTTCTGGGATAGCATAACAATAATAATAGTAAAAAAGGCAAAGATCAGTGAAAGACTTAGGCCTTGGAGCAGAGACAAATGACTATAGATGTTTGTGTAAGTGGTCTCCTCAATCAGACACAAATTCCAATGGTTGGATCCATCCAAATGTTTTTCTAATTTGTGTGCAGATAACTTGACCTTTGAAAAAGAGGCACATCTACCTTATAGGGAAAGGAACTACTACATTGGCTAATAATACATATACAAGGGTACTTCAAAATGTTTGTGCAAAATGACATTACAAGGTAGGTTTAGGGGCCGCTGTTGTGGCATAATAGTTTAAGTCACTTCCTGCAATGCTGGCATCCCATATGGGTGCTGGTTTCTGTTCCAGCTGCTTCACTTCTAATTCACTTCTAATCTAGCTCCTCGGGCCCCTGAACCTACATGGGAGAACCAGAAAAAGCTCTTGGCTCCTAACTTCGGCCTGGCCCAGCCCCAGACATTGCAGCCATTTGGGGAGTGAACCAATGGATGGAAGATCTCTCTTTCCCTCTCTCTGTCTTTGTGACTCTGCTTTTCAAATAAAATAAATTATTTTAGAAAAATCTAAGTTTATTTTGGTGCAAAAAATTTGAAATCCATGATTTTTCCATAATACTTATTTTCCCAAACTTTCTGAAGACCTTTCATATGTATGATTTGCTGAATGTTTATATTATTTTTATAATTTTAAATATGACAATCTTTTTTATAAATTTAATCTGAATTAATTTCTTCTCTACTTTCCTTGTTTACTTTTTGTGAATTTGTTATGGCAAATTGTACTTCAAATTAGGAAAATACAGTGAAAGACAACTGGTCTCCATGAAGTATGCTCACTTGTTATATCAGCATTGTTCTATAATTATGAGCCTTATTATTAGGATTTCTTTTTCACAACAATAATAAAGTTTAGATGAAGTTATGTGTAGGAAAAGACTATAAAGTACAGATTACAATGTTTCAAAGCAATTATATATATATATTTTAACATATTAATTATAGAAATTTAGAAAGGCATAATTTTTGAGAGGTATAAATATAAGATGTTATAGACTATGTAGATGACCACATTTTTCTGTGAATCTGTCCTTGCAATGTAACAGTAACTTGGACTTTTTCATAGGTTTCTTATAGGCTAAACGATCTCATAGTTTATGACTATAGATCTTTTCACATCTCAACACACAGACATTTTGGAAGGAATACAAATGGCCACAGTTCAACTTGACTGATTTTGGCCAATGGCTACTGTAAGACTTCCTAAACAGATGAAAAGCTGTTGTAAATTACCCAGCAAAACTACGATTCCAACTTCTACTATTAAATATGTATAACTTGAACACTGCAACACTCAACATTGATTTCACATAAATATTCATCAAAGCAAGTGTATTATAATATCAGTTGACAGCTGCATCTGAAACAACTTTGAATTTTCAAAAAGCCAGTTACAAAAAGGGCAGTCTTGATGAATTGGACAACTATCAGGTAGATTATCAGCAAATACCTTTCCTAAAACCCATCTTGACCTGAATAACCCCTACGGAACTTCTGATGTGGTTCCAGCTCCACAGAACAAAATAGAAAACAATTTTTGGTGGTTCAAGTATTCCAAAATCGTCTTAGACTGGATTAGAGGGATGTTCTGAATCCAATATGTTTCACGAGTATGGCTGGGGTCTGAAGAGGAAAATGTTGGAAAACATGATATTGACCAGGCCAAATGTGCCAGTTTATCCTAAAATGTCTTTTAGTGCAGACGTATGCTACTGAAGTACTTCTTATTTAATATGTAGTGATTTTACAGACAGGGTATTGAACCCCAAATCCAGTTACAAAATTGTGACCAGCTGAAAGAGTAGCCTAAGAATCCAGACATGGGAATCAAAATGAAGTAACAAATACTAGCTAACAGTCCATAGAATTCATGCTTCCAATTCAGAACATCATGTAATTCTGACAGATACTAGGAAATTCCTTCATTTGGCCACTCACTCTCCAAATATTTAATTATGGCTACATAAGATAACCCATGTGAAGAGATTCCAACATCTACATTTG
Source organism: Oryctolagus cuniculus (assembly GCF_964237555.1). Lineage (NCBI taxonomy): Eukaryota > Metazoa > Chordata > Mammalia > Lagomorpha > Leporidae > Oryctolagus > Oryctolagus cuniculus. The sequence continues at coordinate 157,298,833 of NC_091434.1, read as the reverse complement.
TCAAAGTTGCTGAGGATTGCCGGGAAGACTAGCATTTTCTTCAGGAATGAGTTTTGTTTTGTTTGGGGGTTTACAGATTTGCAATCAGCATATTGTCTCTGTCTCCCTCTCTACCTTTTTTTTTTATTTGAATAATCAGAGTTACAGAGAGTGAGGGAGAGAGATATTTTCCATCTGCTGGTTCACTCCACAGTGGCTGCAACAGCCGGGGCTGTGCTATGTCAAAGCCAGGAGCCTGTAGCTGTTTCTGGATCTCCGACGTGGGTGCAGGAACCCAGGCATTTGGGTCATCCTACTCCGCTATTCCAGGCCCTTAGCAAGGAGCTGGATTGGAAGTGGAGCAGACAGCACTTGAACCAGTGGCCATATTGATGCTGGGTCTCAGGCAGCAGCTTAACCTGCTATGCCACAGCACCCTATGTGCCTCCACACATTGTGTGATCCCCAATCCTTACTTTGACAGTTGAGTTTCTTTAACTTCTGCTCCTAGACAGAGGTCAGTGTTGGTTCTGGGAATAAATTCTGCTCTGAGGTAGGGAAGTTGATTATAAAGTACCTTAGAGACTAACTTCTTTGTCTTAAACCCAGTTTTCCAAGCGGCTAAGTATTTATGTCACTGAATTTTTAATACTATTTAATAATGTTCATTAATGTGATTGATTTTAGGCGAAGTACCTACCCTGCTTTATTCAGATATATATCTTTGGTCTTAGAATGATCTAATCTTAACTAGCAGATATTTATTTCCAACAAACTCTCTTGAATTTAGAGTTTTATTGAAGAGTACACTACAATAATGTCATCTAGAAATATTATGTGTGGACCAACATTTCCAACTGCTGGCTCCACTGCAGGGACTTGCTCAATCCTATTGTGGACTTTTCAAAGGAATTTGTTTACTAAGTCATTTTGTCTCTCATCAGACTTGTTCAGCCTCCTGTCCCACTGTTGCATTCTGGTTGGTCCAGGGAGAAGTTTAGGGGCTCCACCCTTCTGATGCCAACTTACCTTCATCATTCTGTTTCCAGCCCTGTCCTTTACTATGCCTGTATTTCCAAATCCAGACTTTGAAGTTCAATATTAAAAGACACAATATGTGTGGATATAGGTTTCTGACTGCAAAGGATGGGGTAAGGGACCTAGAGGTCTACCAATTTTGCACATAACTTTTTAAAAATCTTAATTTATTTGGTTTTATTTGATAGAGAGAGTGAGAGAAAGGGATTCCATCAGTTCCAATTCACAAAGTCTGGCAATGGACAGGGCTGAGGCTGGTACTGGGTAAAGCTCAGAGCCAGTAACTGAATCCAGGTTTCCCATATGGGTGTCAGGGATCCAAGTACTTCAACCATCTTTTCTGCTTCTCGAGGTATGCATTAGCAAGAAGCTAGAACCAGGATTGGAGCTGGGATTCAATTCCAGGCACACAGTATGAGATGTGGGAGTCTCAACTGGCGTTTTCACCACTTGGCTATATGCTTACCCCATACATGGTTTTTAGCTGATTGTTTCCTGACCTGTACCTCAGCCCAGCCTTCTTCAGCACTTCTTCACACTGTGAGCCACTCACAGGATCTGTGGGGCAAGTGTGCTTCACCGCCAATTGGTGTTTGTCCTCTGTAGGCTCTTCCTTTGCCTGCTAAGTCACATTTCAAATGGATTCATATTCTTACCTGTTATGAGTTATTTCTTAGTCTGTCTTTTCTAAGGGGCATGAATAATAGCTTTATATATTTAGTCATTTTCACAGGGGTTCAAGTGAAAGAGAAGATAAATACTTGTGGTCAGTTTGCCAGATTTAGACTACACACCTCATAGGATTATCTTCTGCATGAGTTTCCCTGAAGTATCTTTAGTGAAGTGATAATAGAGATTTAAAAAAAAAAGCTGTGCAGTCAAAAATGTTGGAGAAAAGTTAGGTCAAATCAAACTGTACATTTGCTTCACTATAGGACTTGGGGACAGTTTAATATACTGCTAATATTTGAGAATCTGTAGTGTGGAGGAAATACTGTATAAACTGGTGTTACCACCATTCAATACAGGGTACTTTGTTTGGAACAAGATTTTGCACCAAACCATCTCAGAGAAAGCTGGACTTTCTCATGACCCACAAAGTCCTGCTCACCAGCCAGTGACCTCTAATCTAATCTAAGAGGCTGGGGCTCAGCTGCAGATGATGGATTGAAAATCTATCATTTTATACAGAAGGAGCTGCACGTCTCTAAACAAGGTTGGAGCAACTCTCTTCAGTACAAAGCCACTGAAAGATTTTAAATGACTACACGAGACTTAAAGTGTGGGGACATGCTCCTGGTGGGGAGAAACATTTATTCAAGTAGTGGAGACTGGAGACTCAGAGAGAGAGACAGGCTATCTCCTAGGACAAATACAGGCCAGGGATGGAGAGACCTTCTCCTCCACCTTGTTCATTTACCAGAGTCCTCACTCACGTGACTGGAGACTTTCCTCCAACAGTCCCACTCTCTGCTGTATTTTTAATGTATCCTCTGCTACTGATTCTTGCTTTTCTGTTCACAAAAATGCCAAAGCCTGCCCTCTTTTAAATAGAATATTTTTCTCCTTATTTTTGCTTGGTGAAAGCCTTTGCCAGCCTTTCCTCATTCCTATTCCTCTTCAAACTGTTCTTCAACTTTTGCTCTTTATGTTGGAAACTACTTTTAAGATGGTCATAAAGTACCTTGTTACTGTCAAAAACAAAATGTATTTTTAAATCCTTGTTATATTGGAACAATTATCTTTGGTAATGTTCCCCCTGTATCCATCTCTTCTTTCTAGGAATGTTTACTCCATGAGTGTGTCCACAACACCACACTCTACTAGAGTCTACCTCAACTGTTCAGGCTACAAATCCAAGTGCTTCTATTTCTTCAAGTACTGATGCTTCCAGGAGTTTCTGTATCAGCTCTTCTCATTCTACTCAATTTCTCTGGATGATTTATATTCAGTTTCACCTATGACCTATTTACTAATGACTCCCAACTCTACCTCCAGTCCCAACCTGTCCCTCATGGTTCAAACTTATACATGGAACTGCCCATCACAAATCCCCACCTGGATGTCCTACAGGCATGTCAAACACAACATGTTCAAAACTGAACTTACCATCTTCTCCCTATGCCAGTGCCTTATCAATTATACTCCATCTCCATTGCCAGTTTAGCTCTCTTATCAGTCACCCATTAGTCACCCAAGTTAGGAATAACTTCTGATTTCTCCTACTCCCTCAGGCCAGAAATTAGACAGACTATTTTTGGTATTTGTCCACCCATCTTTTATGCTTGTTGTCTCTGTCCTGGTTTGGGTGGTCCTTAAACAGTTCTTACCTGACTTCTGGAAAAATCTCCTTTTTTTTTTTTTTTGACTAAGTCCTCTTCAAATACCAGACTTAACTACATAAAACAAAAATGAATCTCTTCAGTCCTCTCTTTCAAATCTTTCCATGGGTTTCATTCACCTAAAAGATAAAGTCTGAGCTCCTACCATGATATGCTGGTATGTGCTTTTACTCAATTCTATTTCCTAACAGGTTCCACAACAAGTTCTACAATGTAAACAATCACTTGTGATTCCCTGATAGCATCAGGTGATTTCAGAGCTAATTTGATTCACATTGTTCCATGGGGTTACAGTGAAACATCCTTCTGTCATCACACTATTACCTTGATCCAGAGCCTATTTGTCTTTCAACAATCAAATTTAATTATTTTTAAGAAGAAGTTCATTTAATTCTTTGGTTGGGTTAACTGCCCCTTCTTGGTGTGATGAAAATATCCTATTTTAGGGGTGGGTGTTGTGACATAGCAGATAGGGCTACCACCTGCAATGCTGCCATCCCGTATGGGTGCCAGTTTGGGTGTCAGCTGCTCCATTTCTGATTCAGCTGCCTGCTGGTGCTCCTGGAAAAAGCAGTGGTGGATGAATCAAGTGCTTGGGTCCCTGCCACCCACATGGGAAACCAGGAAGAGGCTCCTGGTTCCTGGCCCAGGTCATTGTGGCTGTTTGGGGAGTGAACCAGCAGATGGAAGATTTCTCTCTCTCTCTCTCTGACTTTCAAATAAAGAAATCTTACAGAAAAAAAATCCTTTTTATATCTCTAACATCTCTAACATGCCATTAACATATTGTTTCCAAGAAGGAGGTACCTTTCTCTGAAGGGAGGAGAGAACTTCCACTTTGACTATGACCTTGTCTAAATAAGATAAGAGTCGGTGAACTCAAAAGGCTTCCATAGCCTTGGAAACTCATGACTGGAGCATAGGGAGATTACTGATGCCATGAACAGGAGTGTCAATTTGTAAAGTCAACAACAGGAGTCACTGTGCACTTACTCCTCATGTAGGATCTCTGTCCTTAATGTGCTGTGCATTGAGATTTAATGCTATATTGAGTACTCAAACAGTATTTTTCACTTTGTGTTTCTATGTGGGTGCAAACTGTTGAAATCTTTACTTAATGTATACTAAACTGATCTTCTGTATATATAGAAAGTTGAAAATGAATCGTGATATGAATGGAAGGGGAGAGAGAGCGGGAAAGGGGAGGGTTGTGGGTGGGAGGGAAGTCATTGGCGGGAGGAGGCCAATGTAGTCCATAAGCTGTACTTTGGAAATTTATATTCATTAAATAAAAGTTAAAAAAAACATATTGTTTCCTAATACAGGTTTTCATGACTTACTCTTTGGTTGCAATGTCTCAAGAACAGAGAGCGTATCTTAACTTATTTTTGCATCATCATTGTTTTGTTCAAGAAATGAACTCACCAAATGTTGGATGACTAAATTTAAATAAAAGGTTGAGGTGATTGTAATGGAGGAGAAGATTTGGGAGGGTATTTAGTTTGTGGATAGGACTTGGTAACTTGCTGGTTGTAGGATGGTAAGGAGTGGGAGAAAGATAATCAGAAGTCAGGGATAGCTCTGGTTTGTAAAATGACAGTGCAATATAGTAAATCAGGGAATACCAGAGGAGAAGAAAGCTTAAAGGGGATATCAGTTCTCCCTCTGGAGGACACGTGATTTTTGAAATGCTTAGGGGAGTCCTATACACTCCTAGCCCGCTTTGCAGCAGTAGTATAATGCCTAAATAGAGTAGGTACTAAAAAACATCTTTTGAATACATTGATACATTGTACTTATTAACTATCAAAAATAGCTGAGGGGTGGGCCTTGTGGCATAGTGGGTTAAGCTGTTGCCACTTTGTGTCAGCTTCTGATACAGCTTCCCACTAATGTGCACCTGGGAGGCAGAAGTTGGTTCAAGTTCTTGGGTCCCTGAATCATGGAATCAGATAGAATTCTGGGCTCCTGACTTCAGCCTGGCTCAGCCTTGAGCATTTTGGGAATTTGGGGAGTGAACCACTGGATGGAAGATGTCTCTCTCTCTGCCTTTCAAGTAGATGAAAAATGAAAGTAAAAATAGCTATGCTAATAGTTCAATTTTAAGATTTTTTAATCAGATAACTATGCTTGTATCATTTGTCTTTCCCTCAGATCAGTTTCCTAGATAGACAGATTTAAATGTTTATTTTTATTCACTCTTTTTAGATAATAAATTTTTAAGGTTTCAAGTAAACTTTTATTTATGAGAAAAATTTTATTTCTAGATTAGATAATCTTTTGCTTACTTAAAATTATAACCAGAATAAGTTTAAACAATAATGGAAAATTATCTCTAAAAAAAGAACTGAAAGTGCCTTTCTTTTCTTCTTCCTGCCATAGCAGAATCAAAGGAAACCTGTTGGTATTAGGGCTGGGCAGTGTTGCCAAATGATTTTGGTTGGCCGAGTCAAAGGCTGTAGCTACATTTGCCAGAAAATGAAGATATTATATGAGGTCTGTAAAACTTATTACACTAATTAATAATCGCCTAACTATTCGTTGTGGACTTTCATCTTCTGCAAGTAGCTTTGGGATGATAATATTACTGAACCCCGTCCAGGTTTTAGCTTGTTCACAATAGCTGTTTGTCACATAACTAAAGGCATCATCCAAAACCTCTCTTGGGCAAGAGCTACCTGGATTCTGTTTGTTGTCTTGTGTAAACACTAGGAAAACAAAATTCCATTTCCACTCATGAAGAGAAACACCTGCTTTTCTAATCAGCAGGAACCTTTAGTCAAAACTGATGCACACCAGTTGGGAAATTGTTTATAGATTTGTGGTGACAACACATTCTCCTTCGGTTCCTTGGCAGATAAAGAAGATGATGCTCCAAGACCTTTAATCTCACCTGTGGCAACAAGAGTTTGCTCAGGTAGGTTTGCTATATTGGTGATAGAACTCCAACTACAAACCAATGAAGAAACCTCAAGATTTTACTGTAATGACTGTACAAATTCTTTTCAGGTATCCTTCAATCTCTTATGGGAATAGCTTAACTGAAAAGCAGAAGATTCAAGGCCCCAAGCCAAAGTTCTTATGGTCTGTTTCCAATTCTTGCTGTTATTTTATGGTAAACTTTCTTTGCCAGTCTCATGAGATGAGCACAGAAGAAGAGATAGTTATCAATAGAATTTTACCCTTTAATGTTTTGCACGAGATCAGTAATTGACTTTTTCCTGGCTTGCTACATTCATCATCAAACCTTCCTTTACAAGGAGTTTTAGACTTTCTTGACTGTTTGCAATAAGCTGACATTGATTTAAGATGTTAGGAGATGGTTTAGAAAGATTATAAAACATCAGTGTCAGCACTAGAGACTTCCTGAAGTACAAGGGGTACAAATTGTTCAAGAGTTAAGCAACAATTATGCCTAAGCAATGAATGGGTTTAGAGATTTTATAAAGAGAGTCAGTTGAGAAACATGATCTTATCTTCTCTCTGTTTCTGGAAAGGCAAATGCTCTCTGAAGCATTGTTTCAGCTTAATCATGAAAACTCAAAGCTGGATAGCATGACACTGGAACCAACTGAGATAATTTAGGGAAGTCCAATGTGGCATGCCTTCAGTGTAGCATACCTTATAAACAGAGCTTAAAAAGCAATTTCTGCAGGATAATTATAAGAAATTATAAAATCAAATAGGTTAAGTAACTTTGCCTGATGTGTTTATATCATTATTTTTGCAAATTAAGGATAGTTTTTATTAGTAATAATTATAAACCAATATTCTAGTGCTGATAGTTCAAAAAGTCTTTTTTTTTTTTTTTTGGTGGTTTTAAAATTCCATGACTATTGTTATAAACAGCTTGACATTGTGGCAGGAGATACGTGTAATACAATCATGTGGGAAGGGCATCTTCTGTTTTTAATTGGAGCCATGCTGGAAATCATTGAGGACATTTCCTTTTTAGACTTTCAGAACACTAAAGCTGAAAGAGAAAAGCAGACACTCTTCCTCCACCCCAAATACTAATTGAAGACACATTATATAAACATAAATAAATAACTTTTCTAAAAGAGGCAAAAAAAAAAAAAACCAATCTGCATGTTGTCTTTCAAAGTTCCCATTTTCTGTGGTTTTGGCAACCACTGGCTTGTTTTTATGGCCAAGTGGGATCCTGGGCTGGCTCAGATGAAAGTTCATTGTTTCTTTTTCTTTTAGGTTATCTGTTCTTGTGTTCCCAAATTTTGACTTTTTGCAATAGTATAAGAACTCTGAGAGTGGTATATTTTCTTATTAAGGAAATTAGTAGACACATAGTATCTCTTGCAGCTTAAAATATATTCTGCAGCACCATGGCCAAGTTTCAAACTGCTGTATCAAATGCAAAATGCCACGTTCTCTACTGTGGCTGCTGGCTCTCACATGTCTCATATGAAATTCCCTTGGTCATATAAAAGGATTATGTGAATCCATTAGGAAATCACAGAGAAAAGCCAGTGCAGTATCAATAACTTCTTGAGTATTTGTATGAATCTGGGACTGAGATGGATTCTGACAGTCAGATAACAGTTGCAAAACAGGATCAGAAGAAAGCTGTAGTTGTCAGCTCACTAGCCAACCCACTAATGAATGTGTTCTGATTTACCAAGGGAGCAAAGAAAGAATGAGCGAATCAGTGTTAGATAGGAAGATAAAGTAGGCACGCTCCATCTCAATTTCAACTGAAGTTCCTGAGACCTGTAACCAAACAATAGTCCCAAGCATCGTCTGCAAAACCTATGCAAGACTTGCAAAAGTGTGTACAGAATCCAGTTTTGCAAGCCCTTGTCTCATCAAGAATTGTGAGATGAGGAAGACCAAAGAGAGAACATCCATGTGAATTTTCCAAATGCTTTGTGAAGCTTCTTTGGGGATCTGTTTCGTCCTTGCTTTAAACCATATGAAAGGGGCCTTCAAGAGACCAGCTTGGAGATTTAAGGTCTGGAGAGTAGTAAAACTAGTAGCAGACACTGTGACTACTGCAACTAGAGACTGGCTTTAATGTGACATGGACTAAGAAAGCAAGAGGAAGAGCAAGACAAAGAAGGTTTCATTGGCAACTAGTAATATTTCTAATAACAAGCAGTAGAGCAAGGTTGCATGAGTGTTTCTGTTGACCAAATGCAAGCAACTAAGAATACATTGCAAGCCTAATGCCAATTTGAATACTTTCCAAGAGGATGCCTGGAGTGACAATGTGACTTCCAACAGAGTGATGGACACTTGGATGTCAAGGGGCCAAAGATGGAATCCAGCTGCACAGGAGTTTGCCTTTATCAAGGAAGTTGTAGCCAGAAGGTCCCAGTGGGGGTCTCTTCCAGGAACTTCACAAAAGCACTCTCAAAGTAGAAAGTAGCACTCTATACACAGGAAGTGTATCACTGGCTCATGCATATACAGTCACGAAAGATATTTCTTGTCCTTATATCCCTGCTCTACTCTGATTCAATGCAGAAAAGATGAGATAGTGGCAAAGCAAGATGGGGACAAATCAAAGAAGCCTCTCACATTCTGTTTCTTGCTTCAAGCTTTGAGGGCTGGAAAATTTTATTTATTTATTTTTAAAGATTTCTTTATTTGTGTGGCAGGGAGACACAGATAGAGAAGAGACAGAGAGGATTTTCCATCTACTGTGTGACTCCACAAATACTCCCAATAGCCAGGGCACAGTCAACCTGAAGCCAGGAGGCAGGAATTCCATCCAGATCTCCAACACGGGTGGTGGAGGCCCAAGTACTTGGCTCATCATCTATTGCCTCCTATCCACATTAATAGGAAGCTGGATTGGAAGCAGAGGCAGAACTCCATCCTACACACTGAATACAGGATTATGTATCCTGAGCAGCCACGTACTCCTCTTTGCCACAATGCCCACCTTAGGACTAGACAAATTTAGTACTGATGGAATACTCTCATGCCTGAAAGTGATTGAAGAAGTTTTACTGTCTGAAAATGACTGTAAACTTAAGGAATCCACACAAGACTTTATTCAAGTGACAGGGAGGAAATAAACTACAGAGAAATTTGATAGAAAAAGAATAACATTGTTTTCTCCTATCACCTTTTCAACAATGCCTATTTAATTACTGGTTAGAAATAAAGTCAGTATTACTCTTAGGGGAAAACACACACACACACACACAAAAACAAAACAACAACAAAAAACCTAGTCAAAGCACATGTCTTCTTGTTATGCCATGGATAAACCAATGAAGCAAAATCATTTGTGGGGCCGGCGCTATGGCACAGTAGGTTAATTCTCCTCCTGCGGTGCCGGCATCCCATATGGGCACCAGTTCTAGTTCCAGCTGCTCCCAGGACTAGATCCAGCTCTCTGCTATAGCCTGGGAAAGCAGCAGAAAATGACTCATGTCCTTGGGCCCCTGTACCAGTGTGGAAGCTCCTGGCTCCTGGCTTTGGATCAGTGTAGCTCTGGCTGTTACGGCCATCTGGGGAGTGAACCAGTGGATGGAAGATCTTTCTATCTGTCTCTCGCTCTCACTGTCTGCAACTCTACCTCTCAAATAAATAAATTTTAAAAAATCTAATAAAAGAAATCATGTGTTTTTTTGACACATTAAATAGATGAGATTTTCAAGCTGCCTACACTGAAGGATTTTGCCACCTTCTTTGGATGAAATTTCTGATAAGAAGATCAGAAGAAGTCTATTAGAGAAAGTCCCCAGTCTTCAGGTTCCTGCCTTCCTGGCTGCATTGACCAATGCCTCTAGTTTTGAACCATACACATAAATACTAATTATTTTTATCACTTCATTTTTGTAGAGCTTAAGTTATAATTACTACCTGCTTTGGCTGAGTGAGGATGAACACATCCTTTAATTTCCTCTTGCCATCATTTTTTTCCCTTGCAAAATGAGACTGTACATGCAATTAAAACTACAACAAAATTTTTTAAAAAAATCAAAAGCCATAAACATTGTAGTCAGCATAAATACCTCATGGAAATGACATCCACAGTTCCCCTGCAGAAACTCTTTGTATCGCCCCATTGTTATAGTGAATGTGTCAACTACTTCATAGCCATATTTTTTTGCAGCATCCAGAATAATCAAATTTTCTTTCCACAGGTTCTGTACTTCACCCTGTATGGCAAAGCAGAAGAGTGAGGATTTTATTAACAAAGGATTATTTTATGACTGAATGACCAGGCAGAAATCAGGTAAAGGGCATCTTTTTTTTCTAAACACAGATTGATCATATTTTGAGATATAGAATTTCATGTACATTTCTTAAATAAAAATGTGTTCTGATTTTTTCACAAAAAAATAAATGTAACTATTTATTATACACAACATATCAATATCTACAGTGACACACAATTTTTAACTTTTCCTTCCTTAAAAAGTGGTTAAACTTGTTGCCCCCCAAAATTTAAAATTTTCAGTTTAAAAAAAATTGTAAATAACAAGTACAAATCTCCTCTAAGAATTTGTATTTTTGTTCACTTAGTCACTTGACTATTAATTAGTTTCTGCTTTGTGCTTATCTTTTGCTGAGGGACAGGAATACAAGGATACATATGTCATTGCTTCTCTGCTGTTAAGACACCACATTCTAATGGGAGAGACTGATATATAAACAGTAAGTCTCTTATTGGAGAAAAACCTACCACTCAACAGGACTAGTAGAAGCAAGGGAGTAGCTCTCTCAAGGGCAGGGGGCAGCAAGACAGGGAGGCTTCATGAGTGAGTTCCTATCAGTGTTGGGTGAGATTTTACTTGGAGATGGGTGGGGAAAGAGAAAAGAGGGGTGTGCTCTGGGGAGTAGTAGCATTGAGTGAAGGCTCCAGCTGCTGCTTCTTTGGATCACATTACTCCCTCCCTCCCCTACCATGTTCCAGGCAACGATCCCGCATGGCTGGAGTTCTAGTTCAGGTCCACTCTGGCAAGGGGGCAGGGAGGGAGAAAGGACAATTCCACCAACAACCCTAGGTCCAGGACTTCTCTATGGCATGGCCAAGAGTTCTCAGAACTGAGCTGCAATCTGAGACTCTTCCTACCCAGCCTATCTTTCTTTCTCACCTTTCCTATTAGATACATTATAGCCAAACACAGTTACCAACACATAGCTGGCCTGAAAAGTATATGAGGTTCAAGACTGAGTGATGCACTGGTCTGGAACTTGCTCTTTATCCTTTCCAGGCATTCCCCTAATGAATCCCTACTCAGTTGCTCTTGCTTTGCTGTGGGTTTCATGGAAACTCCAGACTCACATGAGGGGGTGGAGAGGATCTCATTCCCTTTTCTAAGGCAAAAATGATTTTTAATTTTTATTTTATTTGAGGATTTATTTAATTGAAAAGCAGAGAGAGAGAGAGAGAGGATTCTTCCATCTGCTGGTTCACTCCCCAAATGGCCGCAATGACTGGGGCTGGGCCAGGCCGAAGGCAGGAGCCAGGAGCTTCCTCCAGGCCTCTGACATAGGTGCTGGGGTCCAAGCACTTGGGTCATCTTCTACTGCATTCCCAGGCCCAGTAGCAGGGAGCTGGATGGGAAGTGGAATAGCCAGGACTCCAACCAGAGCCCACATGGGATGCCAGCTCTACAGGCAGTGCCTTTATCCACTATGCCACAATGCCAGCCCTGTGATTTTTGATTGTACAGGTGAAAAAGCAAACAATGAGTTGCATTTGTAAATCCAACTACTACCATGTAAAATAAGCAGTGCAAAGACATCTAATTTCCTCTCTTTTGCATGTGCTTGCATGCCTATTTTTAGGTGACATTCAAGGAAGAATGTTTCCCTCAAAATAAAGGCACTGAATAGAAAAGGCTCATAAAGGATCTGGAGGGAGAGAGAGACAGATGATGATTCGTTCATTCTGTGCCTCAAAGAGTAAACAAGAGTATTGTGTGGTCTGCTCCCTATTGTTTGTGGCCTTTTGCTTGTCCAGTTACAAGTACTTTCTCAACTTTTCCATGTCTAATGACAGGCGGTTCATGGAACTTTAAAGTAAGCACTTTCTAGAACAAGATCAGTTACGTGGGAAACAGACTCGTAAGCAGAGATTTGCATTCACGAGGCGTATAGGGCAGTGTTCTTGAGGTCAACACCCATGAAAGAGCATGGGAAGAACCAGGCAGGGAGAGAAGTTGAGTTGCACTGCAGAGTGGTGGAGGCTTAAACCCATCTCACTGGGAGTTCTAGAGCTCGGATGGCCCTTCTGGATGGCCCACACCAGGAAAGGGGCTGAAGCTTACTATTTCTGCACAAGCAAGTGGGTCTGTGTGGCAAAAGACGATTCCTGCTGGGACACTGATGTGAATCATCATTAAGATGGGGGCGGGGCATGATTTGGGGCATCCAAATCATAAAAAAGTTCACTCCTTTATTGCTGCACCAGGTATTTTTGAATGAGTGCTATGTGCCAAGAATTGTGTTTGGCATTTGGGGTATGGAGTGAGCCATGGGAGCTCTTCCCCATCTGCATGTCCTTGTTCTCACCAAGATCGCAGTCCACAGGGTGCAATCAAAGATTGCACAGACTCTGTGACAGGAGCAAGGCCACGGACACTAATACAGGAACTCAAGGAAAGAGTGGCCCATCTAGTCCAATGTGTCAAGAAAGTCTCCCAAGGGCAGCAGCATTTAAAGTAGCAGTCAGGGGGTGCTGGGAGAGTGATATCCGGGAAGAGGAAGCAGTGGTTTCAAAGCCTAGAGGTGACAGAACAGGTGTTCCTGAGAAGCTGAGCTTTGTGTGGAGTGTGGGTGGGTGTGTTCGTGCTCACATGGATGCACATGTGTGCACTGGTAGCAAGAGCAAGGCTATGGAGGAGAGCAGATAAGGAGTTCAGATTTATGTTCTGCCTTTCCTTGCAATTATCCACGACTCTTTCTCTTGTTTGTCTTAGGTCTGTCTCCCTCCTTTTGGTTTGAAAAGATTGCTGAACACCAGCAAAGCTCTGGTGGCAGGCCTCATGTTAAATAGAGTCTGGCCCATAGGAAGTGCTGAGATGTACTGATTCTGGGTTAGTGATCTGCATGTAAGCAGGGGCCACAAGTACCCCAGGTGCTGTGAGAAGTTGCAATCAGAGTTACCAGAGCTACCAGAATCCTGAAGAAGGAACTGACATTGTTACCTGTCGCCTTTAAACCATGTTAAAGGGGACTCAATTCATAATTCATTGGCAAAAATTATCAAAGGTCTTTTGTCCTGATCCCCAGTGGCCTTAAATCTTCCAGTTACCTCAGTGGTTAAATGCCTCAACTCAATTGCCCCCTGGACCCCAGAATGCTAAATTCAAGGCTTTACATGACCACTTTTTACCAGTTGTCCTGTTCTGTATCACAGAAGATTTGGCATCCAAGTAGGTAAAGTCTGAGAAAGGAGGAGGGCCATGTGTATGTTGCTGGGGAAAACGAAGAGCATCCGACACAGACACAAAAATTGACCTGCACATCTTCACATTTTAAGTGGCCCATGTTCTGTCCCCCTGAGCCACAGCTGCCCATGAACTCTCCTCACTTGAACAAGAACTGCAAGAGAGCTGGTTCTCTTGCCTGCAGATGTTGCCTTTCTTTCCTGTTCAGACTTCCATTCATTGCTGAGACTAATCTACTATCTTCTAGGAGAAGTGGTCAGAGGCCTCTAACCCCTTTCGTTTATGAATATCCTACCAGAGGAAAAACCAATGATACTACTTCAAAGGTTCTTTTTTAAAAAAGCAATCGGTCAGAAATCGTCTTCAAAAAGACCACTTTTCCCAAAGGACTCATTGATATTGACAATTTCGTCTGTGGTTCCAGAAGGAACCTAAAAGAAAGGAAGACCATTTTTATGTAGCTTTTTTTCATTTTTAAAGCTGTATGAAACATTAGCATTGTAAGATATACTTAAGGCATAATCTCTGTCAGATACGCCCTGTTCATTATTTCTGTGTAGTCTGGCACATCCTTTCTTCTTTTATGAATCTAATGCATTATTTACAACACATCCATGGGGTATGGGCCCCTTGTCTCCAGGAATAATTATAATTTATTTCAAAGAATAGTCCTTAAGAATATTATCTCCTTTTCTTCTTATGAAGGTGAATGAGTTTTATATGGTACCATTTGGGTCCTTTTCTAGTAGAAATTCTTATAGGGAGCATAGAGGAAATGGGCTTACCTGTGTTAAGAAATGCACCCCATCCACTGGCAGATGAAATCCAATTCCCAGAGTTTTGATGATCACTAGGATGTTGAGTAAATTTTCCCTGAATGAAATGATCAGAATGCTAAAGTTACACACTTGAATTACAGTTCTAGATGTTTGTTGTTTACATAAACCAATAGAGCAGAGTTCTTTTTGAATGTTAAGATTGGCAGATAGGACTAAATTCTTGTTTTTATCAATTTGAGGAATATTAGGTCTTCTCTATGGGTAGACTCTTATATGTCAGGGAACATGTTTCCATCTATGGTAAATGCAAATTTAGACACTGGAGGGCTGAGTGGTGATTTGGATACAAAGGTATTTTGGAGTATTTTAAATTAGACTTCAAGCACTCAATTTTTAAATTACAAGTTGTTCTTCAAATAAAATCTGGACAAAATTCAATCACTTTTAAATTTAGAATACTAGTAACAGCTATTGTTGCAGAAATTTACCTCTTCAAAACCTCGTGAATAATTTGCAGGTGATTGGAATTAAGCCACTGAACACCACCAACAACCAATACAGTCTGGCCAGTATTCTCCAGGGGACGTGATCTAAAATCCAGAAAGAAAAACAACACATGTTGCCTTACAACAGATGGTAAACATTTTAACTGCATTGCCTCACATTTCACTGAACCATATCTGGCTTCCTGATCACAGGATCTCCCTGTCATTTCCAACTCATTTTCAGCCACATTACTTGGAATCTAAACTTTTCAGCACATTTGATATACTGTGAGCAATTATGACTACTAGTCAAACATCAGTGCAGTGTGGCATTGTGCCTTCATAATGCGTCCATTATACCTTTGCAAGAGATGTTCAAGTGCTTTTTCAAATGTTGGTCTCAATGAAGGGCTTATCCAGAACTGAGGGTAGTAGGAATAACTGATCAAAGTCTTCCCACTGTTGACGTTGTGATACAATTTAGTGCCATGCACTTTCTGCCATTCCTGCAATGTTTCATTCACTCTTTCAATCAGATAGTACATGATACCTCTGTTGGTTGAATCTCCAATGAAAAGGATCTGTAAATTAAGGAAAATAAATTTGCTTTCAAATCTCATGTTTACATGGTTCAGGAGGTAGTCTAAAAGAAATACATTTTTGAACACCCATAAAGCTAGGTGTCTAATTGTTTGAAGGACAGCTCCTCACTCTGTTAGATAACATTCATCATGTTCTTCAACACTGTACCTTTTTTTGCTTTCATTATTCCTGGTAATAACACTATCATTAATTCTAGTTTAAACCTTTTTGCTTTTTGTTATCTTCAATGCGTCTATCTTCCTTACATCTTCCATTTCTCATCCAATCAGCTTAGCAAATTTGATTGATTCAAATAGGTTTGGAGTATTTCAGTGCTCTTGGGACACTAAGAGATTTCCCAGTCTCTTTATTTTATAGCTGTGAAAGTTGAGACTCTACACAAGTATCATCAGAGATCATGCCACTATCTGCGAAAAGAGCCACAGGACTGGAATTTAATCTGAGCAGCAGTTTAGGTCTCAGAGTGCGTATTCCAGTGCTACTGGCTCTCAAGAGAAACCCCTTACCCCCATGACCTCCTGCCCATCCCCACCTGCACAGCCCTGTTTCAGGACCTCACCGCCTCACAGCTGCACTATGGTGATGCTCTCTCAGTGGCTCCTCCTACTGGCACAGTAGCTGCCCATCAATTCATTCTACACACAGTAATGATGGAACACATTTCCCACTGGCTAGTACTGGTTGTCTTAATTGCATATTCAACAATTTTATTGGCTCTTCATTTCCCACAGAATCAGGTATAAACTACTTTGTTTCAGATAACATTTACTAAATTTTTATTGCATAGAGGGCTTTGCTGGCTGAAAGATTTCACTTTGAGTCTGCACGGTTGTGAGGTTTGAATCATTATCTCCCTTTCACAGATGAGAAATTTGAGCTCAGGAGGATTAAAGCCATAAATCCAGTAAATGGCAAACACAGAACTCAAACCCATGTCCTTTGACTCAAGTGCAAGGTCAATGGCCCCATCTTCTTAATGTTTCCCCTCATATGAGTGTATTGGACTCTTACTTCTTCACTAAAAGCCATTTGCACTGAATGTTTTCCCTTGTGTTCATCTCTCTGTTTTGGAAGTTCCTCCATCCCAAATTCCCATCTGCCTACCTCCAAAGCTTACAAAAAGGCCACTTATCAACAGGTCTTGTCCAGTTAGTCAGAATTACCTTCTCTGTTCTCTGTGGATTTACTGCATTTGACTTCCATGACAGATTTGATCAAAGTCTACACACAATTATGGCTATTTGTGTCTGTGACATTTGTCTTATGTTCTATCAAGAAGTATCTGACATCACAGTCAGTTCCTAATTCTAGTATCCCCCCTAGCACCATGCATTCACTTTACAAATATTTATTGGATCAAATGCCAAAGGGACTTTTGTCACAGACAATCCCTGTCAATGTCTTTGGACAAGATTTAGTTCATTCTTCAGTGTTTTCTATTTTCTTTTGAGACTTCTCTTTCCATTACTCATGCCCATATTTCCTTCTGATTTTAATAGCAGGCATTGCCACTGTTTCTCAGGCACTTCTGCATTTATCTATCCATGAATTTGGTGAGACTCTACAAAGGTTTACTGTTCCCATGGAAAGTATGTCCAAGTAACTGAGGAGAAATCCAGAAAGCCTGTTCAATTTGCCTTCAGACCAAATACTGTAACCTTAAGCATGATAAGCTATACTGAATGGCATGAAAGGTCAGGGTTCCAGCCACTGAATCTCTCAAATTCCATTTGAGGCAATAAAATAATTCATGAACTTGGATTTCCTGCTATGAGATTTGCCTAAATTTCTAATATTTAAGGAGGAACTTTTAATGATCAGGAAAGCTCTTACTATCAGATATTAGCAATTATTCAACTCCACTTGTATTAGTGTGCTAAGACTGCAATAGCAAATTCCACAGACTGGATGCCTGCAACAACAGAAATTCACTTCCTCACAGCTTTGGAGGCTAGAAGTCCAAGATCAAGGGGCCAGCAGGATGGGCTCCTTTCGGGTCCTCTATGACTTACAGGAGGCTGTCTTCTCTCTCTGTGTTCACATAGTCTTTTCTCTGTTTGTGTCTCTGTCCTGATATCCTCTTTTTCAAAGTTTGTTTATTTATTTTTATTTGAAAAGGAGAGGGAGAGAGAGAGAGAGAGAGAGAGAGAGAGAGAGAGAGAGAGAGAATATCTTCCATCTGGTTAACTCCTTCAATGCCTCCAACAACCAGGGCTGAGTCAGGCAAAAGCCAGGCACCCAAAACTCTATCCAGGTCTCCATGTGGGTGCCAGGGACCCTAACTGGGTTATCATCTGCTGCCTCCCAGGGTGCACAGTAACAGGAAGTGGAATGCTAATATGGGATGCAGGTGTCCCAAGTGGCAACTTAACTATTACACTGAAGTCCCATCCCTTTAAAAATTTTATTTTGAAAATTTTATCCATTTGTAAGGGAGAGAGAGTGAGAACAAGAGTGAGAGTGAGACAGAGGTTAATTGCATTTTTCAGTGCTTCCAGTGTGCTCACCGTGCCTTGCTGGGAACTTCAAATTCATTTGCTCATTTAGAGAAAATGCTAAAGATAGAAGTGTTTAAATCTCAGTGGTCTCTCTCTCCCCTGCCCTTCCAGCCCTGCAACCAACTCCCCCAGCAGTACTTGAAGGGCTGCTGGAGATGGAAGGGTTTAAGAAAGATGGCCACTATGAGTGAACCAGCTCTCTCTGAACAGGTCCCCGTGTCCCCGCAGATGAGTAGTGGCTGGCAGGAGCTAAGTGGACTTGAGAAGGACCCATCACCACCATCATTTGCAAAGCAAATTTTTCTCAGTTGCAAGTATCTGGATAGCATTTTTGAATCGAATAAGCATAGTTTTGGGCAGACTCTTCTAGAGTGCTCTTTTATCTTCAGTGCCTTTCCATGCGTGGCAGATGGAAATGAGAAAGTGTGAAGAGGGAAATACAGTTGATATTGTAAGAATGGTTATTCTGTTAGTGAAACAGTTTTTGTGAGAGGTTAATTGGTATTCCAAACTGAAAGATTTCTAACTTAAAAGGTCAGCTCTTTTAGATGCACAGCATACAATTTAAAAATAATATCATGAATTAAAGACTATTCCTTCTAGCCACGTGATTTGTATTCAGTATTTAGATCATTCAAATACAGTGAATTTTAAAATATGAAATGTGTAGATGATTTGTTTTAAAGGACAACCACTACTTAAAAGGCCTACATTATCATAAATATGACCAGTCATACATTTTATAACTCTCTCCTTTAGAAATTATTGCCTTATGAGAGCATGCACACATTGGCATAAGCAAAGGGAAAATGTATAATTAAATACAAATACCAGCTAAACATTTATAAAAATAATCACCTCTAGTCATATGTATGACACTAAAATAGTTACCTCTGCCATCACAGTCAGATTTTAAAAGTTCAGTGATATTAGGAGTTAAGAGGTAAAGACACTCTTACACATCCTGATGTACAGGCACCATGAATGTACGGTGTTTATTGTTTGTTTGTTTGTTTCTCTTTTCCTTTTTTGTTTTGTTACCTGCTGAATCCTCAGTGACAAAAATGCTTTTTGCCTGGAACAAAAGTACCTTCTCGGCCGGCGCCGCGGCTCACTAGGCTAATCCTCCGCCTTGCGGCGCTGGCACACCGGGTTCTAGTCCCGGTCGGGGCGCCGGATTCTGTCCCAGTTGCCCCTCTTCCAGGCCAGCTCTCTGCTGTGGCCAGGGAGTGCAGTGGAGGATGGCCCAAGTGCTTGGGCCCTGCACCCCATGGGAGACCAGGAGAAGCACCTGGCTCCTGCCATTGGATTGGCGTGGTGCGCCGGCCGCAGCGGCCATTGGAGGGTGAACCAACGGCAAAGGAAGACCTTTCTCTCTGTCTCTCTCTCTCACTGTCCACTCTGCCTGTCAAAAAAAAAAAAAAAGTAGCTTCTCATTTGTTTCATAAATTAATTAAAACTTTGCTATTGTGTGTTTAAATTGGCAATGATTTAAGGAATTCCATTGCTAGGAAATATTTAAGGATGTCTATCAAAAAGTATTTTTAGAAACAAAATAAATTGGAAGAAACATAAATATATCAGAATAAATGACTGGTTTTTGTAAGTTATAATATACTTCTTCAATTTTCTTAGCTTTTAATAATGGTATTACATTAAGAATATACTATGGGGGAAGATTTCATGTTAACTTTTATAAAAAGCTGAGTGCAATCAGAATATTGATTATGATGGCATTTTTGCAAATGTAAAATATGTGGGTGTGTAGAAACATCCTAGAAAGTTAATTCTGATCCTTCTGATGTAATATCATGACAGTTTGTTCTTTTTGCTTATTTTATTTTCTAAAATCAATATATACTGATTTTTTATAATAATGAAAAATCCTAAAAGCAGTGACAGCAGTAATAATAAGTCCATTTTGCTTAAGAACATTTTGAAAATTCATATGAGAGTTAGTATAAATCAGTTTAAATAAATCTTATTTCTACTTATGGAGAAATGTGCTTTAAGAGTCAGATTAAGCACTAGTTCAATAAGGTCACCACAAGAATAATGCTACTTGTAATTTGTTTGCTTATAGCAACTTTATTCCAAAGACTGAATGGCATTTTCCTGTGCAGCATCTCCTTTCTGGTCCTTTGACACCATAAGCTGAGCCTGCTCCTGCATAGGTAGACTCTGGAGAGGAGCAGAAATGTCACTACCCTGGATGTGTCCTGAGGCTGCACCCCTGCTCGTCAGCTGAAGTAAGGATGTGTTTCCAAAAGTGTTGCCACTGTTCTATTCCCAACTCTACATGAAGTGTGAGCAAAGTGTTCATAGAGGGCCTGGAATTTTTCCGGCTCTTTTTCATATCATCATGGACCATGGGACCTGAACATATATCTTGTTCCTAGGTTGTACTAATGTCTGAGGTTGCTTTAAAATAAGCTTACTAAAAAACAAAAAAAGTTTATCATTATTTTCATTTCCAATTTCTCAATACTACAGTTCCTATATTAGATGGGATAGGTTAACTGCTATAACAAATTGTGTTAAGAAAAGGTAAAGTGGCTCAAACAAAACTGAAGCTTATTTATGTAAGAAAAATGGTCCTGAGGTTCCAGTCAAGTGTATATATAGTTGGGGGGGGGGCAGAAAGCTTATTCAGGAATATCAGGGTGGTTGGACTGTGACTTCCTTTTTCTTTGAATTTACTTGTTTATTATTTATTTGAAATGAAGAGAGAGAGAGAGAGAGAGAGAGACAGAGAGAGACAGAGAGAGAGAGAGAATTTCCCATCTTTTGGTTCACTCCTCAAATGTCCTCAATAGAAGGAGCTGAGTCAGGCCAAAGCCAAGATCAGGGAACTCAGTCTGGGTCTACAATGGAGGTGGCAACAATCCAGCTAATAGAGCCATCTCCTGCTGCCTCCCAAGGTGTGCATTAGCAGCAGGAAGTTGGGTCAGAAGTGGAACCTGGACTCAAACTCAGGGGCTCAAACATGGGAGGTGAGCATCCCAAGCAGCATCTTAATTGCTATTCCAAACACTCGCCTCAGGACTGAGACTTCTTGAGTTATGACTTCCAAGAACTCCCTGGTAATTGATATTTAGTTTGGGAAAGGAGGAAAAATGTAGGGTTTCTAGGAGCCAGCTCTGGAAGCTAGGCACTTCATGGCTGAACCTATTCCATAGGTTAGAACTTAGTCCAGTGCTCACACTGAGCAATATAGTCAAGTTCTAGACCAAGAAGAAGAGGGACTGAGTTTCATGACCCGAGTTTGTGGTCATCCCTACCCAATTCTCCTCCATACTAAGTCTTCCTAGGGAAACACTAAACCTTTACATTCTGTTTTTCCACCTATGAAATAGCAAAAGAGGAAAGTATTTGAAAAACTAAATTTATAATCCATATAATGCACAAAAGGACTTCTTACAGAAGCTGGCTCTCTGGAACAAATAATAGCAAGAAATACAATTTACTAGAAAAAAACTCAATCAAAACTGGGAATTTTTGATTTAAATATATAGAGATTTTCATTCAATTTTATTTCATCATGAATGGATGAAAATAATAACAGTAGAACTTAGATGTGTAAATATTTTACTCCATAACCTTCTTCTCCAGAGTCACCAAAGTAGCAAAAACACAGTTATAAAATTAAATTACAAACAAATGAAAAGAGAAGCCTGGGTGGCCACCAGGGTTGTGCAGTATGAGGGTAGTAAAATGCCTGCTGCTCATTACTGTCTCAGATTTTTCTGCTCTGATGAGGCTGAGGAAGAATTGGCTACATGTAGTATCAACAAACAGAAAGAAAACCATTTTCAAAATCATTTCCTTCCTTCTTCTCTTTCTTTCTGCATAGGGCTCTATGATCACTGTCTATAGAAATAGAAGCTCTCTATGGAAAGTGCATGTATATGCCAACTTAGGACTCAGCCCAGCTAACAGAAACCAACTGGGATCTTCCAAGAGGAAAAGTTATATAAATGTGCAGCTGATGCTACCTGCCCTTTGTCCTGAGAGTTTTCCTGTATACTGGAAAGCTTGCACCTTGGTATAAATTATAAGTAATGACGATGAGGTGAGGAGTCTTATTCATCATATCTAGTTCAGGGCCAACCATAGCCTGTGATTCTAGAAAACCATAAGATTGAGAATGACTACTTTCATAAGATAAAGGAACCATTTCTAGTTGAGCAAGTGGTGGTGGTGGTGGTGGTGGTGTAGCGTAATGGGTTAAATCACTTCCTGCGATACTGGTATCCCACATGGGTGAAGCTGGAGTCCTGGCTATTCCACCTCTGATCCACTCCCTAGTAATGTGTCTGGGAAAGCTGCAGATGATGGCTCTAGTACTTGGGCCCCTGACACTCACATGGCAGACTCAGCTCGAGATCCAGTTTCCTGGCTTTGATCTGTCTGGTATTTGGTTGTTGTGGCCATTTGAGGACTGAACCAGCGGATGAAAGATCTCTCTCTCCCTCTCTCTCTCTCTGTCTCTCCCGCTTCTCACTCCCCTCCCTGACACCCTTTCAATTATATATATATATATATATATGTATGTGTGTGTGTATGTATATATATATATAAAGCCTGGGCTAATTGAAGCAAGGAGTGGTTCAGTAACATGGAGCTGAGACTGATCAGATAGTTCATTTTATGGATGTCACGATGAAAATCCAGTTCAACAAAGCATCTCTCTGCAAAATGTGATGTGGTTTCAATGAATGTTTTTCAATCATGCATGTTAATTAAATTTGCTATTGATGAATAGCCAAAATGTTGTTTGGGGTCAAAAACAAATTTAAAATTGAGATTAGGAAAATCACTCTCAAACCCATGAAATTTTGCTAAAAACAAAAGCAAGTAACTATATAACATCACCTACAAATAGATATTCTAGTTGCATGGAAAACAATTATATGTCTATACACTGTATTGCCATTTTCCCTTAACTGTTGGTTGACTTACTGAGTGCTGAAGGGGGGTATCGTGTTTAAGTCCTCCTCTCCTAGAGTGAGGTGCACTCTGCCCACTCCCATTTATTGAAACTTACAGGCAACATGCTATCATAAAGGAATTCACATGTAAGTCAGAACATATTATTATAAATTATCTGCACTTCAAAAATTTAAACATCTTTAAGCCCATTATTTAATTTGAGTACATTACTTAAAATCTTGTTACATTTTCTGTTTTCATAAACACTGCCTTTTGATACTTGCTTTTATTAACTGCATTCTTCTTTCAGATATCTTAATACTCATACTCATCTAAATTCTGAACAGTTTTCAATCAATAGAAAGAGAGGAGAGGAGAGACAGGGAGAGCTCCCATCTACTGGGTTACTCCCCGAACACCTGTGATGGCCAGGGCTGAGCCAAGCTGAAGCTGGGAGTCAGAAGCTCAATCCAGGTATCCTGTCCCACATGAGTGGCAGGGTCCCAACTACTTAGCCATCACTATTACCTCCCAGAGAACACATCAGCAGGAATCAGGAGTCAGGAGCTAGAGCCAGGAATCAAACTCAGGTATTCTGATATGGGCATTGTCCAAACTGATAGATCTTAATTAGTAGCCCAAATGCTCACCTCTGAACTATATCTTATGTATTTCAGAGTGTGATTACAGATTATATCTTGATAAAATTTACAAATGCTCCATTCAGAGTTTATTAAGTAAGAGGTGGGTATCTAGACAAAAGTGTGAAAGCAAAATTGCAAATATTATTTCTTTTTCAATTGATTTTGCCTTGATTCAACACAAGTATACAGCAGAAAATCTACACATAAAAACAAAAATCTATAAATGAAATAAATTATAATTGGATAAATTTAGCATTTGAAAGAGGTCTCACATTCATCTGCCTTGCATACACACAGATTTGCTATATAAATGGACCACACAAATGCTCCAAGGACAAAGCTGGCTCCGTCTTGCCATCTGGGAGCATGCTCCATTTTTCCTCTGTTGATGTAATTATAGGAATAAGGGCAAATGAGGTATGGAAGATATGCTCCTGTTCATAGGCCATTAAGTACAGTGAGGTTCCTGGTCAAAGCTACCAGAAACTTAGACTCCTTTTCAACTCTCAGCTGATGTGTGTCTTGTTCCTTCCCCATAGGTGGGCTTGCATTCCCAAGGATAGTCTTGGCATTCATCAACAGAAAGCAGTAGGAGAAAGATGGAGAAGGTCAGAACAACATAAGGAAATTAAGCTGAAAGAAATGACTACTTGGAGATTCTAAAGCAAGCTGAACACTATTTGAAGGCCTAACTTTCCAATAATTCTCAGTAGCCTGATCAAAATCTGTTGCCTTTTAATTTGATTCTTTGGAGAAAGATAACTCAGTTTGACATGTCCCCAGAAGTTAAAACTTGCTGCAACTGGGATTTAAAAGAAAGTTCTGCTTTTATTGTAGCAAATATGTTTGAACTATTTATTTCTAACAACAGCTAAACTTCTGGATTTCCAGTTAAAAACCTGTGTTTTCAATATTGATTGAAAGTCTTCAGGCTACTACACCATTAGAAGCTGCATGTTTATGTTGGTCTTCATTTTTATAAAGGACAAAGTAGGTAAACTGGAGCACATCAAAAAGCAAGAGCCTCATAGTCCCCCCTTGAGCCTCCCTATCTTCTTGGTTCCACCCTCATCAGCACTCCAGGCCTCTTTCCTCAGGAAGAGGGAAGTCAAAGAAAGCAGTCGGTTTGAGCAGTGGTGTTCTCAGGGTAGTTGCTTTCAGGAACAGTTTTTCTACTTCAATTACATTATTTCAAAGTAATGCAGTTTGTAGGTTGCCACCAACAATGAACACCACACTTTCCAGCCACTTGCTCTCTGAAGACTTTTCCAGTTAGTTCACAGTCTGAGTCCAGGGCCTGACTCTGGGCTCCTCTCTGCCACCCATTCCTATGCTAGAGCCATGACCAGCCCTCTCGCTTGTCAACACCTCCAAGGATCATTTTGTAAACTCCTGGGTAAAGATTCTTTATAAAATGAATAAATGAATTCATTCATTCACTTTGAATGGCAGAGACATAGAGAACTCCTGTTTACTGGTTCACTCCCCAAATGCCAGCAAAAACTGGAACTAGACTGGAGCCAAAACCAGGAGTCAGGGTTGGGTGATAGGGGACACTTGGCACAGCAGTTAAGTCACTGCTTGGTGCACCCACATACAGTATCAAGTGCCTGGTTTGAGTCCCAGCTTCTCTGCTTTCATCCGGCTTCCTGCTAAGGCACACCCTGAGAGGCAGCTGATGATCATTTCGTTCATGGGTCCCTTCTACCAGATGGGAGACCTGGATTGAGTTCTCAGTTCCTGGCTTCTGCTTGGTCCTGCTCTGACTGTTGAAGGCGTTTGGCAAGTGAACCAGCAGATGGAAGATCTCTCTCTCTCTATCCATCTCTCTCCTTTTCAAATCAAATGAAAAAGAACAAAAAAAGCTGAAGCTACACCTCAATCCAGATGTCCCACACGGTGAATGAGACCCAGAATCTGTATTGGCAGGAAGTTGGAGCTGGGAGATGAACTGGGTATCAAACTCAGGTACTCAGATATGGGATGCAAGAATCTTAACCACTAAGCTAACTACCTGCCGTCTGGAACATATTCTTTGTTGAACAAATTTTAAATGAATGAACAAAGTTACATCACAAAAGCTATAAAAAGTATTCAGAACTTAATTTTGTTAGGGGTTTAGCTGGACTCTGCTCTGTGGTAACATATTGGGGATAACTGATACTGCAGGATCTCTGATACGGAGCAGCAGAATTAATCAGATGGGTTTCATGAATGACAATAAAGATCTCTTTATCTGTTGGAATCAGGAACCCCCAGAATGGGATTAGTGTTTCTTCCCCCCCAATCATGTGAGGACACAGCCAAAAGGAAGCCAAGAGAAGCCAGGAGAAAGAGAACTCTTACCAGAACCTGGCCATACCATCACCCTGATCTCAAACTCCCAGCCACCAGAACTGTGGGAGGTCCATGCCTGTTGTTTAAGCTAATTACTCTGTGGTACTTTTGTATAGTAGCTCAAGCTAAGATGCAAGGCAAAAGGCCTTGAGCTTCCTAAAAAGTTGATTAAGCTTCACAGAAGGTTAGATCTTAGTTTCCCCATGATTGAAAGATGTAGAAAATGAGCCTGAGAGACAATATGTGGCATGCCCAAAGCCAGGGGATTTCATGACGAACTTAAACTAACATCTACTGCTTTTCAAGTGAATAGACTGTGATATCTTCTTGGAATTTTCCTAAGCACCAAGAATTTTGAGCTCAGAATGGCCTCCTGGGTATAGAGAAGCCTGAGTGTTGTGGTAGTACTATCTTTAGGATGCCCTGGTGCTGTGTCTCCAGGATGTGGGGGCTGGACTTTCCATGTTGGTGGTAAAAGATGCCTGAGTAGTAGCGACCACACAGATTCAACCTCAAAGAGCAGTGATTAGGACTAAATAAGATTTCTCATTTATTTGTTTTCTTAACACATATTTGTCATTACTACTATGCATTAAAAGTTGTTATAGCAGTGAGAGTATTGCAGTGAATCAAACACACGTCCTGGTGTCAGGAATCTTATAGTCTGGTAGCTTTAGGTGCAAGAAAGTGCTCAGTTAATAATACCAACAGTAATTGTGTTTCTAAGTGATTGTCTCCCTTTTCCCTTAAAAATAACCAATGCTATTGTCCTGTCTTTAGAAATTCACAACCATGGGCCGGCGCCGCGGCTCACTAGGCTAATCCTCCGCCTAGCGGCGCCGGCACACCGGGTTCTAGTCCCGGTCGGGGCGCCGGATTCTGTCCCGGTTGCCCCTCTTCCAGGCCAGCTCTCTGCTGTGGCCAGGGAGTGCAGTGGAGGATGGCCCAGGTGCTTGGGCCCTGCACCCCATGGGCGACCAGGAAAAGCACCTGGCTCCTGGCTCCTGCCATCGGATCAGCGCGGTGCGCCGGCCGCAGCGCGCCAGCCGCGGCGGCCATTGGAGGGTGAACCAACGGCAAAGGAAGACCTTTCTCTCTGTCTCTCTCTCTCTCACTGTCCACTCTGCCTGTCAAAAAAAAAAAAAAAAAAAAAAAAAAAAAAAAAGAAAGAAATTCACAACCATGAAAATGGGAGCATTTACACTGACATCACTGGGGATATGTCATCTTCCTGCCCCATTCCTCACTTCCTGTCATTCCCCCTACACTACCTGCTGATGGAAAACTCAGCATACATCCTACCCAATGCTTTTCCCTTTATGCATTAACAGAGCGTTGTAAAAACCCATTTTTGAGATCAGCTTTGACAATGTGTGAGCATTTACAAACAAGTGTATAGGAAAATATCCACCTGATAAAAGTTCTTTGAAAATCTGGTTAAAAATTACTTACTTGATGTTACCCAAGCACCTCAGTCTATGTGCCCATTTCACACATCCGAGAGTTCTGCCGGACTCTACCTAGACAGAGCATGCCTAGCAAGGAGACACTGCATGTCCAAGAAATCAGCTTAGAATCCTCACTAAAGAAAGACCAGCCTAGTGAGGTCCACGTGAGACCTGCCCAGGGACGTGAAAGAAGAGCAGCAATGTTAGTGTGTGGAAACATCATGCACATGGTAAGCTTAGAAGCGAATCTTGCATGCAGGAACATTTGATTTCTTGCACTGAGCTGCAGGTGTCTTTTATAACAGCAGTGCTTACTGGAGCTGTAGTCAACCAGGCCAGCTGCTCAGACCTGCCAACCATCAGCTGACATGGTAGGCTCCTACCAATTTATGCTGAGAACACACTTGGAAATGGGTCAGCACAGGGCATGACTTTAAAATCCTCCATCTGTCAAATAGACTTATTTGGAAAAAAAATGAGCATTTTGAGCAAGAATTAAGGGTATTCTATGACAGCATCTACACAGTATTCAACCAGGCAAATTATATTTGGTTAGTTATGCCCTGGGAGCTAGACAGCAGAAATTGGTCTAGGATGCAGCTGTATGGCCTTGAGTGCTGCAGGTGGCATAAGTGGAAAGCTGCCCCCAGCTGGATCCAGAACCTACCTTCCTTCCTTGTAGGCACTGCTGGAGTTGGGGCTTCATGAGGATACCATGTTGGCAGTTGTGAGGCTGCCAAGTTATTTCTCTCCAGTCACAGGTCCTGTTGTCAGAACAACTAAGGCAAGGCACAATCCACTGGCCTGGAATAGATGGCAAAACTTCCTGGTTCAGTTTCTATTGGTGAAATTTATAGTTTGCAGCTTAGACGCCAGCTCTGCAACACCATTCCACACATAGTAAGGAGACTATTCTTACCATACACATCCAATGGAGCAATGACACATGGCCTCCTGCAACCCACATAGAATAGCAACAGGTAGCAATATTCTGAAATAACACAGTTCCATGGAAATAAAATCTGAGCTTTGTTTCATGAAACAATATGCTAATAAAAAATCCTAAGTGGTCAGAGCAGGCATTAAAATACTGGCATCCCATATGGGTGCCTGTTAGAATCCCAGCTGCTCCATTCCAATCCAGCTCCCTGCTAATACACCTGGGGAAGCACCAGAAAATGGTCCCTGTACCCACAAAAGAGATTCAGATGGAGATCCAAGCTCCTGGCTTTGGTCTGATCTAGCCCTGGCCATTACATCCATTTGGGAGTAACTCAAAGGATGGAAGATTCTCTCTCTCTCTCCCTCCCTCCCTCCCTCCCTCCTTCCTTCCCTCCCTCTTTCTCTCTCCCTCTACCTGTAACTTTGCCTTTGCCTTTCAAATAAATTTTTTTTTAAGATTTTATTTATTTATTTGACAGGTAGAGTCACAGAAAGTGAGAGGGAGAGACAGAGAGAAAGGTCTTCCTTCCTTTGGTTCACTCTCCAAATGGCCACAACGACCAGAGCTGAACCGATCTGAAGCCAGGAGCCAGGTGCTTCTTCCCAGTTTCTCACATGGGTGCAGGGTCCCAAGGACTTGGGCCATCCTCCACTGCCCTCCTGGGCCACAGCAGAGAGCTGGGTTGGAAAAGTAGCAGCGGGGACCAGAACCGGCACCCATATGGGATTCCGGCGCTGCAGGCAGAGGATTAACCTACTGCGCCACGGCACTGGCCCCTCAAATAAATTTTAAACATCTTTAAAAAAAACCAAGTGATGAGACACTATTCACTCATTACTGATTTCCAACTAGTACAACAGGCACTTTGATAAGACCAAAGTAGACTGGAACCCTCCAAACTGGCAGCTGGCCTCAACTGTTTATTAGCTGAACCTTTGCCTAGGTTACCAAGCCAAAACCAGATATGTGTATTCCCTGCTCTTTAGATATTTAAGATACAAGAGAAGCATTTCAGTATTTTTGTCATATATTGCTGAAAACTAGTTAGTTTTCCTTAATTTGATTGAAGACTTTTGGAGTCTGAATCTCTTCATGGCTTAATTTAATCTTTGGTTAGATGAGATGTGTGGTAGGATCCTCACATGACTGGTGTGAGTAGGCAATGGAATAACATACTTAAAGGACATAGCATAGTTGCAGTGTCATATTCACCTTTAGTTA
This sequence comes from Oryctolagus cuniculus, assembly GCF_964237555.1. Taxonomy (NCBI): domain Eukaryota; kingdom Metazoa; phylum Chordata; class Mammalia; order Lagomorpha; family Leporidae; genus Oryctolagus; species Oryctolagus cuniculus. The sequence continues at coordinate 157,269,214 of NC_091434.1, read as the reverse complement.
CTAGGAGAGATAAAGCACTAAGTAGATGAGATCAGTGAATATTATCTATGCATTTAATAAGATATTTTTTAAAATTTTATTTAGTAAATATAAATTTCCAAAGTACAGTTTATGGATTACAATGGCTTTCCCCCCATAACTTCCCTCCCACTTGCACCCCTCCCATCTCCCGCTCCCTCTCCCATTCCATTCACATCAAGATTCATTTTCAATTATATTTATATACAGAAGATCAATTCAGTATATATTAAGTAAAGATTTCATCAGTTTGCACCCACACAGAAACACAAAGTGTAAAATACTGTTTCAGTACTAGTTATAGCATTACTTCACATTGGACAACACATTAAGGACAGATCCCACATGAGGAGTAAGTACACAGTGACTCCTGTTGTTGACTTAACAATTTCACACTCTTGTTGTCAGTAATCTCCCTAGGCTCTAGTCATGAGTAGCCAAGGCTATGGAAGCATTTTGAGTTCGACAACTTCGATCTTATTCCGACAGGGTCTTAGTCAAAGTGGAAGTTCCCTCCTCCCTTCAGAGAAAGGTACCTCCTTCTTTGATGACCCGTTCTTTCCACTGGGATCTCACTTGCAGAGATCTTTCATTTAGGTCTTCTTTTTTTTTTTTTTTTTTTTTTTTTTTCAGAGTGTCTTGGCTTTCCATGCCTAAAATACTCTCATGGGCTCTTCAGCCAGATCCGAATGCCTTAATGGCTGATTCTGAGGCCAGAGTGCTGTTTAGGACATCTGCCATTCTATGAGTCTGCTGTGTATCCTGCTTCCCATGTTGGATTGTTCTCTCCCTTTTTGATTCTGTCAGTTAGTATTAACAGACACTAGTCTTGTTTGTGTGATCCCTTTGACTCTTAGACCTATCAGTGTGATCAATTGTGACCTGAAATTGATCACTTGGACTAGTGAGATGGCATTGGTACATGCCACCTTGATGGGATTGTATTGGAATCCCCTAGCATGTTTCTAACTCCACCATTTGGGGCAAGTCCGATTGAGCATGTCCCAAATTGTACATCTCCTCCCTCTCTTATTCCCACTCATATTTTAAAAAAATTTTTATTTAGTAAATATAAATTTTCAAAGTACAGTTAATGGATTACAATGGCTTCCCCCCCCCATAATTTCCCTCCCACTCACACCCCTCCCATCTCCCGCTCCCTCTCCCATTCCATTCACATCAAGATTCATTTTCAATTATATTTATATACAGAAGATCAATTCAGTATATATTAAGTAAAGATTTCATCAGTTTGCACCCACACAGAAACACAAAGTGTAAAATACTGTTTCAGTACTAGTTATAGCATTACTTTACATTGGACAGAACACTAAGGACAGATCCCACATGAGAAGTAAGTACACAGTGACTCTTATTCCCACTCTTATATTTAACAGGGATAACTTTTCAGTTCAAATTTAAACACCTAAGAATAATTGTGTGTTAATTACAGAGTTCAACCAATAGTACTAGAACAAAAAAAATACTAAAATGGATAAAGTATTACATTGTACATCAACAGTCAGCACAAGAGCTGATCAAGTCACTGTTTCTCCTAGTGTCCATTTCACTTCAACAGGTTTCCTCTTTGGTGCTCAGTTAATTGTCACCGATCAGGGAGAACATATGATATTTGTCCCTTTGGGACTGGCTTAATTCATTCAGCATACTATTTTCCAGATTCCTCCATCTTGTTGTAAATGACCGGGTTTCATAGTTTTTGACTGCTGTATAGTATTCTATAGAGTACATGTCCCATCATTTCTTTTTTTTTTAACTTTTATTTAATGAATATAAATTTCCAAAGTACAGCTTATGGATTACAATGGCTTCCCCCCCCATAACGTCCCTCCCACCCGCAACCCTCCCCTTTCCCACTCCCTCTCCCCTTCCATTCACATCAAAATTCATTTTTGATTCTCTTTATATACAGAAGATCAGTTTAGCATACATTAAGTAAAGATTTCAACAGTTTGCTCCCACACAGAAACATAAAGTGTAAAATACTGTTTGAGTACTCGTTATAGCATTAAATCTCAATGTACAGCACACTAAGGACAGAGATCCTACATGAGGAGTAAGTTCACAGTGACTCCTGTTGTTGACTTAACAAATTGACACTCTTGTTTATGGCATCAGTAATCACCCTAGGCTCTTGTCATGAGCTGCCAAGGCTATGGAAGCCCCCTGAATTCACCAACTCTGATCATATTTAGACAAGGCCATGGTCAAAGTGGAAGTTCTCTCCTCCCTTCAGAGAAAGGTACCTCCTTCTTTGATGACCCGTTCTTTCCACTGGGATCTCACTTGCAGAGATATTTCATTTAGGGTTCCCCCCCCCCCACCCAGAGTGTCTTGGCTTTCCATGCCTGAAATACTCTCATGGGCTTTTCAGCCGGATCCGCATGCCTTAAGGGCTGATTCTGAGGCCAGAGTGCTGTTTAGGACATCTGCCATTCTATGGGTCTGCTGTGTATCTCACTTCCCATGTTGGATCGTTCTCTCCCTTTTTTATTCTATCAGCTAGTATTTGCAGACACTAGTCTTGTTTATGTGATCCCTTTGGTTCTTAGTCCTATCATTATGATCAATTGTGAACAGAAATTGATCACTGGGACTAGTGAGATGGCATTGGTACATGCCACCTTGATGGGATTGAATTTGAATCCCCTGGTATGTTTCTAACTCTACTGTTTGAGGTAAGTCAGCTTGAGCATGTCCCGAATTGCACATCTCTTCCCTCTCTTATTCCCACTCTTATATTTAACAGCGATCACTTATCAGTTAAGTTTGAACACTTGAGAATAACTGTGTATTGATTACAGTATTCAACCAAAAGTATTAAGTAGAACAAGCAAAAAAAAAGACTAAGAGGGATAACGTATTAAGTTGTTCATCAACAATCAGGGCGAGGGCTGATCAAGTCACCGTTCCTCATAGTGTTCATTTCACTTTAACAGGTTTCCTTTTTGGTGCTCAGTTAGTTGTCACGTATCAGGGAGAACATGTGGTATTTGTCCCTTTGGGATTGGCTTATTTCATTCAGCATAACGTTTTACAAATTCCTAACAGGGATCACTTTTCAGTTAAAATTTAGACACTTAAGAATAATTGTATGTCCCATCATTTCTTTATCCAGTCTACTGTTGATGGGCATTTGGGTTGGTTCCAGGTCTTAGCTATTGTGAATTGAGCTGCAATAAACATTAATGTGCAGACAGCTTGTTTGTTTGCCAATTTAGTTTTCTTTGGGTAAATTCCAAGGAGTGGTATAGCTGGGTTGTATGGTAGGGTTATCTTCAGGTTTCTGAGGAATCTCCAGACTGACTTCCACAGTGGCTTAACCAGTTTGCATTCCCACCAACAGTGGGTTAGTGTCCCTTTTTCCCCACATCCTCGCCAGCATTTATTGTTGGTAGATTTCTGAATGTGAGCCATTCTAACTGGGGTGAGGTGAAACCTCATGGTGGTTTTGATTTGCATTTCCCTGATTGCTAGTGATCTTGAACATTTTTTCATGTGCCGGTTGGCCATTTGGATTTCCTCTTTTGAAAAATGTCTATTGAGGTCCTTGGCCCATCTCTTAAGTGGGTGGTTTGTTTTGATGTTGTGGAGTTTCTTGATTTCTTTGTAGATTCTGGTTATCAACCCTTTATCCGTTGCGTAGTTTGCAAATATTTTTTCCCATTCTGTCAGTTGTCTCTTCACTCTCCTGACTGTTTCTTTTGCAGTACAGAAACTTCTCAATTTGATGCAATCCCAAATGTTAATTTTGGCTTTGACTGCCTGTGCTTCTGGGGTCTTTTCCAAGAAATCTTTGCTGGTACCTATATCTTGCAGGGTTTCTCCAATGTTCTCTAATAATTTGATGGTGTCGGGTCTTTAATCCACGTTGAGTGAATTTTTGTGTAAGTTGAAAGATAGGGGTCTTGCTTCATGATTCTGCATGTGGAAATCCATTTTCCCAGCACCATTTATTGAATAGACTGTCCTTACTCCAGGGATTGGTTTTGGATCCTTGATCAAATATAAGTTGACTGTAGATATTTGGATTGATTTCTGGTGTTTCTATTCTGTTCCATTGGTCTATCCATCTGTTTCTGTACCAGTACCATGCTGTTTTGATAACAACTGCCCTGTAGTATGTCCTGAAATCTGGTATTGTGACGCCTCCAGCTTTGTTTTTGTTGTACAAGATTGCTTTAGCTATTCAAGGTCTCCTGTGCCTCCATATGAATTTCAGCATCATTTCTTCCAGCTCTGAGAAGAAGGTCTTCAGTATCTTGATTGGTATTGCATTGAATATGTAAACTGCTTTTGGGAGAATGGACATTTTGATGATATTGATTCTTCCAATCCATGAGCATGGAAGATTTTTCTATTTTTTGGTATCCTCTTCTATTTCTTTCTTTAAGGTTTTGTAATTTTCATCGTAGAGATTTAATGTCCTAGGTTAAGTTTATTCCAAGGTATTTGATTTTTTTGTAGTTATTGTGAATGGGATTGATCTTAGAAGTTCTTCCTCAGCCGTGGCATTGCCTGTGTATACAAAGGCTGTTGATTTTTGTGCATTGATTTTATACCCTGCTACTTTGCCAAAATCTTCTATGAGTTCCAATAGTCTCTTAGTAGAGTTCTTTGGGTCCCTTAAATAAAGAATCATGTCATCTGCAAAGAGGGATAGTTTGAGTTCTTCCTTCCCAATTTGTATCCCTTTAATTTCCTTTTCTTGCCTAATAGCTCTGACCAAAATTTCCAGAACTATATTGAATAGCAGTGGTGAGAGTGGACATCCCTGTCTGGTACCAGATCTCAGTGGAAATGCTTCCAACTTTTCCCATTTCAATAGGATGTTGGCCGTGGGTTTTTCATAAATTGCTTTGATTGTATTGAGGAATGTTCCTTCCATACCCAATTTGCTTAGAGTTTTCATCATGAAAGGGTGTTGTATTTTATCAAATGCTTTCTCTGCGTCTGTTGAGATAATCATATGGTTTTTTTTCTGCAGTCTGTTAATGTGGTGTATCACATTGATTGATTTGCGAATGTTGAACCATCCCTGCATACCAGGGATAAATCCCACTTGGTCTGGGTGGATGATCTTTCTGATGTGTTGTTACATTCTATTGGCCAGAATTTTATGGAGGATTTTTGCATCTATGTTCATCAGGGATACTGGTCTGTAATTCTCTTTCAAGGCTGCATCTTTTTCTGGCTTAGGAATTAAGGTGATGCTGGCTTTATAGAAAGAATTTGGGAGGATTCCCTCTTTTTCGATTGTTCTGAATAGTTTGAGAAGAATTGGAGTTAGTTCTTCTTTAAATGTCTGGTAGAATTAAGCAGTGAATTCATCTGGTTCTGGGCTTTTCTGTTTTGGGAGGGCCTTTATTACTGTTTCAATTTCTGTCTCAGTTATGGGTCTGTTTAGGTTTTCTATGTCTTCCTGGTTCAATTTAGGTAGGTTGCATGTGTCCAGGAATCTATCCATTTCTGATAGATTTCCCTGCTTGCTGGCATACACGTCCTTATAGTAATTTCTGATGATTCTTTTTATTTCTGTGGTGTCTGTTGTTATGTTTCCTTTTTCATCTCTGATTTGATTGATTTGGGTCTTTTCTCTTCTTTTTTTAGTTAGTTGGGCCAATGGGGTGTCAATTTTGTTTATTTTTTTCAAAAAACCAGCTCCTCGTTTGGCTGATTTTTTGTAATGTTTTTCTTGATTCAATCCTGTTGATTTCTTCTCTGATTTTAATTATTTCTCTTCTCCTACTAGATTTGGGTCTGCCTTGCTGTAGGTTTTCTAGATCCTTGAGATGAATTGAAAGCTCATCTATTTGGTGCCTTTCCAATTTCTTGAGGTAGGCACCTATTGATATAAACTTTCCTCTTAACACTGCTTTTGCTGTATCCCATAAGTTTTGGTATGTTGTGCTGTTATCCTCATTTACTTCCAGAAAATGTTTGATTTCTCTTTTAATTTCTTCTATAACCCATTGTTCATTCAGGAGCATGTTGTTCAATCTCCATGTGTTTGCATATGCTCTAGGGATTCCTGAGTTGCTAACTTCCAACTTCATTCCTTTATGGTCCGAGAAGCTGCATGGTATGATTCTAATTCTTTTGAATTTGCTGAGACTTGCTTTATGGCCTAGTATGTGGTCAATCCTATAGAAGGTTCCATGTACTGCTGAGAAGAATGTAAATGCTTTATGTGTAGGATGAAAAGTTCTGTAGATATATGTTAGATCCATTTGGGCTATAGTGTTGTTTAAATCTACTGTCTCCTTGTTGATCTTCTGTCCTGGTGATCTGTCTATTTCTGAGAGTGGAGTGTTGAAGTCCCCCAGTACTATTGTATTGGGGTCTAAGTCTCCCTTTAAGTCCCTTAACAAATCTTTTAAATAAAACAGTGCCCTGTAATTAGGTGCATATACATTGATAATCGTTATATCTTCCTGTTGAATTGATCCCTTAATCATTATATAGTGCCCCTCTTTGCCTTTCCTAACAGTTTTTGTCGTAAAGCTTATGTTGTCTGATATTAAGATGGCTACGCCCGCTCTTTTTTCATTTCTGTTGGCATGGTATATCTTTTTCCAGCCTTTCACTTTCAGTCTGTATGCATCTTTGTTGGAAAGATGTGTTTCTTGTAAGCAGCAAATAGATGGGTTTTGTTCCATAAGCCAATCAGCCAATCTGTGTCTTTTAACTGGACAGTTCAGGCCATTCAAGTTCAATGTGACTATTGATAAGTAGTAACTTTGCCCTGCCATTTGCCAAAGATATTTTCTAATATATGCTTTGAATTCCCTGTGATCTTTTGCTGTGAGGTTTCCCTCCTTTACCTTCTTTCATATTGATGACCGTGTTTCTGTGTTTCTGTGTGTAACACATCTTTAAGAATCTTTTGCAGGGCTGGATGAGTGGTGACAAATTCTTTCAATTTCTGTTTGCTGTGAAAGGTCTTTATTTCACCTTCTTTAACAAATGAGAGCTTTGCAGAATATAATATTCTGTGCTGGCGGTTTTTCTCTCTTAGTACCTGGGCTTGCCTTTCCCTCCTAGCTTGTAGGATTTCTTATGAGAAGTCTGCTGTGAGTCTAATTGGAGATCCTCTGAGAGTAATCTGACGTTTCTCTCTTGCACATTTTAGGATCTTTTCTTTATGTTTCACTGTGGTGAGTTTAATTACAACGTGTCGTGGTGAGGATCTCTTTTGGTCATGTTTATTAGGGGTTCTATGAGCTTCCTGTACTAGGATGTCTCTGTCCTTCTCCAGACCCGGAAAGTTCTCTGCTAGTATCTCACTAAAAAGGCCTTCTAATCCTTTCTCTCTCTTCATGCCTTCAGGAACTCCTAGAACTCGAATGTTGGGTTTTTTAATAGTATCCTGTAGATTCCCGACAATATTTTTTAGATTTTTAATTTCCTCTTCTTTTCTTTGGTTTGACTGTATCCTTTCCTGTTCTCTGTCTTCTAAGTCCGATATTCTCTCTTCTGCTTCACCCATTCTGTTTTTAAGGCTCTCTAATGTGTTTGTCATTTGATCTATTGAATTCTTCACTTCATTATGATTTCTCATCACTATCACAGTTTCATGTTCTACTAGTTGTTTCATTTCATTTTGATTCCTCCTTAATATTTCATTTTCACGCGCGAGATTTTCTATCTTGTCCATTAAGGATTTCTGTAGTTCAAGAATTTGTTTTTGAGAACTTCTTAATGTTCTTATCAATTTTTTGAGATCTGCTTCTTGCATTTCTTCTATCTCATCATCTTCATAATCTTGAATTGGGGTGTCTTTTTCATTTGGGGGCGTCATAGTGTCTTCCTTGTTCTTGTTACCTCAGTTTTTGCATTTGTTGTTTGGCATATTGGAGATATTCTTTGGATTCTTCGCTGTGGTGTTTTTTCTTGTTATACTATGACTCTAGATTAAGTGGACTGTCTGCTTTTGATGGATCTTTAGAGGCTGTGATGGGTGTGGCCAGAGAGCTCTGGTTCTTTAGGGTTAAGGGTGTGTCAAAGGTGACTCACCCAGGTTGTCCTCTCTCTCTCCCTCTCTCTCTCTCTCGCTCTCTCTCTCTCTCTTTTTTTTTTTTTTTGACTCAGAAGGGAAGTAATTCCGCACAGCTCCCCTTCCAGCACTGGTGCACAGACTCCGTGGCTGTCCTCCGTGCCGTGGGCATCCTTGCTCTCCCTGTAGGTCCTCTGTGTCACATCCGCTAGATCCGGGAGAGTTTCCTCTGCAATTTTTTCCCGAGCCTTTTCCTGAGACTACAGTAACTCCACTTTTATTAAACTATCTTTTCCCGGACTATCAGTGCGCGCCCTCACTATTGTGCCATCTTGGCTCCCGACCGATCTTTTCTTTTTATTCATAAAATTAAAATAACATGTATTTGAATCATTTCTGCTTTTAATAGGAGCACATGCTTTAATAATTTATTGGGAAAATAAATAATTTATTTTTGGTTTTTCCTTACTCATCTTTTCAGAAATGGAAAGTGAACATAGTACATTATTTAAACATACACACAGAGGTTAATTCTCTCTGGGATGGAGAATACAATGGTGTCTCTGGCAATCATCTCTTCCCTAGGGGTCTTGCTTATGTTACTGGAGCATGATTTTCCTTCAAAATATTGAGGAGATGGTCTCACCCCATTTTTGAATTAGAAAGGAAAAAATTAATTTAAAACTATTTATTCTGGCTCTGACTTTTGGTACTGTTAAAAAAAGGAATTGGTGTGATACATATTTTTGTGGGAAGAATTTTTGCTTTTAGGAGATAAACGTCCATTTCACATTCATTACTTCAGGGATGTCAGAATTATGTATATGACTGAGTATGGAAATAGCAATAAGGAATTATTAGAGAGTGTATAGCTTATGGCATTTACTGATTGACTACAGAAAGGAAAAGAAGTATGAGTATATGGTGAGACAAAAAAAGAAAATAAAAGGAAAAGGAGCTGCTAAAAGTATGAATTCCACGGAAGAGAAGAAAATGAACTACAGTATCACTTTAGGGTGTGCATGGTGAACCAGAGCAGACATACAGAATAATTCAACAGTGGTGTGGATATATTTGCTCCTCTTTAAAATTTTGTTTTTGCCTGCTCTTTCAGTGTAGTAATTCCTGGAAACTCTCTTATTGAATGTCTACTCAATACTTTCTACACAATCTAAGGAATGGTAAATGATGCTTCCTCCTGCCATATATTTCACTCTAGGAAGATTTTCATTGAATACATTAAGCGTCGACCCTGTCGAGGTGTTAGGTGCTGTTGGCATTAAACACAATAGCAAACATCTCTATAGCACCTCCAAAATGGCAGGGATACTCTAAGTGCTTCAGTGCACTAACTTAAATCTGCTAACATCCCTAATATCCTCAAAGAGAAGTGACTTGTCCAAGATCCTCCAGCCAGCAGGTGGTAGATCCAGGATTCAAATTGAGCAGTCTGTTTCAAAGTCCATGCTCCTAACTACAATGCTAAACCTTACAAATGTTTAATCCAGTTAGAGAGTACAATCTGTTCATATAAAAGAACTACAGCATAATAATAGGTCACTCATGATTGAATATCTGTGGTAGTGAAACCCTGGGCTCGGGAGACATGCATACCTGGGCTCTGCCTCTAATTAGCCCCAGGAACCTCATATTAGAGTTGCCTAGAAAGCTTTTTAAAGTCCCCATACCCAGGTTGTACTACAAATGTATTATGTCAGAATCCCCAGGTGTGGGGCTCAGGCATCTACAATGTTTAATGTTTTCCAGGTGATTCCAATATGCAGCCAAGGTTGCAATCTGCTGTTTAAACTGAACAAATTACTTGCATCTTTTCATGATTACATTTCCTTCTCCATAAGGAAAGTATGTATAGCACCTGCTATGGTGCCTGACACTCAGCAGTTAATGAATCTATTTTACTTTCTCAGCTTCATCCCAAGTAACCAGGGTGCTAAGAATGAAGAAACATGGATTGGGGATCAGAGTTTTTTGGAAGGTTCCATGGAGCTGATAAAATGTGAACACATCTTTATGAACAGATAAGATTTGGAGAATGGAAGGCTTGGCACTTTAAAGACAGCGAAGAGCCGAGCCCCAGGAGAGACTGAAGAACTGACTGATACGTAGCCTGCATCTATTGGAGAAGAAGAGAGCCTGCTAGCAGAAAAGGTGTTTCCGAAGTTTCTGCATGTTAAGAATGGACTGTTCCTCAGAGACACACACAGGACACGTAGAAGAGGTGATGGGTTTTGAATGGCAAATGCATATTCTCTTCAGAAGTATCCAGGTTTCTCCAGCCAGTTCTCTTTTGTAAATCCTCTTTCTGATTCATAGTAAGTCTCACTTTCTAATCTCATTTTCACCTTAGCATTCATGGTTTTTAATCAACTTTCTTCACATCTTTGACTCATTCTAATATTTGATTTAGACACCAACTAAAATTTACACTTTGTGGCTGACAAATTTCTCAAGAAAATCTCCTTCAAGAAAAGATGGACTCTTCTTGATAGAGATTCATGTTCTGTGGGTGGACAAATAAGTTATTAGGTTTATCACTGTAGCCCTGCATTTAATGCAAGTTAGATTTCAAATAAAACAGATTGGGTGATAGAATGTTGAAAAAAATTTCAACCCTATGATTTAGGCTTGACTGAGATTTAAAACTATGTAAAAAGTTCATGGGTCTATATTGTTACAAAAATGGTTTTGTTTAAGAAGAAAAATACATCTACATTTTCAATATTAGACATGTTGGTATTAAATGTCATATTTCCTTGCTAAAAGCAGGTATGATGAAATCTTATGTTTACACGTCATAAAATGCAATCTGAGCTATTTTCCTTAAAGTTGATTCTTATTCTTTAATAACTGTATACATTTCTTATTTATTTATGTATTTTTTGACAGGCAGAATTGGACAGTGAGAGAGACAGAGAAAAAGGTCTTCCTTCCGTTGGTTCACCCCCCAAATGGCCGCTACGGCCGGCGCGCTGCGCTGATCTGAAGCCAAGAGCCAGACACTCCTTCTAGTCTTCCACATGGGTGCAGGGGCCCAAGCACTTGGGCCATCCTCCACTGCCTTCCCAGGCCACAGCAGAGAGCTGGACTGGAAGAGGAGCAACCGGGACAGAATCTGGCACCCCGACCGGGACTAGAACCTGGGGTGCCGGCACCACAGGTGGAGGATTAGCCTAGTGAGCCGCGGTGCCAGCCAATACATTTCTTCTTTGTATAAATTAGAAGAATCAGGTTTTCTTTCTTAAGGGATAAATTTAATCCTTAAATTGTGTCTTAGAGTTGAATTATTCCCTAAAGGACACACATTAATTTTAAGAATAAACAACAATAGTCATTCAAAAGTATATTAGCTGCTGTTACTGAAAAAGACATTCTGACATAACTGCATTGGCAAGGAGAAAAAAAGTGGATCCACATTACGAATTGCAATGTGGAAATTAAACTTCTGAGTTGGGCTGTGTCTGACCACAGATGCTAACCTAGAGCTCTTGGATAAACTTCCTCCCCAGGTTGTCACCATGACAATTTCTGATTTCAACAGCAAGATGTCCTGCTAGTAAGAAAGGAAATCATCTCTGACAGCAAACAAGATATTCCTGCAAAGCGCTGTCCTGGCCTCCCTCATTGACGTCGAGTTTTTGGGCCTGTAGGAGCTCCAGATGGCAACAGTCGGTCCTGGTAACTGCTCTGGCTGCTCACAGGCTTGTGTGAGAGCACAATTCTGATCTTGGTTGTAGTCCAGCCACCATTTTTATTCCCGTATTATATATTGGAAAATGAAGATATTCTCACCTCTGAGAATACAGAATCCAGGGAAGTTATCAGTAAGCACATTTGCCCTTACTCCTTGTCATATTAATACACATAACACTGCAATACATGCGTAGATACTCCTATTCATATAGTATGTCCATTAGAAAATATGGAAATGAAAATGAGTAGGTAAGAATCAATGCCCATCTATTTTCATCTTTGTTGGACTCTCCTACAGAGTGCCCTGTGCTACTCCTTCCCCTTTCTGACTCACATGGTTCTACTTGAAGACCACTGGTCATGCCAAGAGAGAAAGGTATAAATGGATAAACACGGTATGGCGAGAGTTGCTGCAGAGGTGAGCCCAGGGTGTTCTGGGAATGCGGATGAGACACTCAATCGGGAATGTGGTGGAGACAGGCTTCCTGGAGAGAAAGGCACAGCATCAGGAGAACTCAGGTGAAGATGGCTGAAGGCACAGGGAACCATGTGGACAAAAACCTGGGCATCCTGAATGGTCCCACCAGGATAAAGTAAAGCAAGGAGGATGGGAGGAGGAAGGAAAGATAGGAAGAGGGCAGATGATGAAGGCTTTGGATCATCAGCCTCTGGCCATGGGCCTAATTTAGGAGCTGCTTTGGGGGACTTCTCTATATTGGTCCAGCTCCTCAAGTACCAAAAGGCTTTCCTTTTCCAAGGCAGCCTCTCTGGTAAGCCTCAGGCACAGAGGCACTTTCAAAACATGATCTGACAGAAGTTACCACACATTTCATGCACAGAATAATCTGTCACTTGTTACGGAATTCCAGTAATGTATCTTGAACCTTCTGTTGAAGAACTTTTGACTTGGTGCAGTGGGAGCAATAGAATTAACTAGTTTTACGATTCTCATAAATTGTCATCTGATTAAAACAAAATTAACTGGCCACAACGGTGTCGCCTCTGTAGGGAAGAGTGTGTGTCTCATTTAGCAGAGAATCACAAATCACACCACCTGACACACCATCACGGGTAACTGCCCCCCTGTGCACTGACTGTAATTTATTATTTGGAACACATGTTCAAGAACGTGGACGTGCCCACGTCTGTTAACTGTGCATGCCAAATTGCAATTTGTCCTGCCCATTTGGGAAACTCATTTCCCATTCAAGCTGTGGTGTGAAGTTCATGGCAAGGGTAGAAAAGCTCCTGAGTGTTTTCTCAGACTTTTTCGATGAAGGGAGCCCTGGGGTCAGGAGGACAGAGTGGTAAGCAGAAAGCTTGGAGAACACACTCCCTGGACCACTGATCCCTTTCCAGGCATTTTCAGCCCCTGCTTTGATTTGACCCTGCTGTCTGCACTGAAAGAAGACTGCTAGGGAGGGAAAGACGCAGCGACTGATGAGAGTGACACCAGAGTCTCACTCCAGGTCTACTCAAGGCTTAAGAAGGATTTAACACCGTGATTTGAATTTGACATCACGATTTTCCTGCCTCTGTTAATGTTCAACATGTGGAGGACATGGGTGATCCTTCCCCCAAAATTTCTTACGTGAAAGGGAATTATTTAAAACTGAGTTTATATTCATTTTTCCTTGGTAGATAGATATCTATTTTCTATCTATATGTGTGAATTTTAGTATCAAGAGAATTGACATAATGTGAACAAATCACACTCTGTTGGTTATCCTGGGAAGACTGACATTAAACAATTCACAATGTATTAATTATTTAAATACTTGTAGCAACTTCTGTGGAAGGAAAGCACAGAATGCTGTGAATATATATAAGAACATATATATATATATATATAATATATATATATAAGAATATATACAAGAAGGTTGTCAGGCAAAAGTGACTTTTGAGCTGAGGTCTGAAAATGAATATGGATTAATTAGGCAAAGAGGGGAAAATAAAAGACTTTCATCAAAATATCTCAACTGCTAAAACCAGGCATTTATACTAATTTCATGTGTTATGGTTCATATTAATGAAAAGAGTAACCTCCCTGCTTTACACAAGGGTCATTTAAATGAGCACCTGTGAGTACTTATCTATATGAAATAAGTTTTATAGAGAGATGACATCTGATGTGCTATTCACCTTTTGTGTCCCCAGATGGACAACTCTTTAGTTCAGGCTGTGAAATGGCTTCAATGTAGTCAGAAGAAATGGGCTGTAACCCACAGGTTTCCTCCGGATGAATCAGCAAACCACAGTCCTGAAATAAAATGATAGAAATTAGTCATCATAGTAATTAACCTGACCCATAGTCTAAACGTAAAAAGTAAGATGCTTTGTACCAGATAAGCTTTATGGATAAAAGAGGGCAACAACTGTTTACTCTTTTCAGAGTATCTACTTGTCAATAGTTGTTTGTATTAAAAGTAGCTATCTGCCTTAGGAGTTTAATATGAGTTCTATGACAATTTAATCTTCAACACTGATATTTATCTGATTGCTCTGCAAACACACACACACAAACACAAACACACAAGTTTTCCTTTAAAAAATATGTCTAAGGGTCAACTCTTTAAAAATAAATTGTGGTACAATAGAAGACAATTTATCACGTGAAAAATACACTGTGAGAAGAGACCTGGGAAGTATTTGGGAGAATTTAACAGATGACTTTCATTTCAACAAATGGTTACTAAGGATTCATGATATGTTAGAAATGGAATCAACTGAATACATTCCATCAAAATATGGTCATGTTTTTATAAAAGAAGGTACCCAACTAAACATCAATATAGAGATAGGTTCTGTCCTAAGAGATGCTTTTCAGTCTGACAGGTGTAGTAGACACAAACAGATTTTGGGTTTGAAACTTCCCACCTTTCCTCTGCCCCATCCACTGAGCTGAGCCTGTTTTGCAAAGCACCTGTCCTGCGTCACTTGGATCCTTGCCATCCTTCTCACTGGGTCCCCTCAGTCTCACAATTTACAACAAGTAAAAATTCTATTTTCTCTGCCAGGTTGACTTTCCCCATAATTTTGCAAGGAGAGCATCTGTTTGTGATTAAGAGTTCAGCAAGGTCTTCCAGAAACTCTAGCACAATTATGTATCTTTTGCCATGTCAAACATCCAGTTTGTTTCCTTCATGCTCTTCACCACTTGGTGATTGTTTATTTATTTGTCTGTGTCTATTCTACCACACTGAAGCTCCAAGGGTACACATAATTATCTCACTCATACATCTACCCAAAGCCTGCCATGCGGTAGACCATCATTATTTGTTGAATGCAACAAAGTTTGGACTCAAGTGCCTCCATCTTTATATCAGAAATTCTCAACAATTGGGAGAAATAATTGGTTGGATCTCTTCTTTGCTTTGTAATTCTCACCTCTAATCAATCAGTTCTAGTTCCCTTTCCTCCTGTTCACAAACAGCCTAATCACCAACTCATATTCCCAGATGGCACCCGAAAAGGCACAGTGTATTAAAGAACAAAAGGAATGGTGGTGTGTGTAGACTTTTGGAAACCTTAATTCTGTGTACATATTTTCATTTTAAAATTCATAACTGGCCGGCGCCGCGGCTCACTAAGCTAATCCTCCACCTAGCGGCGCCGGCACACCGGGTTCTAGTCCCTGTCGGGGCGCCGGATTCTGTCCCGGTTGCCCCTCTTCCAGGCCAGCCCTCTGCTGTGGCCAGGGAGTGCAGTGGAGGATGGCCCAGGTGCTTGGGCCCTGCACACCATGGGAGACCAGGAGAAGCACCTGGCTCCTGGCTCCTGCCATCGGATCAGCGCGGTGCGCCGGCCGCAGCGCGCCGGCCGCGGCGGCCATTGGAGGGTGAACCAACGGCAAAGGAAGACCTTTCTCTCTCTCTCTCTCTCACTGTCCACTCTGCCTGTCAAAAAAAAAATTAAAAAAAAAATTCATAACTGACACCAGAGGTTGGAATACCGATTAAGTATTAGGAATGTGATTTGCACTGAGATGTTCATTAAAACAAAATGATTAAAATAACTGTGTTTCTAATAATCTGAGGAGATTCAGTCTGAATAAAAATTTATGAATCATATTTGTTAGTATATATGTGTGTATGTTTGTGATATCTATCCATTTATGTTTGGTGAAGACTGGGCCATAATTTGAAGACTACAAAAAATGTTATACATCAATGAGATTGCCAAAAAAAAGGCTTATGTCAGATGTTAGGGATTTAAATTATTATTATTTGTGGATACTGCAAAAAAGTTTGTGGAAAATGGAATTAAAAGAAAGTTTATCTTGGTGCAAAAAATAGAAAACCATGTATACAAGGTATTTTCAAAAGGTTTTTGAAAAAATGTAGATTATGTAAAAAATATGCACAGATTTCAACTTTTTTGCATCCAAATTAACCATCTTTTAATTTCATGTCCCATAAACTTTTTGAAGTACATATGCTGTCATGAGAGTGCAAGTTAGTTTAGTTGTTTTGGTTTATAGTAAAATTAAAAATTAAATGCCTGTGTTGTGGAGCAGCAGGTTAAGCCACTGTTTGGGGCATGCTTATTCCAAACAAGAGTGCCTGAAAGTGAGCACTGCTTCCATTTCTGATCCAGCTGCATCAGCTAATCCACACCCTGAAAGGCAACAGATGATGACTCAAGTATTTTGGTCCCCGCCACCCACATGGGAGACAGATGGAGTTCCTGGCTCCTGGCTTAGACCTGGCCCAGCCTTGGCTTTTGTGGACATTTGGGGAGTTGGGGAGTAAACAAGCAGATTCATTCTCTCTCTCTCTCTCCTCTCTCTCTTCCCACATATATGCACACCTATCAAATAAATAAAAATAAAAATAAAGATAAACCTAAAGGAAAAATTCACAGGCTCCATCACCCTTAAGGCAGACTTCTCAAGATCTACTCTAGAAAAAACCCTCATGCAATGCATAAGGACCATGCATAAGTAAAGATCTAAATGGAGTAACTAACATGGAGACACTTTTAAGATTAAGAAAAAAAAAACTGAAGGATACAGAGCAATTCACGCCACCTGTAACACATACACATGCATGTGTGCTCACTGAACCATGAACATACTGAATAATGATTTTGTGGCAACAGCTAGGTTTGTGTAAAGAGTAAGAGGAAATCTGAGTCATGGTAGCTGTATCTAAAATGTGTTCCTGGACTAACAATGGGTGTCAAGTAGGTTTTAACTCCACGTAGAACACTTTTCTTTTGTTTATGGAGAGTGTTATTTCTGCATTACATGTGAGACTAAATTTCCATTTGAACTGATATGATGAGCAATTTTTACCACTCAGCTGAAGATTTGCAGTTGTGTTTGGGCAGGCTGTGCTGTCATTCCAGGAGGTGCCATTAGAATGCTACTTTTTTTGGTAAAAATTTATTTATTTATTTGAAAGGCAGAGCTGTAGAGAGGCAGAGGCAGAGGGAAAGAGAGAGAGAGGTCAAGAGGTTGAGAGAGAGAGGGCTTCCATCTGCTCCTTCAACCTAAAGTGGCTGCAATGACCAGAGCTGAGTCGATCCAAAGCCATGAGCCAGGAGCTTCTTCTGGGTCTCCCATGTGGGTAGGGACCCAAGGACTTGGGCCATCTTCCACTGCTTTCCCAGGCCATAGCAGAAAGCTGGATTGGAAGTGGAGCAGCCGGGACTCGAACTGGTGTCCATATGAGATGTTGGCACTGCAGGCGGCGGCTTTACCTGCTACACCACAGTGGCAACCCCTGGAATGCTACTCTTATTTTTTTAAAGATTTATATATTTATTTGAAAGCTAGAGTTACACACAGAGGCAGAGAGGGGCGGGGGAGAGAGATCCTCCATCTTTTGGTTCACTCCCCAGATGGCAGCACCGATCTGAAACCAGGAGCAAGGAGCTTCCTCTGGATCTTCCCACACAGGTACAGGGGTCCAAGGACTTGGGCCATCTTCTACTGCTTTCCCAGGCTATAGCAGAGAGTTGGATCGGAAGTGGAGCAGCCAGAACTTGAGCCGGCGTGCATATTGGATGTTGGCACCACAGGTGGCGGCTTTGCCCACTGCATCACAGCGCTGGCCCCAGTGCTATTTTTAAATGTCAAGAACTCATCTGCCCATAGTTCTGAATGCCACAGAACCACCTAAATTCATGCACTTGAGATTGAGAGGCTGAGTTCAATTTATTTATAAAACAGTATATTTCATGAAGGAATGCTGGGCCTAGCAGTTAAGATTCTGGTTAGGACACCCACATCCCACATCAGAGTACCTGGATTCAGAGCCAGAGCTTTGGCTCTGGATTCCAGCTTCCTGCTAATGCAGGAAAGAAAAAAAAAAGTATCGTTCAGGACATATATACCCATGCAAATAATGATGAAATATTTTAAAAGTCTAGATTTAGAAAAAACTTTGCCTGAAAATTATTGCTTGTTTTTTGGTTTCTATGGTGTTGCAAATTTGATATGCCCTGATATTAAGGTAGAGGGCATAAGAAACAGAGTCCAATCCTTGCTTGCACAGCTCAGCATGTGATCGGCACACATCAATCACTCAGAACTTGTACTGCTGTGTGTGTGTGGATGGCTTGTCCTGAGTGAACCTGAGGAACTCAATCACTGATGAGCTGTGCCAGGTAGGTTTCACAAGGTGGCTTGGAGGGTGTGGAAAATTGGAGGATAAGGTGTCCAAGAAGAAGGAAAAACATGTCCAAGGCCATGAGGTAGGATGTTGATTTACCTGACCTCTTAATTAAGAAAGAAAGTACTTTTTAAAGAACTGATTTGCTGAAAGTCTGTATTTTAATAATCAAACCATAGTATCATTACTGAGATGTTACCTCCAAGGTTATCTACTTCAAGCTCCTACTCAGAGGAAGAATGATTCAAAAGGTAGTCCTTGGCATTGTATGGCAACTCTTTAGGATGGAAAGATATTGGTTTAATTTCTAGAACTCCCAATGTGCCACATGAAGACTGCTAATCTGTGACCCCAAGAGAGTTACAATCTAGCATAACATCAGAAAATGTGTTATTCTGTTTTTTAATTTTTTATTTATTATTTTGTTTATTGAAAATGGAGAGAGAGAGAGAGAGAGAGAGAGAGAGAGAGAGTCTCCCATATGCTGGTTCACTTCCCAAAATGCTACACAACAGCCAGGGTTGGGCCAAGCCAAAGTCAGGCGCCAAGAACTCAGTCTGGGTCTCCCACATAAACGGCAGGAATACAAGTACCTAAGCCATATCCTGCTGCCTCCTGGGGTGCACATTAGCAGGAAGCTGAAATTAGAAGCAGAACTAGGACTTGAACCCAAGCACACAATATGCATATGATCATCCCAAGTGTCATCTTAACCACTGTGCCAAATGCCCACCACTCTTCTCCTAATTTTGAACTGAAAAGTATGTACTTGTCTTAATTCTCTTAAGTGAAGTTTCAAATAAATTTATTATATAATAAAAAAGGATTTTGCACTGTGATTTCAAGGCTATGGTAACAAATGAACAGTACAGCATAATACTTTAATACTTGCAAATGTTCTTTTTTTTTTTTTTTTTTTTTTTTTTTTTTGTATTTTCAGAATACCTCAGGTCCCTACATTGGAGCCCATCATTGTAATAAACCCAGAACACAAAGAAGCATAGTGTAATTGGTAGGCAGGCTAAATGACCAGTCCTGCTACTCAGAGCCTTAGGGATGGGCTCTGTTGGAATTATTACCTAGTATGTGCTGTTTCTGCCTTCACATGAGGTTTCTGTTGGGTAGCTCTTATGTGACTGTTGGTCGGCCAGTTCTTCTGGTTCTAACTAAGTAATGACTTCAGTAAGCTCCAGACAAGAATCAAAATGATATTTCAAAGAATAGACAGAAGCAGAGAGTAGATTTTGAGATCAATGACATTTGAAGTCATATCCTCTTCTCTGTAGGTTAGGCCAAGGAATATGCTATTTCATCCGTGTGTGCTTTTTTGTGAAATTCTTCTTACCCATTAATATTTGTTTGTAGTTCATGTGCCTCAAGCTTTTATACTAAAATCTTCCCTATTTTCAAAAGCCAAAGAAACCCTCCGGAATGGATAACTGTCATTTTCTGGGTTATGGTATCCCCCAAAATACTACCCTTAAAATTGAATGAAACAGAGTATGTGGTCAAATAAGAGCTTCATCCAAAGAGACAGAGTTGAGGCGTAAGAGAAGGAAAGGTGGCAAGTATGATTGGTTACACTTTGTGTACATTTTTTGGAACAAGTGAGCAGTGGAATACACTGACAAGAGCATCCTTGCGCTGGGAGCTGCATTTGTGAATTTCAGGTCCAGCTGTGTTGTGAATTGCCAGAGTGATGCGGAACAAATTATCTGATTCAGTTTTTCTCACTGTAAGATGGAGAGAAGGGTGCATATGTGCATTAAATGGCCAACAGCATAGTGGGAGACTGCATTACATGCCTACATGAGATCCATTCTCATTTCTTCCTCCCCAGCAGGAAGACCCTGATTTTGTTGGAGGTAATAATATTCCCCACATTAAAAATATACATTTCCAAGTTTCCCTTGCTGCTAAAGTAGTGAGGGACATAGTTCTAGCCAGAAAAAATGTACATTAACACCATATATGGTTTTTGGAAAAGTTTCACTTTCCTAATGCCACTTTTTTTTCCCTCATTCTGCTTGGAATGCAAATGTGATTGTAAAGGATGAGCAGCCATTCTGTGACCATGAGGCAGAGAAATAGAAAGAGCCTATGAAATGGATGATGCTGTGGAGCTGCAGTGCCCATTTTGGACTCCCTGACTGCACTTTCTGCTCTGGAAGAAAAATAAACTCCTTCCTGATCAAATCACCGCAGAACTGGAGGATACAGCCAAATCTCCTTCTTCCTTTAAGAATCTATGAAAGCTTTGCAGGTCATATAATCTTCCAGACTGCCCTTTTGATCTTACAAGTGATTAATCCCACTAATAAAAACATTTTAAACCATCATGAAAAGAAAAAAAGCTCATTAACATGTCTCATTTCTTCCTTCTGGTTCAGGCATATTCGAGGAAATGAACAGCAGTTTTCTGCTTTGTTTTGTTTTTGGTGGGATCATAAAGGTTAGCTCTTGGGGCCTCAGAGTCTTTCTACTAAGAACAGGTAGTATTTAGCAGAATTGTAGGAAACAAATTTGCCCCAGAAATCTGCTCATTTAGAGTGTTTTGTTTTGATAGACATTTCACAAAGAAGCTACAAATTCCCAAGAAATCTGCAAAGCTCTCCATAGAGTATAAGAAAAATAATCAACAGGGATGTTTTCCCTTAAAGTTGTGCAGAGTATATATGCATAGTTCATACTTTAAAATTTTTGCTTTGTGAGAAGTGCCACAGCATTACAGTACCCTTGGTTTAGTCCTCTGACCCATGAATACATGCCCACTGGGTTTTGTTATCAGTTCTTCAGAATGTTCATGGATGTTATCAGTTCTTCTAGATGAAATGTTTGGCCACAAAGGAATGAGTAGTATTTATCTTTTTAAATATGATACTGCTATATTTTTAGAGTAATAACTAATTGAACTATTTGAGCTGGTAAGATATCTTTATGTATTTGAGATACAAAAAGATACAAAGAGACAGAGAAAGAGAAAGTCCAAACTTGTGGGTTCACTACCCAAATGCCTGGGAGCCAGGAGCTCTCCAGGCCTCCTATGTGAGTGGCTGGGACTTAAGTAGTTGAACCATCACCTGCTGCCCTCCAGGGTTCACATTAGCAGGAAGCTGGGATCAGAAGTGAAGCTAGTTTTAACTAGAATTCAGCCATTGCAAACCATTACAGAGATAGTAAGAAGACTATTCATCATAAAAATCCAATGGGACAGCAAATTTATGACCTTATGCCAACCACACAGAACAATAAAAAATAACAATATCCCAAAATAGCACAGTTACTGTGAAAATCAAATATGAGCTCTCTTCCATGAAACCATGTACAATTTTTTTAAACTTTTATTTAATGAATATAAATTTCCAAAGTACAGCTCATGGATTACAATGGCTTCCCCCCCCCATAACTTCCCTCCCACCTGCAACCCTCCCCTTTCCCACTCCCTCTCCCCTTCCATTCACATCAAGATTAATTTTCAATTCTCTTTATATACAGAAGATCAGTTTAGCATATATTAAGTAAAGATTTCAACAGTTTGCACCCACATAGAAACACAGAGTGAAAAATACTTTTTGAGTACTAGTTATAGCATTAAATCACAATTTACAGCACACTAAGGACAGAGATCCTACATGAGGAGTAAGTGCACAGTAAATTTTAAAAACTCTGTGATCAGATGCCATTCACTCATTATGTATTTCCAAATAATACAGGAGGTACTTCAGTAAGACCAAAGTAGAATGGAATCCCCCAAACTGGCAGTTGGCCTCAACTGTTTATTAGTCTGTTATTTACTTTGATTACCAAGCATACAACAGATATGTATATTCCCTGCTCTCCAGAGATTTCAGATATGAGAAGTATGTCAGTATTTTTTCATGTGTTTCTTTGAAGACTAGTTATTATTACTTAATTTGATTGATGACCTTTTGAGTCTAAATCTCTTCACCTCTTTCTACTTATGACCTTAATTTAATCACCAGTTAGATGAGATGTGTAGTATGGTGCTCACATGACTGGTGTGAGGATGTAATGGAATAATGTGCTTAAAGGACCTAGCACAGTTGCAATATCATATTCACCTTTAGATACTAAGAGGGATGAGGCACAAGATGGGCTATGAGCTTTTGTAAATGTTTGTAAGTGAACATTCTCCATGCAGTTAAGGTCTCTCTTAACTTATTCAGCAGTTAATGGCTCGACTATTTGGATCCCTGCCACCCAAGTGGGAGACATGGATTGAGTTCTGGGCTCCTGGCTTTGACCCGACCCAGGCCTGGCTGTTGCAGGCATTAGGGGAGTGAACCAGTAGATGGGAAGTCTCTTCTCTCTTGAGTGTCTGTCTATCATCCAAATAAAAAAATAAATTTTAATTAAAAAGAAAATAGAACTTGTCAGAAAGTGATTTCCCCAATTTCTTGTCACCTATCAATAAAGTAAGTGTGAGCAAGATGTTTTTAAAAGTAGAGTAAACTTTATTCTACCTTGTGCTTTCTCTTGTGTTTTTTAGCTCATTCCCTTCTGCTTCTGGATTCACCCTCTTTGTCTCCAAACATCAATTTCTTTGAAGATTTTATTTTTCTGTAACCCAGTCTTCAAGATTAGGCCTTCTCTCAATTATACCCTTCATTCTCTTCCTTTGCACCCTGGCAGATGTCAGATGTCATGCACATTTAAGGAATAACCACTGCTTGAATGACAATGACTGCCAAACTGTATTCCTGCCTGGGCTACTCTCATGAGTTCCACACACATGTTCACCTGCTTCTTGGACTCTCACTTGGATGTCACACAAGCATCTCAATTTTAATGTAACTATGACAGATGATGATTAGATTTTTCTTCTAATGAGAACACTAACAAGAGATCTCCCCTGGTATCTTATAACCCAAAGTGGCCTTTGACATAATTTTGGCCAGTGAGACGTAAGTAGAAGCTTTCTGGGATTTGCACAGAAAGTCTGCAATTTTCTGGTATAGAATTGTTCTTTTCTCTTCTCTCTTCTTCCTTGCTTCCTGCAACAGCAACATGATAGCTAGAACAACTATATACTTTTTTTGTTAAAAATATTTTTTATTTATTTGAAATATGACGCATACACACAGGTCTCCCTCTTATCTGCTGGCTCATTTCTCCAAATGCCTCCAACGACCAGGGCTGGACCAGTTCAAAGCTGGGGCCTGGAACTCGATCTGGGTTTCCAATGTGGTTGGCAGGGACCCAAGCTACACATTAGCAAGAGACTGGAATTGAAAACAGAACTGGGATTCTGAAACCAGGCACTCCAATGTGGACGCCTGCATCCAAGCAGCTTCCCACCTGAGGAGACATTAATGCTGGCATCCTCCATCTGCTAGAATGGACTATTTCTGAACATTTTTGGTATGAGAGCAAAATAACTTCTTATTTCTTTAACTTGCTATTAGTTAGAGTTTCTGTTACTCACAAAACAGCCAAATTTAAACTTAGAATCATCATTCCCAACCTGTCTTGTGCTCCATCTTCTCAATACTGGCAAATTCATTTTCCAAGCCAGACATTAGGTTCTCTAGGCCACCCTTCTCTCCATTGCCCCTAGCTTCCAATCAATCACCAGGTACTCACGCTGACTTCCGTCTCTTGATTCCATTTTTTTTCTCTCTTGATTTCTGTTCATACCCTTATTATCTGTTTCTTTGTGCCTTTTTCACTGTGGGAATTGCTTTGCCTTGTTGTGATAGAGCTGTCACCAGTTCTATTGCCTCCCCATAACACATTTTCCACACTGTTGCTAAAGCCATCTTTCTAAAATGTAGATTTTATTAACTCCTTGTGATAGCTGAAATAATTTGAGAGACTGCATCATATTCAGAATAAAGTTTGGCTTCTCCTTCCTTTATGGCTCATGTCCATCCAATCATTTGGTAACAAGGTGTGATATGGTGCAGGTGACTAAACAGGATGTTATGGGTACAGGCAGCTAAGAGCACAACAGATCCTACTGATTATAGACTTCAGGGTGAGTGGGCCTCATTAGGATTAATGAAACACTAGAATCTTTTAACACAATCATGTCCCTTTTTCAGATCCCAGCCAAGTCATGTGTCATAACTTCTCACCTATGCACAACATCTTATTATGTTTCACCCAAATAAAGATCAAGACATCAATTCTCCTTCAGCATATTCTCAAGAAACTCCACTAATGTTTGGGATTTATAAAATATTCTGTTATTGAACTTACAACAGGTTTGGTGTTTGGCTATTTACTCCCAAGTCCATGTCTCTAATTCTTGATCTGCAATTAGTCATGTCTTCCCAAGAACAGCTTCCCCTTCTGAACTCCTTAAGAACTTTGAACTGGGGGATGGCATTGTGTTGAACTGGGGGATACCTGTATAACAGGTAAAGCTGCTGCCTGTAATGCCAGTACCCCATATAGGCTCTGGTTTATGTCCCAGCTGCTCCACTTCTAATCCAGCTCCCAGATAACGGCCTGGGAAAAGCAGCAGAAGGTAGCCCTTGCATCCTTGTGGGAGACCTGGATGAAGCTCCAGGCTCCTGCTTTTGGCCTGGCTCAGCCCTGGCCATTGAGGCCACTGGGCATGAAGGGAGGGGAGGAGGAATCTGAGGATAGAAGATCTCTGTCTCTCTCTCTGTAACACTGACATTCAAATTAAAAAAAATCTCAAAAAAAAAATCGAACCTTGAACTAACTTCATTCAAGAAGATGGTAATTCCTTTAGACCTCAACCTGCTACTTCCTCATCTATTGATAGAGTGAACTTGTATTTCGTTTTCCTCAAACCTTCTCCTCATGACTCTGATTTGGTACTGTTGACAAGAAACAGATTTTTGGTAACAAATTCGACAAGCAGTAGGGAGTTCTTGTACTTAGTGGTGCATACCTGATGCTGACTACCAACAGGTAGAGCAATCGGCCATGGCAATATACCAGTGCTAAATTAAGTGCTGTCAGAGCGGTGTGAGGCCACTGGGTGGTGGTTAAGCCCCTGCCAGTGGAGGCTCCACCTCCTAGGGAGGAGAGCAGGGACAATCCCAGCAGCTGCTGGAGCCACCTTGGTTCTGGGGAACTCTTTTCTCTCTTTGGGAGAGCGTGGTCAACACAGCCTGAACCCCTTGAGGAGAGGGAAGCAGTTTTCATAAAGAGCACAATGGCTGACCATTTGGTTAAGTCCCCCAGTGTGCACACTGAGATCCTTAACTCCACACTGTTGATAGGGCTGCGAACTTTCCAGTCTGATGGAGGTCATTCATGATGCCACTAGTGTGGTAATTATAGTTGAGGGGAGCCAGGGATTCTGTTTCCTTTTGCTTTTGGAAATATGTTCTTTTGAACTCCCATCTGTAAAATCTGGCCTTGGTTTAGGGAAATGCATTTTGTGTTCTTTGGGCTTTTTTGTTGTTGCCATTGTTGTTGTTGTTGTAGTCTGTCTTTAAATATGGGAGTTGTTGGGCCCCCACACCTGCACGGGAGACCCAGCAGAAGCTCCTGGCTTTGGGCTCCTGGCTCCTGGCTTTGGATTGGCCCAATTCTGGCTGTTGCGGCCATTTGGGGAGTGAACCAGCAGATGGAGGACCTTTCTTTCTGTCTCTCCCTCTCACTGTCAGTAACTCTACCTCTCAAACAATAAAAAAATCTTTGAAATGAATAAATAATTAGATATGGGAAGCACCATTTCAATCCTAACTGAAGGTCCCCAGGCAAGAATTTTGGCCAACTGGTCAACTTGTAGCTGCAAGCCTGTGACTTAAAAAGTTGGTAGTACTGCATGGCCTATGTATGTGGTATAATTCAAAGAATGAGGAGTCCCAGCAGCTCTCCCTACTCTTAAAGTCAATTATAATTCCCTTTAGAAGCCCTTGAGGCCGGCGCCGTGGCTCACTTGGCTAATCCTCTGCCTGTGGTGCCAGCACCCTGGGTTCTAGTCCCTGTCGGGGTGCCGGATTCTGTCCCGGTTGTTCCTCTTCCAGTCCAGCTCTCTGCTGTGGCCTGGAAGTGCAGTGGAGGATGGCCCAAGTTCTTGGGCCCTGCACCCGCATGGGAGACCAGGAGGAAGTGCCTGGCTCCTGGCTCTGGATTCGCGCCGCGTGCCGGCCATAGTGGCCATTTGGTGGGTGAATCAAGGGAAGGAAGACTTTTCTCTCTGTCTCTCTCTCACTAACTTTGCCTGTCGAAAAAAAAAAAGCCCTTGATACAATTCAGAGTAGAGAACAGGAGTCCCAACAATAATACAACAAACTATTACAGAAACCTCTTTGATTTTCTGTCTCATGATATATGTTATAAATGTTCCATTTGTGTGTACATGTGATATGTACATGGTAAAAAAAACCCTTAAGAGCTGTTTTAATTAAGTTATAGATAAGTGAGCACTCACATAAAGTTTTTAAATTATCCTAATGCTTTTTAGCTTATATGGCTTATGTGAATATTTTATAAATAAGCTATTTTTAATTTGTTGATAAAATAAAGGTATCTTCAAATTTGTTAACATGTTTGTGTCTGGGTTTGCTAGACAGGCAGGATTATATCTCATAGATGTGTAAAATCATAAAGATGTAAACTTAACCTAAAAGCAGGTAAGCATGTTCTATGTATCTAGTATAACAGTTCAGCTATAAATGAAGGCCATGCTTGTCTAATATCTTAGTTTTCATAAGTAATCTAAGTAAACTGGATAAATATAAATGAGACCAAATGTTTTTAGAGCTTTTGATATCTTTGACAGGCTTTCTCAGAATCAAAGTTTCTAATTAGCCCATTGACCCTGAGATTTCCAGGGTCCCCAGAAATCCTCGAAAGATGTTATCTGTCATCTTGAAGAGATAATAGCTAATTAGGATCACTTGGATTGAATGAAAGCTACTCTCAAGTTGTAGAATCATAAATTTGTTATATTTATAAAAGAATGTTATTGAAATAAGTATTTGAGGGGCCGGCACCGTGGCTCACTTGGTTAATCCTCCATCTGTGGCACCGGCATCCCATATGGGTGCTGGGTTCTAGTCCCAGTTGTTCCTCTTCCAGTTCCTCTTCCAGTCTAGCTCTCTACTGTGGCCTGGGAGGGCAGTGGAGGATGACCCAAGTGCTTGGGCCCCTGCACCTGCATGGGAGATCAGGAAGAAGCACCTGGCTCCTGGCTTCGGATCGGCGCAGCATTAGCCATAGCGGACATTTGGGGAGTGAACCAATGGAAGGAAGACCTTTCTCTCTGTCTCTCTCTCACTGTCCATAACTCTACCTGTCAAATAAATTAAAAAAAAATGCTTTAAAAAAAGAAATAAGTATTTGAGAGATTATATATTCATATAACAGACTGGTTCCTGGTTTTAATGTCATCAGTCATGATTTATCTTAGGAATAAAAAGCAAATATAGGAATAAAAGCAAAAATAGACACATGAGATTACATCAAGCTAAGAAATTTCTGCACTGCAAAGAAAGCTCTCAGCAAAGTGAAGAGGCAACCAACAGAGCTGGAGAAAATATTTGCAAACTATGCAACTGGTAAAGGATTAATAACCCGATTCTATAAAGAGCTCAAGAGACTCAACAACAACAAAACAAGCAATCTGCTTAAGAAATGAGCGAAGGACTGGAACAGGCATTTTTCAAGAGAGGAAATTCAGTTGGCCAATAGACACTTGAAAATATGCTCAGGATCACTAACCATCAAGGAAATGCCAATAAAAACCACAATGAGTTTTCACCTTATCCCCTTTAGTATGGCTTTCATACAGAAATCAACAAACAACAAATGCTGGTAAGGATGTGGGGGAAAAGGTACCCTAATCCACTGGGTAGTGAGAATGTAAACTAGTACAGCCATTGTGGAAGACAGTATAGGGATTCCTCAGAAAGCTAAAAATAGATTCACCATATGACCCAGCCATGAACTCCTGGGAATTTATCAAAATGAACTGAAATAAGAATATGAAGGAGTTTTCTGTACCCCATGTTTATTGCAGCTCAATTCACAATAGCTAAGATATAGAATCAATCCACATGTCCACCAACTGATCACTGGATGAAGAAAATGTGGCATATATACACGAGTAGATACTACTCAGCTGTGAAAAAGAATGAAATCCCGTCTTTCACAACAAAATGGATGCAACTGGAAACCATTACACTTAGTGAAATATGCTAGTCCCAAAAAGACAAGTGTGTTTTCCCTGATCTGCGGTAACTAATAGAGTACAAAAAATGTATAGCAGTGAAATTGTCATTTTGAGATTTGATTATTGTTGACTCTACTGTAGAGGAACAATTTTTTTCCTTCTGTTTGTTGAATTATTTACTTAGTGGAGGGTTAACATTATGACTATAAAATAAACTGAAAATATATCAATGTAAAAATTAAAAGAAAAGGTAAAAAAGAAGGAGGATGGAGGGTTGGATTGTGGATGAGAGGGAGGGTGGGGTAGAAAGTATCACTCTGCTCCTAAATCTGTATATATGAAATACATGAAATTTGTTCACCTTATATAAATCAAAAAAACTAAAGAAGATACCTCAGACTAGTAACATAAGATACTGTGTACTAATTTAAATCTGATTTAAATTATATTTAATTATGGACATAAATTTTCCCCCACATAATAAGAATGTATACTTTATGTTAAATCTGTCATTCCTTTTGATAAAGGGATTTGGTCATTTAATGGATGGCTTAGTCAAATAACGTTGAGTTTAAAATATAAAAAAATAAAAGGGACCTGGAGATCTATATAATGTACCCACCCATTACAGGCCCTGAAGGATAAAACAGTTCATAAAACTCGGCTGTGCTTTTTAAAATGCCTGTGCAATGAAAAATAACTAAATCTCCTTGTCAACTGCTGAACTGTCATCCAAATTTTAAAAGCAGCAATTTTAAGTCTTTTGTTATCCAAAGAAGGGGCTATATAAATGTTTCTGACAAGAGATCAATGGGCTAACTAAAATTTTGAGAACTTTTTCTAGATTCAAAAGTTTTCCTGAGAGTTGTATGGTTTGCAATACTTGGATAGAATATGTTTTGTAAACAATGATAAAATATTTACCTTTCCTTCTTACTAGATTCCTCCAAAATTCAAAAACTACTTAAGAGTATTTTTATTCATGGCAAATATACTATTTGCAGAAACTCATTGTTGATCTGTTCTCTTCATAACAATATATAATTTAAAACATTGGCATGTCCAAAATGTACAGCGAATGCTGACTTCAAGGGCTCTCAGCCTTTCAATGAGTAAATAAGATTTCCACTTCAACAAAACAAAACAAAAAATAAATAAATGCCCATGTCTATCAGTTCTGGTCCAAATATAGTGTTTTGTCAAACTTTGTTTTGAAGCTTTGTGGGGAAAATTGTTAGGAGTTGTATACTACTATAGTTTTGATGATCTGTGATTTTCTTGAAGTTTCCTGTATATTGGTGAAGTTCACATCTTTTCATTTGATTGTTGTTTATTACCCTTGCCTGCCTGTGTTCCTGCTGAACTATGTTTTTGTTTTTTATTTGCTTGTTTTTGTTGTGGTTGAATTCGTTTTTTAGTAGAGCATTAAGCCTTGAATTATGAAATAAAATGAAAATGTTATCTCAAAAATTAAAAAAAAACTTTAAAAGATTGGATACTGTAGTAAAAAAAAAAAAAACCTTAATTTTGCCTTGGGTAGGTTTACTATCCTGGAGAGACTTTCAAATCTGAGATTGGTATATGGTAAATCAACTTTTCTTGTTGTACTTATGGAAATAGCCAACTGTAACATACCTGTTATTCGACTTTAACTCTATTCATTATTTCTAAGATACAAACATGATTTGTTGTACTCACACTGGTTTTGAGTTTTATACCTTTTGATTGTCACAATCCTGCAGAAGTACAATTCCCAACATGATAACGGCTGCCTGGCACATTGAGATGATGGCTCTCATCCACATAATAAATAAGGTTAATTTGAACAACAGACTCCAGGTTAAAGTTAATCCTAGGACCCCTTCTTCTTAAACTTCTTGGTTGCTTAATATGTAGCTAACAGGGCTTTTGACTCTGAATCTTGGCTGTCAATCACCTATCTCTACTCCCCTGCCCAAAATAGATGCTAACAAGTTGTAAAATCTGTATATAACATCTACAGTGAGGTGCAGGTATGGAGGGAAGAACCACTATAATCCAAAAGCTGTACTTATGAAATTTATATTTATTATATAAAAACTTTCTTTAAAAAATAAAATGCAGAATTATCTTCCAAAAAATTAAATCTGTCTCACTTCAGATTTCTGCCACTTCACTTAATGCATTGCTGACTATTTCAAAGGCAAAGAAAATAGTTGCTTTAGCCAGGCTTTCTGGGAAAGATCCACCACCTCCTTTATCTCCTATTCTACCTCCAATCCCAATGCCAATTCCAACTGAAAGCTGGTTGCTTAACGACAACCTGAACTGTGTTTTGGCTTTTCAGATACAACCATAGACTGGATTAGGTACAAATCAGTCTGTGATGAGAGCCAGATCAGAAAGTTGGTGATCATCTTTGCGTTTCAAACACTTAACTGGGCATGTGAGTTCCCAGGTGAAGATACTATCAGACCGTGTATTAAAGGAAGGAGAGAAAAGAGCCACATGTGGGTGTGGGGCCCAGCTACAAGGGAGAAGTTGTTTAAGCAGAGAACATGAAGGTAAACATGACCTATAGTGCTGGATCCCTTAGAACATGGATATTTGGGCACTGGAATGGCCTCAGATATAATCTTGGCTTTAACATTTAGGGTCTCTATGAAATAAGTATTGTCTAGATAGCTCCTACATGATCTACTTAGCCCTAGGATTTTTGTTAGTGTCTTTCGTTTCTGAGAAATTTCTGAACAGTTCCACATACAGACATGCATCTTCTCCTGAAACAATGCATTCTTTTCTGAATTCTCATTGTCTCTGCGTTTAACATCTGCTTTCCTTGGATTGCAGTTCGTCAGACATAAAGTAGAGTAGTTATTGTGTGACTCACAGTACTAGACATCTAATGGACATTTATAGAATAATTAGCTGAAGTATACATTAGCAAGGAATGCTCTATCTGGAATAACCCTTTGTTTTCCTTAGTGATCCTATAACAATGTTTTCCAAGAACAATAGGGAGATATACATACCAATTTATGTGAGGAGAGATTTATATCCTTTATGAAGGGCAGTTTGAAATAACTCAAATTAGCTGCATATTTTAGAACAACAATCATAGTGCTAAGACTTCATGTTACAGATGTACTTTATGAAGTATGCAAAAATACATGGATGAGGGTACTTCAAAAAGTTTGTGGAAAAATGGAATGGAAGGATAAGTTTATTTGAGTGCACACATTTTTTTAAAAAATTCATTTGTGGTTTTTTTCATGACATGCATTTCCACAAACTCTTTGAAGACCTCAAACATGCACAGATTTCAAATAAGTTTTTTAAATATTTATTTATTTTAAAGGCAGGATGATACAGGAGAGGCGAGAGAGAAAGAGACCTTTTCATCCACTAGTTCAATCCCTAAATGGCTGAAATGGCCTGGGTCAGGTCAGGCTGAAACGAGGAGTCCAGAACTCGATCTAGGTCACCCCCATGGTAACAGGGACCCAAGCACTTGGGGGATTTTCCTCTACTTTCCCAGGTGTATTAACAGGAAGCTGAATCAGAAGTAGAGCAGCCAGGACTTGAACTGGCACTCCCATACGGAATGCTGGCATCATACAGAGCAGCTTAACTTAACGCACCACACACTAGCCTCAGATTTCCAAATTTTTTTTTTATACTAAAGTAAAATGCCTTCTAGTTCCATGCCCCATGAACTTTTTGAAGTCTCTTTCACAATAAAATTTACTGAAGCACTTTATACCATGACAGAAAATTTGCCATGGGGCCAGCATTGCAGTATAGTTGGTTAAGCTGCTGACTGTGCACTGGCATGCCATATGGGCGCTGGTTCTAGTCCTGACTGTTCCAGTTCTGATCAAACTCCCTACTAAAGTCACTAGGAGGGCAGCAGATGATGTCCTAAGTACGTGGGCCCCTGCCACTTATGTGGGAAATTTGGATGAAGTTCCTGGCTCCTGGCTTTGGCCAGACCCAGCCCCTGCTGTTATGGCCATTGGAGAGTGATCCAGCAGATGGATGATATCTCTCCCTCTCTCTGTAACTCTTCATTTCAAATAAATAAATAAATCTTTTTTTAAAAGAAGACACAATTCATGTGTTCATCAATAAGAAACTGGTAAAATAACTTATGGCACATCCATACAATGGAATATTTTTTAATTCTTAGCAAAGGAACCTACAGAGTGAAGCTATAGAGTAATATGTAAGATATATTATTTAAGCAATGAGACAAATTATAAAATATGAAGTATATTTTTGTCTTGTTTAAGTAAAATAAATTGCAACATTATGTGCATGACTACATGTACGTAAGTTTTGCAATGATGTAAAAGAAACTATGAGTAGATTTATTCATAGTTTATAGATTTCTAAAATCTCTTCTTAGAAGATTAAAAATAGTAGGCCAGAGGTAGGGAGGCAAAATTCACTGAATTTGAATGTAAATATAAAAATTATCTATTTTTTACCTTATATATTTTAATATTTCCATTAGTATGAATTTTCCTTGATCTATAGTAGCCAATAGAGTACCAAAAATGTAATGTATAGGAGCGAAATTCACATTTTGAATTCGATGATTATTTACAGCTCTTGTCTCTACTGTTGAGGAATGGTCTTTTTTTCCTGCTTACTAGTTGTTGAACTGTTTACTTAGTAGGGTTCATCTTATGAGTATAAAGTTAACTGGAAGTAGATCATTGTAAAAATTAACAGAGGGAAAAAGAGAGGAAGGAGGAGGAAGAGTGGGTGCCTGGGCAGGTGGGAAGGTAGAGTGAGAACTATCACTATGTTCCTAAATCTGTATTTTTTAATTACATGAAATTGGTTTACCTTAAATAAAAAATTACGAAAAGCTCTCTGTCTCCTCTCTGATGTTCTGTCTTTCAAATAAGCAAATAAATAATATTTTAAAAAGTGCTTTCAATGTTTACAGTGCTTACAGTCTGTCGGAGGAAATATGTTAGAGGGAGGTAGCAACTCTCACAGGCAGAATGTTTCACATCTGAAGGATCCTGGAGCTGAGTGAAAACATCATTCAAGTTCAGGATGAATGGGGTTCAGAGACCAAGATAGGAAGTGGGTAGACATCAGTCAAATTCACCCAGAATCATGACTTTCAATTTTGGCTCATTCTAATGACACAAGGGTCAGGATTATGGTTCTCCTATTTTGTTTTGTTTTGAAATTCTTATAAGGCAAGACTTTAAGCTCTATTCTCTTTAATAATTTTTTTATACTTACTAGCTGTCCTTGTAAAGTACAGTACAAAATTAAAAATCGTTTCTGGGGAGTAGGATACATTTTGACTTACCATGATTTATTCTAATGAAATATTTGCAGTCAACCAAGCTTATCTATATATTTGGTTGTCCTCCTTTGACTATAGACAAAGAAAATATTTGGCTAGCTTAATCTATTACTATACAGAAGAAATCTCTAAAAACATTGTTCTAAAAATTGATAAGCCACCATAACTATATTATTCTGTTTTGGTAAGATATTCCAAATGAGTTTTTAATTTTAGTTGTTTTTAAAAACAGTGGAACTTAAGGTTGGATAGCAAAATAGTGTATATGGCTTCACTTCTTACTTATGTTTGGAGCTCATTGTTATACTTCCAGCACATTAGATTCCATTTGGTAATGAGTCATGATGTGATATAATACAGTGGTGTGTGTTTCTTCCTTAAGTAAATGAACATCAGCTGAAAAGCGGCTATACATTATACTATGAAAAAAATATGTTAATCCACAATGAAGTCAGGAAGAAAGTGAAACAAATAATAGGTAGATGAATTAATTCTGCTTGACTAAATTTATTCATCTATCAGTATTTGCAATATCTCCTTTAAATCTCTGAACTAGCAAGAAACTTTATCCTTTTCAACCTAGATGGTGTTCAAATCAGCTAGGTTGGAGCCAGTGTGGTCCCACTTCCCGACGTCCTCTCTGAAAGTCACTCTCCAATCTCAGCTTAGAAATACATAGGAATCTTTGGGTTTTGAAGAAAGTGAGCTGGAAAATGTAATGAGATGGGGCCTGTGAAGTGACTAATGCTTCCCACTTGCAGCCAGTCAGAAACCCCAGGGAAGGCAGCCTTTGTTGTGGTCTCTCAGCACTTTTGGTTTTGGTTCCAGATGGAATCCAGAAGGGTAGATGTGAATGCAAGTGAAAAGAAAGAATGAATTTATATGTTTAGATATCTGAAAATGGTTAGTTTTTTTTTTTTTTTTTCATTTGTGAACAGAGATGTGTGGAGCTGGAACTGAATGTACTGCTTTGGAGAATCTGGATCAGTTTGGGAAATGACAAAACAATAGCAACATCACAACAAGAATAAAAAAGGAGAGAACCTATTATCTGTAGACTGAGGCAGAAACAGTGGCGATTAGAAACAAGCAGTAGGCTACAGAGATCTTTCAAAAGGCAGCTTTTAATTGATGGGTACTTACAAATAATGGTGACAACAAACATAGCAATAACTTGGCCATATATTAAGTAGTAGGTGGGTTTCCCAAGAGGTATCAGTAAACTCATACTAGAAGTAATTGCTATGATAAATATTTCAACATGGACATTCTTACTTACAAATAATCTGCTAATAAAACATATGAGGCTGTGATCCTTAAGGATGTAGCTTTGGTAGGGAAAATTCTATCGGAGTGGCACTAATAGAGTTGAACACATTTTTATCTTATTTTTATTTTTAAAATGTTAGCATCAGTGAGAACAGTTGTCTCTGATGGTCACTTGTCCTTTAAGCTTCTCCTTTCCCACCAGTGTATGGTGATATGAACATTTTTTTAAAAGACTGATTTTTTTTTATTTGACAGCCAGTGTGACAGATAGAAAAGACACACACACACACACACAACACACAGATCCTTCATGTGCTTATTCACTCCATGAATGGCTACAGCATCCAGGCTGGGCCAGGTCAAAGCAATACAGCATCCAGACTGGGTCAGGACAAAGCAGTGAGCCAGGAATTTTCTCCAGGTCTCTCACCAGGCTGTCTTATCTACTGCTTTTCCAGATGCGTTAGTGGGAAGTGGAGCTGCCAGGACTCAAACTGGTAGTCTGATTTGGAATGTCAGGGTCACAGGTGGCATCTTACAATGTGCCACAATTCTGGTCTTGGAAAAAATTTTATATTATTCATATTTTGTTTTACTTTGACAGGCAGGAACAAAGACAGAAAGGGAGACACGGAGAGTGTTGCCATCTACTAGTTCATTCCCCCAGTGACCACAACATCTGAGAATGGGTATGGGCAGAAGTCAGGCACCAGGAACTCCATTTAGGTCTCCCATTTTGGTGCAAGAATCCAATTTCCTGAGCCATTAACAGATGCCCTCAGAACGTCCACACCAGCAGGAAGATGGAGTCAGCAGCCAGAGCCAGGATCAGGATTGAACACAGGTACTCTGTCTGCTGTGGGATGCAGGCATCTTAACTGCTAGCCTAAACACTTGCTTTAGAATTGAATGTTTAATAAAACATGCAGTTAGACTAGTCTGGGCCACGATGCCAACATTTCTTGTCTAATTCACCTTGATAACTCAGTGGAGTCTTGATTTCTTCAATGCACACTTTCAGGTGCTACGAGCTACTGAGGGCACCCAGTGAAGAATGTGGGCAGAGCAGTCAGAACATTTGGGGATCACTGTGTTAACTGCTAAGGAAACTAGCCAGCCATCACATCCTACTGATCTGTCACAGAGCGCATATTGAGAGTTGTATAGCAAACCTTAGAAAGCAGTTAAGGAGCACCTGAAAAAATACCAAGCCTCAAAACAGTCTAACAGGTGAACTGACGCATATTCCAGAACCCTGTAATCCTTTCATATGATGAAATGGCCAACAAATATCCTTTGGGAAATAGTAATAGAAGCTACTGTGAGAATTTTAAAAATAGTATCTTCCATAGGCTTATCTTGGTTCAGACAAAGGCAGGACTAATTAACAAAGATGAACATATTTACATGGGACTGACTAGAAACAGGAAGAACAGGAGCCCACTCAAATTTGTAGGAAATTATATTTGCATTGGTATTAGAAGCCTGGCCTGCAAAAGCAATCAAAACTGCTTGACCCTGAAATCAAACCTGGATCCTAATCTTTCCCTGGTAGATAGTAGGTAGCATGCAAAAATGAGGCAATGTCCAATCAGAACATATTCTCAAAGAACCAACCCAGGTAATAAATAAGAAAGAACCTATCACAAAAAAGGAGTTATTCCGAAGAGTACAACCATTAGTATAACCAGGGGAATAACTTCAGGTTAGGGTAGAAAGTCTTTGTAAAACCTGCTGACCAAATTCCGTAATTGCTGTGGGCAACTGACCACTCTGTTGTTACCATTCTTTCATTCTCTGAATGGGAGTTTCTTTGAGGTTATTCTGTGCATGGATTATGCAATGGATATGGCACACAACTTGGTTTTTTGTCCATAAGTCCTTGAACCTTGAGGAAAACATTCCGAGTCAGTGCATCTCTCAGGATTCTTGGACATGAACTGGATGCTGTCTTTTGGGAAGAGTGAAGGCCCTACTTAGAGTTGAAGGGTCCTCCTGGCTAGGTGGGGGGCCAAAGACAGAGGGGCAGGCTCTGGCACAACTTGTGAGTCCCTCTACTAACATCCTTTCTTCCCTCCTTTCTTTGGATAATAGAACTCTTAGAAGTTGATTAGAATACATTTTCCTAACTCCTTGAAAATGACATGGCCTTGTGACCAAACACTGGACAACAGGATGTGAGAAGTGAAACATCTGGACACATCTTTAGGGAGTAAGTTACTTGCCCTTCACTTCCTTCACGTCTTCCTGGCGGCTGGCACATGGTGACAAGTATGCAGACATCTCGGGCCAGATGTGGCAGCCATGTTAGAACTGCCCAGCCAACTGTGAACCATTCATTCCCATACTATTTTGTGTAAAGAAGAAATGTATTTCTATTTCATTTAAATTATTCTAATTTAGGACTGTTTTATCATAGCTTATCCTACAACCTATCTAACAAATCATTGTGGGTACGAGTTCAAGAGTATGGACTCTGACGCTAGGTGGCCCAAGTCTGAGGCAAGGGTATACGTACTGGCTGTGCCGTCTTGGAGGAGTTACTTAGCCTCTCCGCATTTCATTTCCTCATCTGTAAAACTGGGGTAACAAGAGTGCCTTACATAGCTGCTGTGAGGACTAAACAGGATGATATATATAAATTCCTTAAACAGTGCCTGGACCACAGAAATTTCCAACTTTTATTAATGTTACCACTGTATTATTGTCTTTGTTTTTATTTTTAACCCTTACTTGAGGTGTCCCTCAAATAAGAGGAGAGAGGGGGAGAGAGAGAGAGAGAGAGAGCAAGAGAGAGTGAGAGCCGGCGCCGTGGCTCACTAGGCTAATCCTCCACCTAGAGGCGCCGGCACACCGGGTTCTAGTCTTGGTTGGGGTGCCGGATTCTGTCCCAGTTGCCCCTCTTCCAGGCCAGCTCTCTGCTGTGGCCTAGGAGTGCAGTGGAGGATGGCCCAAGTTCTTGGGTCCTGCACCCCATGGGAGACCAGGCGAAGCACCTGGCTCCTGCCTTCAGATCAGCGCGGTGCGCTGGCCGCGGCGGCCATTGGAGGGTGAACCAACGGCAAAGGAAGACCTTTCTCTCTGTCTCTCTCTCTCTCACTGTCCACTCTGCCTGTAAAAAAAAAAAAAAGAGAGAGAGAGAGAGAGAGTGAGAGAGAGCTCCTGGCTCATTCACCAAGTGCTCACAACAATTGGGACTGGATATGGGACTGGAGTCAGGAGCTAGGGACACAATCCATATCATCCACATCGATAGCAGTGGCCCAACCACTGAGGCATCACCTGCTATGCCCCAGGTACACACTGATAGGAAACTGGAGTCAGGAACTGTAACTGTTCCCTCTGATGTGGGAAGTCATAGCCTAACAAGCAGATTCAATGTGCATTCCCTTATTGTTATTTTTTCCATCAGACTTGAAAATCTTCTTAACACTTACATGACTAAAGGCTTATAAATTTAAAAGCATATAAGATGTATTCTTCCTAGAATCTTATTGGTGAGTAAATTAAAATAATTTTGAACTTCTCAATAATCTTTGCATTTTAATTTGATGTTAAATTTCACTGAAAAGATTATTGTCAAGTAGCATTCTCCCTTGCAACACCGTTTAGTCAGGGATTGGGATTTCAAACTAAATGTCACACTATATTAATAATGATATGAAGGTAAATTAGATCTCAGTTGCTGCATTTATTAAACATTCTACTCTACCTACTTGCTAGATCAACGAAGTTTATCTTTGCTAAAATATATAATCCCAAGTCACAGCTATGGTGTGATCCACATATCTGAGATGATACTCTAAGATAAAGTATATTGTTCCCTTGGTCTGTCTGTTTTTCCTCTTCTTTTTATTTGAGATTTACTTATTTGAAAGGCAGATTGATAGAGAAGAAAAGAGAGAGGGAGGGGAGGAGGGAGGAAGAAGATGGAGAGAGAGAGAGAGAGAGAGAGAGAGAGAGAGAAAGATCTTCCATCACTGGCTCACTTCCCATATGGCCACAAGAGCCAAAATTGGGCAAGGCCAAAGCCAGAAGCCAGGAGCTCCATTCACATCTTCCATATGTGTAGCAGGAACTCAAATACCTGAGCCATCACATGCTGCTTCCCAGGTACATTAGCAGGGAACCAGACAGAAAGCAGAATAGCTGGACTAGAACTGAAATTCCAACACGGGATGCAGGCATCCTAAGGAGTCACTTAACCCATTACACTACAATGCCAGCCCTGCCCCCACCTTGATCTTGGAATATAATTTTCTTTACATTTAAATATGTTGGCTCTCAAGATTATGAAAATAATTATATACTCATAGACTTTGTGTTTATTTTTCAAGATGCAGTAATAAATATTTGCTAAATTTAATAATCTCTTATCTAATCCAACTATATCCAATGATAGCATAGGGCTTGACATACTGAAGGTGTTTATTACACGTTTATTGCCTTAACAGACATGCAGAAATGTAGGGTACAAATGACACATGGAACAAAGCCAAAAGAATGAAGCTGGGAAGCCAGTTAGCAATTTGCTCTTACCAGCTGAGCTCACCTGTCATTATCATAAATGCATGGTATCTGAACATGATTGAAAACTAGACATAGATGGTCAGTTTATATGCACATATAGAGCGCAGGAGTAAGAACTCAAATTCTGGGGCCGGCGCTGTGGTGCAGTGGGTTAACGCCCTGGCCCGAAGCACCAGCATCCCATATGGGTGCTGGTTCGAGACCTGGCTGCTCCACTTCCAATCCAACTCTCTGCTATGGCCTGGGAAAGCAGTGTAAGATGGCCCAAGTCCCTGGGCCCCTGCACCCATGTGGGAGACCAGGAAGAAGCTCCTGGCTCCTGGCTTTGGATCGGTGCAGCTCCAGCTGTTGCAGCCAACTGGGGAGTGAACCATCGGATAGAAGACCTCTCTCTCTCTACCTCTCCTCTCTCTATGAAGAACTCATAATCTGCCATTAATTTCAGTTAGAGACATAAGAACAGATATATGGAATATGTTATGCCACAAAAGAATGATTTTGTTACATGTCTTATGATTATCTCTTTTTAAAGCTTTTTTTAAAAAAAGTTTATTCATTCATTCATTCATTCATTCATTTATAAGGCAGAGAGAGAGAGTCTCCCATATGATGATTCACTTCTCAAATGGCTGCAACAGCCAGGTCTGTGCCAGGACAAAGCTAGGAGAAAGGGGGTCCAAGTACCTGGTCTGTCTTCTGCCTTCCCAGGCAAATTAGTCAGGAGCTGGATCAGAAGCAGAGCAGCTGGGCCTCGAACTGGCACTCTGATATGGGATGTTGGTGTCACAAGAAGTGGCTCAACCTGCTGTGCCACAATACCAGCCCCATTATTAAAGCTTTAATAGTAATTGTTTAGTGCTAAATAATTGCTCAAAAATTACTCACTGATCAGCATGTTGTACATCTACGGAAAAATTCAAAGCCTGCTGGGAACCACTAAATTCTGTTTAGAAGGAAATGCTGATGCTTTCAAGAGCGAACATCCAAACCACTATGGCATTGTAAAATCGAAAGTTCATATTCATATTTGGTTTAAACATATTCTGACATTTTAAAAAATAGTTAGAAATCATATCTGTATCTGTGACAGTATAGTCTGTTTTATGTATAAACTTAAGATTTATATATATATATGTTAATCAGACGTTTAAAAATACTCTAGGAGCTGTCCAAAGTTAATCCCCTAAGATATTTGCTAATTAACTTTACAGTGGAGAAAGCTCGCTTACAGTCATAAGTAAGCGAGGGAAACACAAGATCATTTGTGCAGCAATCTTGCCAAGTGTGTAACTTCATTTAATAGGTAGAGAACACCATATAATTCCAAACTGAGAGATATTCTCAAAACAACTACCCTTCCCTCTTCAAAACATTCAGATCATGAAAGACAAGGGAAAACAGAAGAATGGTTATAGTTTAAAGAACAAGAGACATGATAACCAAAAGCAATGTGGAATCTTGGGATAGAAAAAGTGCTATTGGGAGAACTAGCAAAACCCAAACAAGGTGTTTGGTTAGGAAAACACATACATTAATTTAAAAAAGAGAGAGTTATTCATTTATTTGAAGATCAGAGTTAGAAAAGGGAAGAGAGAGAAAGAGAGGGAGAGAAATAGATCTTCCATTTGCTGGTTCATCCCCCAAATGGCTGCAACAGCCAGGCCTGGGGCAGACCAAAGCCAGGAACCAGGAGCTTTATACAGTTCTCCTCTATGGATTGGGTATAGGGGCCCAAGTACTCAGGCCATCCTCTGCTGCTTTCCCAGGTCATTATCAGGGTGCTGTATAGAAGTGGAGCAGCCTGGACAAGAGCTGGTGCCCAAATGGGATGCCAGCATCTTAGGTGGCAGCTTTACCCACTATGCCACAATGCCAACCTCAAATTTCTTTTTTTTTTTTTTTGACAGGCAGAGTGGACAGTGAGAGACAGAGAGAAAGGTCTTCCTTTTGCCGTTGGTTCACCCTCCAATGGCCGTCACGGCCAGCGTGCTGCAGCCGGCACACCACGCTGATCCGAAGCCAGGAGCCAGGTGCTTCTCCTGGTCTCCCATGCGGGTGCAGGGCCCAAGCACTTGGGCCATCCTCCACTGCACTCCCGGGCATAGCAGAGAGCTGGCCTGGAAGAGGGGCAACCGGGACAGAATCCGGCGCCCCGACCGGGACTAGAACCCGCTGTGCCAGCGCCAAATTTCTTGATAAAAGTACCATGGTTATTTAAGGCATCAACATTAGGAGTGAGGTGAAGAGTATTTGGGAACTTTCTGACTCTCAAGTTAATTTTAAGGGTCATATGATTAGTCTACTACAGTCTGGTAGTCATGTTTTAGAGCATTCTTGAAGGTAAAAATGCATTAACAATAGAAGAAGGTTCTAATCTGCCAGATTCTTTTAAAGACAGTGCTGTTGAAGTTTCATAGAGCAGAGCAATGGCTCTGTGTCATCACATCATATTGACTTTCATGGGTATCCCAGGGCATAAACTGTGATCTACAAGCCCCTGTTCTTAAGAATAAGGGGGTTGGGCCGGCGCCGCGGCTCACTAGGCTAATCCTCCACCTAGCGGCGCCGGC
Source organism: Oryctolagus cuniculus (assembly GCF_964237555.1). Lineage (NCBI taxonomy): Eukaryota > Metazoa > Chordata > Mammalia > Lagomorpha > Leporidae > Oryctolagus > Oryctolagus cuniculus. Next base: position 157,227,045 of record NC_091434.1, on the reverse strand, counting down.
ACACCGGGTTCTAGTCCTGGTCGGGGCGCCAGATTCTGTCCCGGTTGCCCCTCTTCCAGGCCAGCTCTCTGCTGTGGCCAGGGAGTGCAGTGGAGGATGGCCCAGGTGCTTCGGCCCTGCACCCCATGGGAGACCAGGAAAAGCACCTGGCTCCTGGCTCTTGCCATCGGATCAGCACGGTGCGCCGGCTGCAGCACGCTGGCCGTGGCGGCCATTGGAGGGTGAACCAATGGTAAAGGAAGACCTTTCTCTCTGTCTCTCTCTCTCTCACTGTCCACTCTGCCTGTCAAAAAAAAAAAAAAAAAAAAAGAATAAGGGGGTTTATAGGAGGACAGTCCTCATGCTGGAGAAGAGCTTAGGCTAAGGCATGCTTACTCTCTTGTGGGCTGGCTCTTCAGGAGACACCATGTCCTGGTGGCTGAGTAAGGAGAAAGGAAAGCACGATTTACGGAGACCCTGGGGTATGCCACACACCAGCAGAGGCACTTCCCATGCACCACTGCACTGAAGCCTCCCAAGTGCTTCCGCTGGACACTATGCGTGGCCTTCCACAGAAAGGAGCGTTTGGGGGAAGCATTCCTGAAGTCACACAGCTTAAGAAGTAGAACAATTAGAGTCTGAATCATGGATTTATGTGACTTCAAACCCATGCTTCATAGACTGAAAAACAAAACAAAACACGCTGTACCAAGAAATAAAGGTTGTGTTTGAGAAACATCTACAGAACCATTAAATCTTCATCAGGAAGACCCTTTTTCCATGGCTACAGATGGCATCGGTAAACACAACCAGCTGCACTACAAAATGCTTACAGTTGGTGAAAAGTGAGCCTGGGCAAGAATATGAATAATTCACGCCAAATGCAACCCCCGAAGTGGGGCAGAAAAAACCCGTAAAGCACCTTCCCAGCTCAAGTCGGGCCACTCATAGTTTCCACTTTTGAGTAATTGCACATTAGGAAATCAGCTATTAACTAAAGACCAGCAACGAATCCACATGGTAGACAATGAACAAATATTTACACATTATTGCCTATCATCAAGGCAAATATTTGTTTTAATATGATTTTCAACATCATCAGTACTCATTTGTCATGTGTTTTCAGTTTTCCAAAGAAGTTTATAGTTTATGACATTCATTCATTTGGTTTTTTTCAGTTGATTCCTTTAACAGACGTTTGTTTAACATCCACATAGGACAGCACAGACCCTACCCTCATGGAGTTCTCGCAGAGAAAACAGATCTGTAAACACACAACTGCTGTAGAAAGTGTTTAATGCAGTAACAAAGATTGTTCCAGACACATTATTGGCACAAAAGAAAGCAATCAACTTGGTTTTATAAAAATGCTTCAGGGGTGGGCATTTGCCTAGTGGTTAAGACGCCAGTTACAATGGCCATGTTCCACAGGAGAATAGCAGCTCTGGCTCCTGACACCAGTTTCTAATGCAGAACCTGCCTGGGAGGCAGCAGGTGATGGGTCAAGTAAGTGGATTCCTGCTACCCACATGGGAGACCTGGATTGAGTTCCCGGCTCCCGGTTTTGGCCCAGGCCTCACTCTGACCATTGTAGGCATCTGGGGGAGTGAGTCAGTGAACTAAGATCTTACCTCTCTCTCTTTCAAATAAATAAACACATATATTTTTAAATGACCCTTAAAAAAGTAGATGTATCAGTTTGAACTTGAAGTACATTGGCATTCACCACAGGTAGGAACAAGGAGGACTCAAGTTCATTCTCTTCTGTACAAATGCCTGTAAAGCAATGGGTCTCCTTTACGTGAGACTAACTGAACCACAATTTATAAACTGCTAATTTTTCTTCCTGTTACTGTTAACTTGTGATTAAGTCTTTAGCCATAAAATACACAAGACAATATGGAACACATTGGAAATGGATTTTGTATAGTTGTGTTTAGGGACTGTGTGAGGTATTTGCTGTCAGTTGCAAAACCCTGAAGTCGTTTCTTCAAAACCCAACTCTGCCATATCGGTTCCGACTTTGATTTTTGTCAGTTATCATCAAGCATGCCCAGTGAGGAGCTGGCATTTTCCTGTGGAAAATGTGCTATCTTCCCTGGCCTGCGATAACAGATGAAGGATGGCCTGTTTTAATGGAAGAACTTCAGACTCCATGACCCCAGTTATAAAAGGAGAAATTTCAAGATCTAAGATTGTCATGTCAACTTGTCCTGAATTCCCCATCGGTTTTGCATTAGCTCATTATTTCCTGAACTTGAATGCCGTTGCTGTGATTTGATCATTACTGTTAAGCGGTTGTCACATCTCACTGTGTGGGATGAAATGACTCTTTCATTCAAAGCCAAGTCTGGCAAGTGTGTCCTTATAGATCACATATCTGTAAGTCTCCACAGCTTTAGCCTCAAAAGACAGATACTCTTGAGTCTGCTCCAGGTTCTTTCTCTGCACCCAGCTGAAGTCACTGGGTCTTACCCTCTCTGCCACATGCTCAGCAGATCTGCCTTCCACCCCTGCGTCTCAATAACCCACAATCACGTGGCACTTCAAGCCAATCTCCAGAATATGTCGCTTGTCTGCATTAGGCAACAGCTGTTCCGGGATCCTGCTGTCACCCATCAGATATGCCTTGCCTGGGCTAGCAGAATGAGCTAACATTGCTTTCAAGTCAGAGGCCTGGCTTTGTTCTAGAACTCTGCAGTTGTTACCCTGCCCAGATAGAGTACTTTGTTGCTCCTCAGTGCTTTATCTTTAAAAGGCCAACTGTGTCTTAAGTCTCCACTGTATTGGCTAGCTTTGACAGGTCAAAAATCAAAGTGGACATGGCATCACACGCTACTCATTCCAACTCAGTCCCTCTCCCTTTACCCTAAATACTCCTTTTAATTGGAGCTGTGTATCTGATTGAATGTTTTGATAGCTAAGGCTGATAATTAGGGAGAAAATACTACCTAAGGAGATAAACTTTGCAATAGAGTGGCCATTTTTTTAACCATTCTCTATAGTATTTCATAAAGTTTCAAAGCTTTATTTTAATTGTAGTCTTAAAACTTTATTGAAATAAAAATAATATAATAATTCATAGGAAAGCCATGTGTTCTTCAAAGTGTGTTATAAGAAATATGAGTTTTGGGTCAGTAGGTAGGTGTGGAGTCGAAAAAGAACGATATGGATCAACTAAAGTAACTTTTGGCAAAAATGAATTTATTAAATTTTATTTAGTTTCTCTGTCAGTAATATAGTGTTCCACAATGCTTTTTTATAATTTCATAAAGCTGATTCTAGAAATTTTTTAACCCATTGCCATTGCTTGTACTGAGGATAATTCAGCTATCTCAGAGAGTTTGATCCTCCTGAGGGGTTAGTAATTTTTTATGGAATTTCTTCACTATCTATAAAGAACCTTTGGCCAGG